>NC_064533.1:1590000-1914375 GCF_023856365.1 Brienomyrus brachyistius
GAGCCATTCACACCATGGATGCCTGTGATTCCCTCATGGTCCTCCAGTGTAGTAAGGGGTCAGCAGTACCTGCTCATCAGCCTTATTCCTGGTAGAGATTTCAGCCTGTTTCTTTACTCATTAGTTTATGAGAGATATGTGATTTTAGGAAACCAAATCTCTAGCAAAAGAATTACCATGAGAATCGATGTAGGGATCACACTGTATAAGGGGATCATGCTGTATAAGGGAGGTACTGTATAAGGGGATCACACCGTATAGGGGGATCACACTGTATAAGGGAGGCACCGTATAAGGGGATCACACTGTATAAGGGGATCATGCTGTATAAGGGAGGAACTGTATAAAGGGATCACACTGTATAAGGGGATCATGCTATATAAGGGGATCACACTGTATAAGGGGATCATGCTATATAAGGGAGGCACTGTATAAGGGAGGCACTGTAGAAGGGGATCACGCTTTATAAGGGAGGCACTGTAGAAGGGGATCATGCTGTATAAGGGAGGCACTGTAGAAGGGGACCACACTGTATAAGGTGATCATGCTGTATAAGGGAGGCACTATATAAGGGCATCACACTGTAAGGAAGGCATTGTAGAAGGGGATCACACTGTGTAAGGGAGGCCCTGTATAAGGAAATCATGCTGTATAAGGGGATCATGCTGTATAAGGGAGGCACTGTTGAAGGGGATCCTGCTTTATAAGGGAGGCACTACAGAAGGGTATCACACTGTGTAAGGGAGGCACTGTAGAAGGGGATCATGCTGTATAAGGGAGGCACTGCATAAGGGGATCATGCTGTATAAGGGAGGCACTGTATAAGGGCATCACGCTGTGTAAGGGAGGCACTGTATAAGGGCATCACACTGTATAAGGGCATCACACTGTATAAGGGCATCACGCTGTATAAGGGCATCACGCTGTATAAGGGCATCACGCTGTATAAGGGGATTACGCTGTATAAGGTGATCACACTGTATAAGGGGATCACACTATAAGGGTGGCACTGTAGAAGGGGATCACGCTTTATGAGGGAGGCACTGTAGAAGGGGATCACGCTGTATAAGGGAGGCACTGTAGAAGGGGATCACGCTGTATAGGGGAGGCACTGTATAAGGGGATCACACTGTGTTAGGGAGGCACTGTAGAAGGGGATCACGCTGTATAAGGGGATCATGCTGTATAAGGGAGGTACTGCAAGGAAATGTGTTTCAGAGTCTTTGGAATTTTTACTCTGCTATCATTATCAAAAACATAAGTGATGATGTAATATTTAACCCACTGCGAACTGGATCACCCCCTCTTTAATGCTGCCCCCTGCCATTTGCGTCTGTTGCAGTACTTTGAAACATAAGGTTTTTCTTTCAGGGAAAAGCCTTAAGCAGGTTGCTGAAGGGAGTGTTTCATGGCAAATTAGAGTAACTTGTTTCATCGGTCCTGAGCATCTTTTGTGATCTTGCTGGTAAAGTTGTGTAATTTATCATGTCTGCAGCGGTAGTGATGTCCTGGTCCCAGTTGTGTTAATTACAAACTCTGGAATTGCACCTGTTTTCATTATGGTCCCATGCCTGCTTTGCAGGACTCTAGATCTAAGAAGCTTGGGTTAGCCAGTCTCCTGGCTTCCCTCTCGATGTCCTCTCCATCCTCTCTGGCTACACACTGGTCAGTCTCCTGGCTTCTCTCTCGATGTCCTCTCCATCCTCTCTGGCTACACAGTGGTCTGTCTCCTGGCTTCCCTCTCGATGTCCTCTCCATCCTCTCTGGCTACACACTGGTCAGTCTCCTGGCTTCTCTCTCGATGTCCTCTCCATCCTCTCTGGCTACACAGTGGTCAGTCTCCTGGCTTCTCTCTCGATGTCCTCTCCATCCTCTCTGGCTACACAGTGGTCTGTCTCCTGGCTTCTCTCTCGATGTCCTCTCCATCCTCTCTGGCTACACAGTGGTCAGTCTCCTGGCTTCTCTCTCGATGTCCTCTCCATCCTCTCTGGCTACACACTGGTCAGTCTCCTGGCTTCCCTCTCGATGTCCTCTCCATCCTCTCTGGCTACACACTGGTCAGTCTCCTGGCTTCCCTCTCGATGTCCTCTCCATCCTCTCTGGCTACACACTGGTCAGTCTCCTGGCTTCCCTCTCGATGTCCTCTCCATCCTCTCTGGCTACACACTGGTCAGTCTCCTGGCTTCCCTCTCGATGTCCTCTCCATCCTCTCTGGCTACACAGTGGTCTGTCTCCTGGCTTCTCTCTCGATGTCCTCTCCATCCTCTCTGGCTACACAGTGGTCAGTCTCCTGGCTTCTCTCTCGATGTCCTCTCCATCCTCTCTGGCTACACAGTGGTCTGTCTCCTGGCTTCTCTCTCGATGTCCTCTCCATCCTCTCTGGCTACACAGTGGTCAGTCTCCTGGCTTCTCTCTCGATGTCCTCTCCATCCTCTCTGGCTACACACTGGTCTGTCTCCTGGCTTCCCTCTCGATGTCCTCTCCATCCTCTCTGGCTACACAGTGGTCTGTCTCCTGGCTTCCCTCTCGATGTCCTCTCCATCCTCTCTGGCTACACAGTGGTCAGTCTCCTGGCTTCTCTCTCGATGTCCTCTCCATCCTCTCTGGCTACACAGTGGTCTGTCTCTTGGCTTCTCTCTCGATGTCCTCTCCATCCTCTCTGGCTACACACTGGTCAGTCTCCTGGCTTCCCTCGCGATGTCCTCTCCATCCTCTCTGGCTACACAGTGGTCAGTTTCCTGGCTTCTCTCGCGATGTCCTCTCCATCCTCTCTGGCTACACACTGGTCAGTTTCCTGGCTTCTCTCTCGATGTCCTCTCCATCCTCTCTGGCTACACACTGGTCAGTTTCCTGGCTTCTCTCTCGATGTCCTCTCCATCCTCTCTGGCTACACACTGGTCAGTTTCCTGGCTTCTCTCTCGATGTTCTCTCCATCCTCTCTGGCTACACACTGGTCAGTTTCCTGGCTTCCCTGTCGATGTCCTCTCCATCCTCTCTGGCTACACAGTGGTCTGTCTCTTGGCTTCTCTCTCGATGTCCTCTCCATCCTCTCTGGCTACACACTGGTCAGTTTCCTGGCTTCCCTGTCAATGTCCTCTCCATCCTCTCCGGTTTCACAGAGGCCAGTCTCCTGGCTCCTGGCTACACAGTGGTCAGTCTCCTGGCTTCTCGAACGATGTCCCCCTTATCCTGTCCGGTTTCACAGTGGCCTGTCTCAGAACGCGCCCTCATGTGTATGTCACGGCTTAAACTCTGTGGATCCTGCCCATCTAGGGCCCTGTGCCCAGGCTCACTTAAGAAGTGACGTGTAGTCCTGCCGGTAATGTGCCTTTCCTGGTTCCTTCAGCGGACTTCAGAGCAGTGCTGTCGCGGCTCTCCTCATCGGCACGTCACGTTCGTTTCACAGGCATCTATGAGCCACCGCCCCTGAATCCCTCGCTGCCCCTGAATCCCTCGCTGCCCCTGTCATTTCTCTTGTGTAAGAAGTGTTTTCAGTGGCTAATATTCTGGCCCCATGTTAATTCCTGCCACCCACCACACTGAGTGTTAGGGGTAACTTTTTCCTTATAATAATAATAATAATAATAATAATAATAATAATATTTACCCATCATGCAGTTGCTGAATGAGATTTTGTGTCATGGTGCCAGTTAATGACCACTGTCTAATGTACTCCCCCCGCTGGGTTATTTGCATATTGGGTTCATGCCCCGTTCTCAGCTTTCCGGTTTTCTGCCGGCCCTGGGTCTCCGCAGGGAGGGCAGGTACTGTAGAGCCCCTCCCTAGGCTTGTCTGTGGCTGCATGGTGTGATTCCCACACTCACGTTCTGTATGCCCGCGTACCTCTGTGGGATTATCCGTGACCCCGATTACGCTCACAGCGGCGACACGCTGCCCCGGGATGCTGTGCCCCGGTTCCACTGACTTTCCATCATTCCTTTCAATGCGATATATAGCAGCGACATGCTGTATGACTCTCTGCTGCTGCGCTGTCATCTCCGCAGCTTCTCCTTGTCTTGGAAGCACGACTGAACTGATGTGTTTCACTTGTGATTTGCGATGCCGTTCACTATGAGCCAGCAGTATGGTGAGTGGTATGAATCTTCGAGGATTCCTCCTTTGTTTTCATGACTTGTCCTGCCAAACAGATGGTTGGCTGTGGGAAATTTGAGACTCTGACAAAGTAGTTCCACGAGGAAAATGTGCTCATCACCACAATACAACCTCTGTAATGTTAAGAAACTGAATATTCCACCAAGAAATGTTAGCAAAACCAGTTTGTTTCAGTGTAATTGTTGCAGCCCATAAATCAACGTTGAATCCTCTTTCGTGGAGTTAAAGTTTTGATGAGGCTCTCTCATTACCAAACCCTACAGCCCTTCCCCAGTGTGAGTGTGAAGCGTGACCCACCCCCCCTAATGAATAATCACCTCCCCCATACTGTCCCCAGGACCTTATCACTGGTCTGGCCATACTAGTAAGGCTTCATCAGCCTCACTTCCTGCTTGACAATGTCACCTGACAAAGTGATCTTCAGCGCCCTCTGACCTTCCGGTCATGAGTCGGCAGGGAAGATGAGTCAAGGGTCACGTTATATAACATTAATACCCTTTGACCAGGCATTCATTGCTGCCATAATGGCGGAAACTGAACTGGCTGCTGTTTTCTGAGGTTCTAATTCATTTTCCATGTTTTATGTTTTTTATTTTTTTTTGCAGGAATACATTTAAAAACACAACGTCCATAAATAAAGCAAATCCCTGAATGACTACAAATACACTTACAATGTGAGCAATACTGAGTTTAGATAGTAACTCTATAGCATAAGGCTCCTATTTAACAAACTTCTCAAGACTTCCCTCTGCACATAGACCGTATGTAAGCAGTGTCCCCTGTGATTCCCATCTGTGCTGCCTGGGAAAGCTGAGTAAACTACACTGAGGGAGACCTTAATGATGTGAAGGTCCATCACAAGCCCCCAGGACTGTGGGCGCCTTGGGACACTGAGGGCTGCAATCAGGCCAAGACGTCATGGTCCTTCTGCTGTTCTGCCTTGGTTCTTAGGGGTGTGATACCTCCTCTTCTAGCATTGACATTCTGCGTCTTCTCCATTACTCCTACTGTCTGATAGATTACTCTGCCACTGCGTGCTTTAGCTGACGGGCCTAAATGGCATGCACACTGGGCACCTCTTGTCTTCTGTGCGGAGTTAATTCTTGTCATCTTTAAGTGGAAGAACAAATGAAATGATTTGTGTTTCCGTTGTGTCCTCTGTGCCCATGTCGTTACGAAGGCTGTTGTCCCGGGCATGTCACTGTCAGAATCCCATCACAAGTGTCACTTTCATGAACCACTAGTTGGAGAAAATGCAGCACTGGTTCATCTTCAGAAGTATTCCTGCCATCTTCCCCCTTCAGATGTTTGTTGAAGACCACAACTCTCCTACAGGGTCATGGCTTGGTTCCTAATCGCGCGGTGGCTCTATGACAAAAGTTTACATTCCGATGGGGGCAGCATTGACGTTAAGAAAGACACTCATTTAAGTAATGAATAACAGTCACAAATACTGAACTTTGAACATTAAGATATAACTGTAGTCCATTTTACTGCAGTGTTATAATGTATTTATTCATTTTGGTCATGCTTATGTGTTTTTCTTATTTACCCATAATGCAAAAATGCATTCATATACATATCAGTGGCAACAGCTGAATATAATTGGGTTAAACATTTTACTGAAACACAACAGCATTTCTGTTTTGATTTCCGAACCCACAGCTGTGCGTTTCTTTTTCTACCCCCTGCTTTTTGTGTAACTTGACATAATGTTGTTCCTAACATCACAGGCCGCCCCAGGCTGGTGACAGCAGCCTTGCCTTTTGATGGATGTGTTTCATCTGGAGCTGCAAACCCACCCTTCTCTCACCCCTATGTGGAGGGGTGACCTTTGACCCTGTCACCTTGGGTCACTCTTCTTGCGGCCTGTCTTCCTCGAACTGTGGCCACATGCAAGTCATTGTTTGGTGTCAAAGCGTGGCCCAAATTTCTCCCAGCTTGAAATCATCCTTGGGAAGGGGGTTAACATCAAAATATTCACCCCCAAAGTGAAATTTAAAAAATGATGGCAAAGCGCAGTGGCATGCTGCCAGCAGGGAGTCTGCCCGCTCTCTGCTGTTCGATGGCTGCCCAAACGTCTTTAGGCTGGAGGCCTTCTTCTATGTGAATGACTCGTTTGTTTAAAGCTCCGTCACGTCTGTATGTCCTGAATGGAGCTCTAAGATTAAAACTTGTTTTTTTTTTTGTTCTTTTCATAAGTGTTAAAGGCACAAGTTTGACTGCAGAGTGGCTGAACGGTTTCCCGTAGCGGTAAACGGCATTTTCAGCCTCACGCTGTCCGTTCTTACTGCGTGCTTTCTTTAGGCTTGTGTGTGTCCTTGCTGCTGAAAAGGACTCTCTTATTTATATTGCCGTTTTCAGTGCAGCACGCTTAAAGCAGTGATGCTCACATGTGACGGGCGCAGTTGGATTGTGCTGAAACGGAGCATTAGCCTGAGTTTTAGCCCTGGACCAGCAAAGTCAGGAGACCACAGGTACGCTAATGGGTATTAAATGGCAGAACTGACGTTCATATGGGTGAGGCACGGAGCCCAGTGACGTTAAAACTGCTGAAACCTTCTGTTCACTGCTCATTTTCTGACCACATTTGGCTTCCCATGTGACCTTTTGGAGAAGCTACATCTCTCTCCCTGGGTCACCATTCACTTTCTAGGCTGCAGAAACATGACCAGGACTCTGTGACGTGTTTGACATTGAGAACCGTCCTGGCACTTAGCTTTCAGTGCCACGTCTTTGCCCTTTCAGTTCAGCAGCAGCACATCGTATGAAGGCCTCATTTGCGTTATACGCTACCAAATATGTCCATGTTATATTGGTGTGAGTCACTATCAGTCCAGACGAGCACTTTATAATGGCTGTCAGTTGAGGGACTAAATGATATATTTATTTATTTATGTATTTTTGAAAACAATAAACTGATTGTGTTACGGTACGAAGCAGGAGTCTTGGCACGGCGACCTCATGTAGATGGGAGCTGTTAGCATATAGTGGCCACTTTATTTTTTATTTTTATACTTTATTTTTTTCCCTAAGTTGGTTGTTCTTGGTTCTGTAATTGCAGGAGTTCGTGCAGCATACTGTCATTTACTGTGATTTTAATGAGTCACTTGATTGATTGTCCTGCTCTTTGTAATTTGCTCTGTCAAAGTCAGCATTGGCTTTGCAGTTATTTTTCCCAAAGCCACCGCAAGCATCTTATTTCGTTTGTCTGTATATACATATATGGCAGTGAAGCAGTTTCCCCTGCTAACTTACATGAGGTTACTGATACTGCTGTGACTGACTGGTCCTCCTGCACTAATATTTTAGCACCTTAAAACTGCAGTGCCGCACCTTCATATCTGCACCTTAAAACTGCAGTGCCGCACCTTCATATCTGCACATTAAAACTGCAGTGCTGCACCCTCGTGTATGCACCTTAAAACTGCAGTGCCGCACCTTCATATCTGCACCTTAAAACTGCAGTGCTGCACCCTCGTATTTGCACCTTAAAACTGCAGTGCTGCACCCTCATATATGCACCTTACTACAGTGCAATGTGTATAGAGCTTTTTACCAGAATATTTCTTAGTGAATTCTCACAGATATGTATTCCTGTGTCATATGCTTGTACAGTTTAGTTACTTAATGTTGTGCAGTTATTAAATGTTATTTATGTCAGTGCAGAGGGAGCTCCTAAATGTCATTGTACTGTCAAAACAAATTCTTGATCTTGATGATTAAAAAGCTGCTAGTTGTGTGGCCGAATCTGCCTGAACCCCTCAGGTTCCGGAGCCCTCTCTCTGGAACATGCAGAGTCGTCTGGCCCTTTGTGAAGTTTGTCATCTGGTTGACTTGGAGTTGAAACAGAGCTGATGCCCCCCCCCACGTCCACACATTATGCTCCCAGAGGCCACATGTGTGCTGGTTCCAGCCCCCACTGTCTGTGTTCCAGCCCCCACTGCTCTGGACAGCTTCATTCTGTTTGTCTGCACACTATTAATTTGGAAGAAACTGGAAGCCTTAGGTCACCCGTAGCTCCCATTTATGTCGACCATCATCATCAGTCACTGGTACAAACACTAAACCAATAAACCAGACACTGGCCAGTTACCCTTCGCCTTGGCAAATCTTGTTTTTGTTTGTAATTTCCCGGATTTCTTAAGCTCCATTTTTCTCACGGTGTTTCCGTATCAGTCTGTCACCGGTGAGATTTTCTGAGCTATTGTTACCTCCTACATGCATCCTGTAACCCTGCTGTAACCCCTGTGACCTCTGACTCGACCTTTATGCCACAGGATGGTGGCCTCCTGGTCAACAACCCCACAGCAGTGGCTCTCCACGAGAGTCAGTGTCTGTGGCCCGGCGCCCGGCTGCAGTGCGTGGTGTCACTGGGCACCGGCCGGCTGGAGAGCTCGGCTCGCTACAACACCACCTACACCAGCCTGAAGACCAAGCTGAGCCACGTCATTAGCAGTGCCACAGACACTGAAGGTGGGTGGGTGGGCCTTCCTGCCATGTCTCATTACACAGAGCAGAGCACAGCTTTATTATTCAAAAACCAATTAGTGATTTGTCCCATATTTTCATATGCATTTCATACCCTCTGCTCAGAAAATTTAACCATGGGGACCCCCCCCCCATACGCTTGTCAGATTTTATCTGCAACAGGGGTAGCGTTCGTGAGATCTTCAGGGGGCTATTGCCCCAAATTGTCCCTGGTATAAAAACATAAATTATTTCTGTCTCATTAGTTGGTTGGCATCGTATTCCCTAATAAGAGCATATACCGCATTCATTTGTGTGCTGTGTTGTATTTTGTGCACCTGTGCATTTAAAATGTTTTATATCTACCCCCCCTCTCCCCTCACCACCACCATCAGAGGTTCACACCATGCTGGATGCCCTCCTCCCCCCCAACACCTACTTCCGCTTCAACCCCTACCTGAGTGAGGACATCCCCCTGGATGAGCGGCGGAGGGAGCGTCTGGCGCTGCTGCAGCTTGAGGGCCAGTGTTACCTGGAGCGCAATGAGCACAAACTGCGCAGGGCGGCCAGTGTGCTGCTGGGGGAAAAGAGCGCCCTCCAGAGGCTTGGCGAGAGGGCTGCGCTCAGGGGAACCATGCTTCGTGGCATGAAACGTGTCCCCTTCTTCTCAAGGTCCTGGACCTCATGAAGCTGGGTTCACGTCAGACCTCAGTACTTTATAATGCTCTCTTTCAAAGGGAGGACCATTTGTTGTAATTGCAAAGCATAAAGAACAACATTCTGCCCTCCTCCATGGCCAGTGAGATGTTAATGGGTCGTCAGCCTGTGTCCTTCTGGTCATCAGGGGCAGGTCAACAAACAGCGCTCAGAAATCTGACGAGCAAAACAAAAGTGTCATGGTTAGAAGTGGGAAATCCAGTGCCCCCCCTTACCCTCTGCTCCAGTGCCCCCCTTTATCCTCTGCTCCAGTGCCCCCCTTTATCCTCTGCTCCAGTGCCCCCCTTACCCTCTGCTCCAGAGCCCCCCCTTACCCTCTGCTCCAGTGCCCCCCTTACCCTCTGCTCCAGTGCCCCCCTTACCCTCTGCTCCAGTGACCTCCCCCTACCCTCTGCTCCAGTGACCTCCCCCTACCCTCTGCTCCAGTGCCCCTTCTTACCCTCTGCTCCAGTGCCCCCCTTACCCTCTGCTCCAGTGACCTCCCCCTACCCTCTGCTCCAGTGCCCCCCCTTACCCTCTGCTCCAGTGACCTCCCCCTACCCTCTGCTCCAGTGCCCCCTCTTTACCCTCTGCTCCAGTGCCCCCCCCCCTTTACCCTCAGCTCCAGTGGCCCCCCCCCCATATCCAGCGTGACAGGGATTCCTTCTCTGTGTCCTGGGCAAGATGAGGCAACGTCCTTCCAGGGGTCATACCTGAAATTCCGGAAATACTGCCTCACCTGCGCAGGTCATACTGTATGGCTTTTGTCTATTCATATGTCCATCGATCCATTTTCTGTACTGCATATCCAGTGCAGGGTCAAGGTGACCCTGGAGCCTATCCCACGATGCACTGGGCACCAGGTGGGGGACACCCTGCACGGGCCGCCGGATAAGGTGACTGGATATGAAACGTTTGACTGCAGGGTTTACTGGAGGCGTGTTTGGCTCCTCATTATCCTTAATGCTGGTTATTTATCCCATTACTGTTGGGGTTGGTTGGTTTCTGCTCCAGTGTTTTTAAAATGTTTGTCACATTTATACAAAAAAAGCTACATTTTCTTTTGCCGTTTTACCTCATCAACCTCATTTTTACTTTCTGTTTCTCTTTGAATGTACAAACTATGGCCAGTATTGCAGGTGTATGAGGTAGCACTGTTAGTTTGACACAAGGTTTCATTGCTACTCGAAGAAGAGTTACTGGTCTGCTGGCTTTTGCTGGATTTCCATTTATAAAGACTGCAGACACTTTTTTATAGAAAATAATGCACAGTTTAATCTGATAGGACATCTGTATGGTTTACTCAAATTTTAATAATACATCTGTGGGAGATTTAAACTCATGGGGTTACTAATCTCTCCCCTAAGCTGTTATCCTACAAAATTCAGGCAGCCAGAGAATAAAAGCCGACACAATCCCAAATGGTCTCCTTGTTACTGAATAATATAAACTGCACCTCCGCTAAGTGTTCTGTATCACAATTATAATGCACGGTTTATTTCCCAGTTGAGTTTTGCTTTTGTTATTAGTTTGGATGGAAGAATCTTGGATTATTGCTAGTTATTTGTATGAGATAAATTCATTACTTTTTAAGAGCTTGAGAATCAGGCCGTGCGTTCTAATTCAGCCGTGGGCTCTCTGATGTGAGCTACAGCTAAATGTAATGATGTCTGTGCTGATGAGATTGCTTGGCTGCCTGCTGCCGTCTGTGGATGAATAACGATTCAGATCAGAGTAAATGTAGGGGCCGTCACATTGGCAAACTGGAAATACACACACATCTACCTGTTGATGTCAGAGTGCTGTGGACAAAAAACAAATGGATTGTTTTAGAACCACTGAGTTGCTATTGGTGAGAATCTTTGTTTTTCTGCTGAAGTCACGTGACAGGCCATGGATTCTTCTCTGCTAGCATGATTTTAGGCACAAACTGGCCCCACCCCTCTGAGCGGCAGGAAGAAAAACACAAGCCCCCCACGTGCAAACATCGCTTTCAGGGAGACATAATTCCGGGCCTCCAGATAGCCTCCGGAGAATTCTGCCGCTTTAAATGGCGTGGCCTGAAATGGCTGAACATCACCCATGAATTTAAGCGGCAGCTGCTATTTCATGCATGCTCTATATTGTTAAATTGGCCAGATAATGGAATGAAATAAATTGTTTTCTCACAGCTGTTCCCAGAAATGATTGCCTGACCAGACTGCTGTTCGCCCTCTGCTGTCTATTTATTATTATTATTATTATTATTACTTTAGCAGTAACACTGTAAAGAGATAACTGTATGCCTCCCCCTCCCAGTGGCAGCTAGCTAGTCAGTGGATCACTTTTCAAATTATCCTCTATTAAAATTACATTGAAAAATCTAGTTTGGTTGTTTGCCTATTGCTGATTTTCTGGTCTCTTTGTAACAAATTATTGGGGTTAAAAAAGTCAGATGTTCAGATCAAGTGGTTCATCAGATTAACAGATATATAACAGTAATGTACTCAGAATGAAGAAAATGTACATTTTTTAATGTTGCTTTAATTTTAATCTGTTGCTTCTTGTACTATAACCCCTGTGTCTCCCTTATGAAGTCCTCGCAGAAGGAGTGTGAGTGTAGATTACGGAATTGTGGGTTGCAGTCATGGAAAGCAGAGATTGTATAGGTCTTGGTGTGCATGCTTTGCATTTTCATTCGCACAGTGTATAGGAGCCCATGGATGAATTCTATTATTGTTCCCATTTTGGTGTTTATGGTTGTTTAAACCCTGGGAAATAAAATGATTCCAACACAGATGAGTTTTAGTTTTCCGTTACCATTTCATGAATGTCAAAATATTTTATGGGCAAATCCATAAAAATCATCAATTAAAATTGCATAATACCGTCATCAACTTTCTAGTCTTGGTTGTGATCTATTCTCTTTTCCACCAGATTAATAGTCAGTCTGCTTCCAAAAATGAATGAATTGCATCTTGTATGAACTGGTTTCCATGGCACTTGTTCATTTCAGCCCTCACAGCATCACTCCATCTTTCCATCAGCGTTTTGCTGGGCACATGCATCGCCGTGGTTACAGGTACTGCCTCAGACAGCCTAGGATGTACCCAGCTAAGCAATATTAAATATCATTATACAAACACAGCTCATATCTTAATAAATTCCTTGATGTCTCCAAGCGAGCCAGGCTTCATGGGGAAGCTGGGTGGGTCTGGCTCACCCAATCACAAGCCTGGCCCTCCCTAATGCTGGACAAATGCCAAACAATCTGTTTTTTTGATTATTGTAAATAGGGCCAAGCAAAAATTCTGTAGATTGACACCCTTTCCGAGAATCCCGGGGCCCACTGGATTTCTGAGGGCTTGGGCTGGTGTTGCTTCGCTTTACAAACTGTTACTTATATATATGCTAGCAAAAGTCCCACGATGCTTTGCTGCAGGTGAAGTGGGGGCATCTCGGCGAAGCCTCATGGATGATATATGGTATATATGATGGTATATGATAAGCCGATGATCCAGGTGAGGGTTTGTGTGGGAGAGGGCTGTTCTCCTGCAGCCAGATACTCATGGTTTTGCTTTATGTTCTGTAGCACATTAGTAGCTCTGGGACCCATCGTCAAGAGATCAGAATGATCCATTTCCAGCACGGATTCATTACCACTCTCAGTTCAGGCCGCAGAGGAAATGCAAATTATTCTATGCAACTCATGAGTTTGACCTAAATATTGTTGAGTTTAAATATTATCCTGTACATTACACACGTATTTTATCACATTCCAATACTTTCTGTAACAGCTTCCTCAGGAAGATATCGTATCTTCGGTTTTCTTACTGTGTAGAATGGGTGATAATGTGATCCTTGCTATATAACATAAATTTTGTGGAATCTCTGTAACAGTAGCTCTGCTTGACACCTCGTCTTTTGTAGAAACCATCTGGTAACCCCCCCCCCCCCCCCCCCCCTGCTCCAGTTATGGTAAGGGGCGATATTTCCAGAAGCACGTTGCTTCTAAGCTGGTTCTTCTTAAACAGAAACAGCATCTTCCACCTCCATTCGTGGCTTTTTGGTCATGAGTAAAAACCCAGATCTAAAAAATAATGAACTTAGACTTTTCTAATTACACAGTGAAGCTTTATAGCAGAAACACCTGTTTCTATTCGGCATATTGCTATTATCATTTGTGTGAGTATGGTCTTGCTCCCCCGCATGTTCCTTACAGTCCACATCACCTATTTTAGCCTGTCAACCTGCTTCCACTCTTGTTGTTGAACAATTCTGATGTACCTCGGCCATCGCAGCCCTGAGAACTGCAGCTCAGAGGCACCAAGAGCTTTAAAGTGCCTTTAAATGTTCTTGCTCTTTAAATGTCTATGGTGGATTTAATTATTCATAGAAATTCACAGGAAACACTGGGACATGCTGTGCAACAGAATCATAAACCCAAATATGAAATGTGTATTATGTATGTCATTCTAACGGCAATGGTTCGTAATGACAAAGGTATCGGAAACACACCGCAGTTACAAAAGGAAAAAAAACTGCAATAACTCAGTTGAACTTTCGCTAAATATTTTAATCTTAAGTCAATGTTGCTTCGTGCCGATTGCTAGTGCAGCGACCACAGGCTGCACGGGCCCGGCGTTCCGGCCACCGGCAGCCGGTGTCGCTGCTGTAACGCCGTCATGGAGCTTGCGCAGTAAAGGCACGACTGGCAGCTTTAAACAGGGAGCTGCTGGGAGCGGACTGGGGAATCGGCGCTGCCTGGACGGGGCTCCGCAGCACGGAGGCGAGACACGGCCGCTTCTAATGCACCTGCAACATCAGCATCGGCATTCGGAGGTTAGTGCATTTCGAAATTATAAAGTGCAGCAAATTGCCAGGCAGGTGTGCATCTGACAGCAGCGTTAGCTGTTTCCTAATATAAAAATGCGCATTTGGTGCAGTCGGCACCAGGACGAGGGGGAGGGTTTCTAGTTGTGGCTTTTCCATAGCAACTGGCAGTACTGCGGATATTTATCCGTATCCCTCAGGTGTGAATGGATGGGCCTCGGCTATACGAGCCAAATGCCCATCATATGGACATTTTACAGCGCAGATACAGTTTTCTTTAACGATCGGTGACAACAGCGCTGTTTCAAGTATCCCGCGAGTGCTGATAGCTCAAATAAATGTTACGTCTCGTTAATAATGGGCACGTTGTGCTGTAATTGATTTTTTCCTAAAACGTTACGCCATTAATTCATGTGCTTGCTCGCTGTTCCTCTACTGCCTTCTTCGATTTCAGTTTACCTGTATTTACTTTCCACCCTGAGCAAATGGATGGATGGATGGATGGGTGGGTGGGTGGATGGACGGATAGATGGATGGATTTTATTTACTATCGACGATGCTGGGAAATGCATATTATGATTCAGAAAGTCGCAGTATTCAGTATTATTGTTCAAGCATACGTTGCCAAACGCAGCATTTAGCTGCGCTATTCATTTTAAAATCAGTTTGCTTAATGCATTGATATCGGTTTGTAAATGCAATGCTGTTACACCTGACTGATATTATGGGAAACCAGGCTGTAACATACGTAGATTTTGATGACGATTCCTAATTGTCTATAACATTTTATTGGTGGTTATCCATTAGGAAATTTTATATTATATATATATATATATATATATATATATATATATATATATATATATATATATATATATATATATATATATATATATATAATTTGCGATTCGGCATTATTATTTCGTTTCCTATTTTTTGGGTAAGCTTTCGACATTGCGTGCCAGTGTCAACCATTCCGCAAATTGATATTTCTTGCGTATTATATGCCGTCGTGTTTATAGGCACTAAACATTACAGCTCATTTAGTAATTACTGCTAGTTTTCGGTTTAATTTTGGATGGGTGTGTCCGATTGTGTCATTAACATGAAATGGAAAATGCAAGCATTCGAAAGGCTTTGAATAAATGGTGTTTGGTATAGACCATTCAGGCCATACAGCAGACGTCATGGATTTCGTTATGTACCGGGCAAAAATTGCAGGTATATTAAAGCACTATAGCTGGTCACGGCATCACACCAGTCTAACACCAGCAATGACGTTAAGCTTATGTCAGTAACCTTCCATCAAAACAAGCATACTGTACATCCCCACTTAAGATGGCATCCCCTGGATTTTTTTTTACCTATTTATCTTCTCTATTATCTTTTTTGAACTGCTTCAGGTGAAACCGCTAATTGCTTTAAGTAGGATATACTGCCAAAGTAGGCACCAATTCCTTTCTGATGGAAATCACTTTTCAGAAGAGTTTTATTTTAGCATCAAATCGAGACAAAATGGAAAGCCGCCATGCAGACATGCCAAAGTGTTTTGCGCTGATTTTTAAAATACTTTTTCTCTGGCGGCTGCATCTGTGTGGTCATTTGCTGTGTTTGAGCATTTTGATGAACTTTCACCAGTGTCGTAGACCATAAAAAAATCTTCTTAATCTAGTGCCAGTGAAACAGACTGTTTGTGAAGTACGTGTGGTTCAGACAACCCCAAAACTGGCCAGGGGTTATGGGAAAAGACGCCTCTGAGGGAGGAGAGGGTTTGGGGCCGTTCAGATGAATGTCTTTCATTCAGCCATGTGGGCTCACAAGCATGCAAGCTATTCTGCTAACCATGCTAACTGCTTTCACGGCTCTTCCGCTTCCCGTGTCTGCCTTTGGTGTGGCTGAGAACAATGCTATTGTGCTTCTGGTCAGACAGACCTCAGTCACCCAAAGGGAGCGCCCACTCAGGCGAGAGCTACTAAAACGTGACCGATAGCCATCAAAGGCCCGCGATCCTCCGGCGTCTCATGTGGGCTCGCGGTGCTACACTGTTCGCTTCCAGGAACTGGCTCACATACCATTATTGATGATTATTGGAACTGGATGAATGGGTGAATTGTTTAAGGTTACTGAAGTGGGAGGCAAGCAACATTTGAGTAACACTGGGCAACACTGGAGTAACACTGGGCAACATTGGAGTAACACTGGGCAACATTGGAGTAACACTGAGCAACATTGGAGTAACACTGAGCAGTGTTATTTCAGGACTATTGTTCTTACATCAACTTTGCCTTTGATATTTTCATAGCTTAGAGAAGCTAATAATTTGTTAAAAAAAGAATGGCGATACTAATAGATCTCAAATATGGGTTTATCCATATGGTACTGTGTAGTTATTAATGAATACACTTATTGTCATTTCTCTTAGTCATGAATACCTCCACATTGTGAATCACACTTCATCGTGGTTGTAAGCAACCTGGTTTCGCTCTCCCTTAGCCTGGGGGAAAAGTGCACCTATTGACGATATTTGCCAAAATCACCTCTGACATTATCTATGTGGCTGCCAAGGTTCGACATTTGTTAAATTTACTGTACTGCGGATAGCTGGCATTAAACGTATCAGTTTAATTAAGAGGCTACTCCAGCACTGTAAAGTAAATCGGCTTCTTATTATCGCATCACGAGGTATAATTCAGATCACTGGCGCAGTCTCAACGTGGCTGGAAATTGTGGTTCGTAATTGTCCTGCCAATGTTACCGAAAAAAGCAGTTTTATTTGTCAATGGAGCTCTGGAGAGTGAATGGAATGCGCTTTGGCTACCATAGCATATTGGGGGTTGGCAACTCACTGGTGCATTATTTCGTTTTGGGGGGGTGAGCTTGCAGACGGGGCCCCCACCCTGGCACGGCGCCTCTTGTCTTCTCTCATTCACGGACTTCCTGACAACAGGCACGGTGGAGCTGGTTTAACTGGTGTCCAGTTACCTTCGCTACGGGGAGTGATTCTTCCTCTGGCGACCTTTGCTGTGAATGTGACCCCTGTGGGGAGCAGGACTGTGGGCTTGAGGCTTAGCCTTGTTTGCCAAGGGGACCCTCTGCATGGCAGCGAGGCGGCAGAGGTGGGGTCCCTGTCACACCTTGTCGCTAATTCGCTCTCATTATGAAGCAACACAGTGTGTCGTTAGGGACCCTAGACTCTGTTCTCTCTCTCTCTCTCTCTCTCTCACTCACACACACACACACACACACATACACACACATAAGGATAATGTATCTACTGTATATCTTTGTGGAGAGTCTCCATTCAATTCTATTGGCATGACTGTAATCGCAACTATTTCATCCTTCCCAGCTCGAACCTTAACTATAAGTAACCAGATAAAATATAAGACTTTTGGAATTTTGAGTTTTTTAGTTTAATTCACAGATATTTATACAATAAATTTTTCTTTGTGGGGATCAAAAAATGGCTCCTACACACACACACAGACGCACACACACACATACACACGCACACACACACGCATACACACACACGAACAGACACACATACACACACGCACAGACACATGCACACACACACACGCACAGACACACATACACACACACACGCACAGACACACGCACACACACAGACACATGCACACACACACACGCACAGACATGCACACACACGCACAGACACACACACGCACAGACATGCACACACACGCACACACACACACACGCATAGACACACGCACACACACACACCTCTCGCCTGCAGAGGACCCCTTTTCCCAGCCCGCTGGAGTTCGCCTGCTGAATGCAGGAAGCACAGTCGGCCATTGTGCACACGTACGGCCATTACGACTCTGCTCCTGGTGGGTCTGAATGGTGACAGTCTTGGCACGCTGGTGAACCCAATTACAGTTTCATACTGGGACAGAGCCTGAGACTAATGGTAATTGACACTCTTCCAGAGAGGGGCTCCCTTATCACACAGCTGCAACTCTTGTTGTTTTTCCGAGGTTCAGATGACTGTGATCTGGGTGGATTTGAAAATGGGAAATTTGGGTGGAAATTTGGGAAAACGTCCGATTTGCTGCTGAAATTTTAACTTTGTTATAAACCCCCCCCCCCCCCCCCCCCCCCAAAAAAAAAAAAAATCTAATAAGTACCTTCTGCTGTTTCTGGTTTGAGTCGCATTTCCTCTGCTGTAGTACTTGTACCTAAGAGCAGTTAGTGGTTTAATTCAGGCTGACCATTAAAATATGTGCACATTCATCAATACATTTATGTTAAATTTTCTTGCATGCCAGATATTTTTCTTGTTGAAGTTTCATTGTGGGGGAGTGTTGGTTTAAAAAAAAAATCATTTGGCCACCATGACAGATGGCCGAACAGGAGTCATCAAGTCCGATCACTGCTCATCGTGCCGTTAACAGAATTATTGCTACTGTTGGCTTATAATTATACTCGTCCCTTTGTCAAATGGGGGGGGCAGATAAGCAGCTATGTGCAGAGGTCCACAGCTTGAGCCGTCCTCACGATGACAATGATGAACAAGTGACGGTGGCCGTGTCTAACTGGGTGGGTGAACCGGCTAGAATATGAACCAGCAGCTTGTTGGGGCTGATGAAGAGATTTAATGTGGGGGAATCAAAGCCATTTGTAAAATGTCGAGCTGAGAAGAGAGAGAGAGCATGCTAGTCGATATACACAGTCCCACCTTACTGTCTGCTTTTGGCGGGGGCAGAGCAGGCTTGTTTCTCTTTGCTCGTCTTACTGGGGGAGGAGGGCCTCCTCTGTGTCACGGTTAGGGGTGCGGGGGCAGAGACGGGGGAGCTGTCACAAAAGGAGCCCCCCCCCCAAACATCTCCAACCTGCGTGCCGAGCCGGTCCCCGTCTGGATCTCCGGGCAGCGTTGCTCACCACGGCCATGAGAACCTGGCCCCCGTGGACGAGGGCCACTGAGAAATAATACCCGCTGCCCTGAGAAAGAGGACAAGAAGAAAGGGATGGCGATGGAGGAGATGCCAGGGGCGGAGGCCGTCCCTGGAGCAGCGTGGGGACCCGCACACGCTTCTCATATTTACACAGGAACCCAGAGAACCCTCACACTCAACATTTCAAACTTCCAAAACGACTGAATGAAAAAGCTTCTGCAGTGAAAAGCTCCAAATGCAATAAGTTATCTGAGAAGCGGTAACCAGGCTGGTTTTGCTTGACATCCCACAGTGGTGAAGATGCAGGGCAGATTAATCAGTGCAAAGCAGACTAACCATTGAGGGACCATCTGATTTCTGCCAGGAAATCTTGAACGGGAATCTTTTTCCACCAGTAATTGCATCTGGTGTGTGAATCGCACCTTCACTGCCTCTATGACTCGACTGGTGAAACTAGCATGTTTTTTATCTGTCACCTCAAGGGATAATATCTCATCATTTGACTTTTAGAGTCAGATAGAAAGTGAGTGTAATTAAAATTTTCTGCCAATTGGAATTTAATGAGATGAGTTCTATAACAGGAGTGCATGGCTGCGATTTGGAAGTAGCAAAATCACCTGCTGGGTAATGGAACTGCAAAGCACTATGGGTACAGGTTAACTCACTTGGGTATCGTCTGAATTTCCGATTCCGGTTATGCTTATCGATTCCGGTTCTTATCAATTCCCCATTTCGATTCCATGAAGGGGGCGGCATGGTGGTGCAGTGGTTAGCACTGTAAGGGGTGGCATGGTGGTACAGTGGTTAGCACTGTTGCCTCACACCTCTGGGACCCGGGTTCGAGTCTCTGCCTGGGTTACATGTGTGCGGAGTTTGCATGTTCTCCCCGTGTCATCGTGGGGTTTCCTCCGGGTACTCCGGTTTCCCCCCACAGTCCAAAGACATGCTGAGGCCAATTGGACTAAATTGCCCGTAGGAGTGCATGCGTGAGTGAATGGTGTGTGAGTGTGCCCTGCGATGGGCTGGCCCCCCATCCTGGGTTGTTCCCTGCCTCATGCCCATTGCTTCCGGGATAGGCTCCAGACCCCCCGTGACCCAGTAGGATAAGCGGTTTGGAAAATGGATGGATGGATGGATGGATGGATGGATGGATGGATGGATGGATGGATGGATGCTCACAACACCATGGCATGTTTAGGATCCGATAGGCAGAACTGAAATTTGAAAAACAAAAAAACTGGCTAGTTAAATGTAAATATCGATGAAGATGGAGGTAAGAATTTCCTGGAAAAAAAGCTTGTAAGATTACAACATTGAAACATTGACTACTAAATGCAACTCATTTTTATTTTAATTACAACTAATAACTCCTCACCTAAAAACATTTTCATTATCTTACAATGTTCAGAGTGTAAGCTGCTGTTCACCTCATTTTAAGTTTGAATACAGCACTTGCTAAGCTGTTTTATAGACCAAGTCCAAATCTGACATTTCCCCTAAACCAGCTCTGGAATATCTCTTCCCAGCAGGCGAAGAGCCCCATTTGACCATCTTAAAGTCTAACGGCGGGAATAACGGCTTCATCAGCTGATCTGGACTTTGACACCAGCCTGTGCAGCAAGGCTGACAGCACATGTCGCGCCCCACAAGGGGGGCAGATCCTGATAAGCCAATTAGAACTGTCTCCCCGGAAGGCGCCGAGAAGAGGCACGAGGGCCAAAGTAGCTTGTTAGCTCTAATCCATCTTTTTTTACAGCAGATAGATCAGGGTGATGCTTCAGACAGGGCAGGAACCCAAAGGATGAATGATTTTTTTATCATTTCATTCTTTTAGTTAAACGTGTGACAGCTGCCTTTTGCATAAAATCCAGGGGTAGCAATCAGGGGCGCCACTGGAGATTTCGGTCCCGGTGACAGTGCCAAGCAGACCAATCCAGTTATGTTCTAAATTCTTTAGGGCCCTGTCACTCAGAGGCCCCTGTAATTGTTCTAACATCCCTCCCCTTATGGTGCCCCCAGTGATAGTATATTTGCATATATTTGTTTGATGGATGAAGTGTCCAAAGTGACCTACAGGTGATGTAAGCAGTACCTGCATCAATCATGTGCAGTGTGTGCAGTGTACAGACAGGAATAGGCATTGCAGTTTGATTTGTGTGAATGTTAGAATGTTTTAGCTGTAAGGGGAGATAAAAAGGCTTCCGTATCCTGTTTTATTATCGCTCAATTTTATCCCACCGGTTCCCAGAATGTTCTGGAAAACGGCACCATAATATCATTTTAAAGTCTGCCCTCAGGACCCTGGTGTGTGACCTGTGGTCATTGATTTCCAAGGCAGACCTGCATTTATGTCACGCCTATGCAGATTTATTCCGTTCTGCTTTTATTTATGACCCTTAGCTGCAGTAACTTAGCATGGAGAAGAGCAGCCCAGACGAACGTGACAGTAGTTAATACTGGACAGTATGTAAAGTCAGAATGGATGAATGTAAACAGCCAAATGGTCGCTATGACCTGCTTCTCGGCCCCCATAACGCTACACAGCCTTAAGGGGTGTAAGTTGGGCTGCTTTTAGGGCGTCCAGTGATGCTCAGCGATGTCCAGTGATGTTCAGCGATGTCCAGTGATGTTCAGCGATGTCCAGTGATGTTCAGCGATGTCCAGTGATGTTCAGCGCCCCTTCACATCCGTGTCTCTCTGGTGTCTGTTTTTAGTGCAGCGGCTGCAAGAAAATACCTGGTGCAGCAAAACAGAATCTAAATTTAGCCTTGTGCTTTGGCTGAGGTTCCGCCTTGGACATCTGGCTACTATATTCTTATTTTTATGGTTATATATAAAAACAATAAGAAGGTATGAGTGGATCTGTGGCAATGTTCCCGCTGGACCAGAAGGTTGTTGTGCCCAGAGGGGCCGGCTGTTGAACCTTTGAGAAATACACACGAGACATACAGCTGTGGCACCTTTTCACACATAAAACACATTTAAAACAAATTTGGTCACATCGTATAAATACAAGAAGGACATTCAGCCTGTATCGTTTCTCATGTGAAGTCAGTTCTTTTTTTCTCAAATTAGACATGAATATGTTATGACTTGTATACAGTATTTCATCAAATGGTATTCGCCGTGCATACAGTAATGTCCTGGATCATTTTTATTTTTTCAGTTATTACCAGGAAATTCTTGGTAAAAAGCTTCTTGTGGTAATTAAGTCCGTCCGTGAATAAAATAAACACCAGTCACAGCCTGGATGTTCCAGGTTCCACGTGCATGACCGCTGATCCCAAGGACATAAGTTAGACCGTCACCCAGCCGTCCTCGCAGGGGAGTGTCCTCCTCATCCTCGCTGTTTGGGAGGGACGCTTTGGACTTCCGTGTATCGTAAGGCTAGACGAAGGACATGTGGGTAACATGTGGGTAACATGATAGAGTCGGGCGGCAGCTCAGGGGAGCCATTATGTAACCTCTGCCCTACCTGTCACTCTCAGACATTGTTCTTTTTGAAAATATCTATGAAATAGCAGGTACTTTGTAATGTACTTTTGGGAAGCATTCATATTCTATTCTTTTGTGTGTGTGTGTGTGTGTGTGTGTGTGTATATATATATATTTATTTTAATTTTGAGGTGTTTCTGAGATCACTCATAAAACAGCAGCCAAGGACAAGCATGAATTTCCTGCTGCTCAAGCTAATTTTATTTAATTATCTGATTGGCCTCCAGCAGAAAATCCTTTCAAGGAAGCCGCATGTCGGGACTCGGTAAGCTTTAGAATTACAATAGCTTTTTCTGGAAGGACTGGAATAGGAAAGGAGATGGTGTCAGTCGGACTTGGAGACACCTGTGATGCTGATGGGCTGTCAGGCCCAGTGCTAAAGTTGGCTTCTATAGACAAGATCAAGGACAGGATGCAAATCAAATCGTGTCGCTGTACAGCCTTCAGAAACATCGACAGGTTTAAGATAATTAGCGACTGGCATCAGTATCCCTGAGAAGCACTTTGCTGCCGTCGCAGAAAACGACGTTCATCCGGTGTGAGGTGAGATGGCTGAAAATGGAAGCCAGAGTCGGGGAATAAACAGCCGACACCGATCTAACGCCGAGATGGAAATCAATGCCTCCTCATCACAGTCGATCACACGCCGCCTTTGTTTGCCTCCCATCTGATGCTTGTTTGGAAGTCTGGCACAATAGACTGCTTTGAAAAATGAGTCGCTGGGAGCAGACACAGCAGACCGGCCCAAAAAGCCGGGGCTCTCTGGATGGGGCGGGTGAAGCGGTCCCTGCACCCCCCATTGTCCGTGTTAGCCTCGGCAGAGGGCAGGTTGCTGACCTGGGGGTAGTGCTGCACGATATCAGAGCTTGATATAATCACGATTGTATGCATGCGCAACGTTCACCAGGGCTTCAGATGACGGTGAAACATTTCTCCTGACGCCAGTTTTTTGAAAATATACAGACATTTATATACGCCCACAGTTTGGTACCAGTTGAGTAGTATGTCTAAAATATGGATTATGTTTATTAAATTCGGTTAGCAGAGCGCGACACGTGCTACTAGTTTGGTAAATCCTGAAGAGATAAGTGGCGCTAAAGAAAGGCTGAGATCAGCAGCCACAGCATCTTTTGAAAGAAGAGATCTTGTGGCTAAAGCAGGTAAAAAGAAAAGTCCGACAAGTTCATTAAACCTAATTATACACCGAATTTAAACAGCTTACTAATGTTTTAGGCAAGCTGCTAACCTGCTCAGCTAATTGTGGGTGTAAATAAACTGGCAGATGTTTCGTCCGCCGTCTGAAGCCCTTATGATTACTGCGCATGAGCCATACAGTCGCGATTATATGGAGATCTGATGTCATGTAGCCTTACCTACACAAAGCTGCAGTCAGCAACGCAGGGAGGGGATGCAGCCGCTGGTAATTCCTGCATTCCAGCAAGAAAGGCAGAAGAAACTTTTAATCATGTAACGTCTAAGAGAATGAGGTGGGAGCCAGTAAGTGGCAAAGGACCCCGTCGGGGAGTAGATTAGCTGTCCTGATCGGCTTCTGCTTAGAGAAGCTTGCTGGTGTTTATGAAATGATCATGAATCGGGATCACAAACCACTGGGCTGCTCTTACAGGTGTTACATCCTGACCCATTTTTAATGCGTGACTGACTCTTTGATGTCGCATTGAAAAGCCTTTTTTGGAGGATTTATGACACATGGTATGGGGCATGTGACACTAAATCCCTCTGTGGGGCCCGGAGGTGCTCAGCACGCATTTGGGTCGAGAGCTGCACAGTCAGTAAGGCCACAACCCCCTCCCGCCCCCTTCTCCCCCCACCTCACCGTCACACAATACGGCCCTTTCCATGCCATGGAACAGAGGCTTTGTTATATCACTGCAATGGCAAGTGCATATAAATCTGTCCTGGATGAGGTTGCCAGGTGATGCACAAGAATGTCAAACGTTCACTGTTTAAGTCAGAAGCCGCTCTTGGGTGATGATTGACTGCCTTGGACAATTATTGTTTTTTCTTTCCTTTGTTGAGGAAACAGTCCTCCAGCAATAGCAGGACCAGGGAACGATACAGTCAGCAGATCCATAGTTAGTGGTCAATGGGCAGTGGGGGACAATGCACGTGCAAAGTGATAGGCCCCCTGGGGGACTCCCAGTGAGCTTTGAACCTGGATTCGAAATGTGTGCCTCCATGAAATGAATGAGGCACTGCTTCTGCCTCGGCTGTGTGCCTCGGCTGTGTGCCTCGGCTGTGTGCCTCAACTGTGTGCCTCGACCGTGTGCCTCGGCTGTGTGCCTCGGCCGTGTGCCTCGGCCGTGTGCCTCGGCTGTGTGCCTCACTCACCCGGAAATGTGAACCCATCCCTGTTTCTAGTATAAGCGCATTTCTACTGAAGATGCTTGTGAAGAAGCATTTCAAATGCCTGCATCCTAAAATCCTGGAAGAACAAGCCCCCACCTCCATCCGCTCATTAGCATGGCAGTGGGAGTCCTGTGAGAGGTCGTCGTGGTGCTTTTAATCAGCCCCAGCACCACCAGACATTGTCACAGAAATGTTCCGTACTCCAGGTTTATGTTCCGTACTCCAGGTTTATGTTCCGTACTCCAGGTTAAGTCTAGTCCCCGTAGCCACACCATCGCCGCCACTCCTGACTCAAGCTTCTATGTTCCTTATGCATGTAACATCATCTGCATTAGCACAGCCTGTCATGTTGCAGGACATGATCGATAACATGGTTTCCTTCTGAGCAGCAAGCAGCTCTGGACCCACTTCTTGTTGGTCCCAACGCCTCTCTTAACCTCAGCCAGTTATTCTTGTCTCAACAGACTGCAGAAATAACCACGGGTTTCCTCTTATCTCCATTTTGCTAGTTCATTGCCCCAATACAGCTCAGCCGGAAGGCAAAGCTTTGTCGATCTATGTTCCTACCCACCCTTGCCTATGGTCACAAGGTTTGGGTGGTGACTGAAAGAATAAGGTCGCAGATACATGCAGCAAAATGAGTTTCCTCCGTAGGGTGTCTGGGCTCAGCCTTAGAGATAGAGTGAGGAGGTCGGACATTCATGCTGCTCCTCCGCATCGAAAGAAGCCAGCTGAGGTGGTTTGGGCATCTATGTAGGATGCCTCCTGGAGAGAACGGCTCCCTGGGGAGATGTTTCGGGCATGTCCAACCGGGAGGAGACCCTGGGGCAGACCCAGGACACGCTGGAGAGATTACATCTCTGGGCTGGCCTGGGAACGCCTTGGTATTCCCCCGGAGGAGCTGGAGGAGGTGGGTGGTGATAGGGAGGTCAGGGCATCCCTGCTTAGACTACTTCACCCTGCGACCCAACCCTGGATAAGCAGCAGAAAATGGATGGATAGATGGATGGACTTGTCCCAATGCGCTAAACCTCCCAGGCATGCTGTGTTCTCTACAAGCACGTGCACATTTCTTTATGCCTAATGCCTAAAATATTTACAGCAATCCCATATACCAAGCCCTTCCGCAGTACATTGCAGGGAGAGAGTAAAACAGTGAGGAGTTTGGTGAGAAGCAACGAAACAAGCATGTGCTGTGCTGCTAGTCCCACAGAGGGTCTGCAGACCCCATTATTAATCGCACAAAGACGTGAAACAGGGTTTACTTGGGTTCCTTTTGAGAATGTCACACTTCAGGGTTGACTCGTTACTCTCCAATCGCCGAGGCAACATTGCATTTGTGAAGACAGGCAGAGGTGATTACAGGCACATTACAGGCACATTTCAGGCACATTTCAGGCTGGCTGTGTGATTGGTCGATTGCACAGTTCAGTCACCTCAGCAGAGCCATGTGGGAGAATAGAGCCTGGGGACAAAATTATCTCCAAAATTACCAACGTGGCGTCTCGCTAACATAAGTCACAGACCCTCATTTCCCATATGCCCCACTGAGATTAAAAAAAAACAGAACAAGGTCACAGATTGGTGGCTAGTGGGCCACAAAAGACAAATTGTGTTTATGAATGGTTTGGGCTTGACTGATTTAGAACAAAAGAAACCGTTGTCTTTGGTGGAAGCATTTATAAGGATTCAGCAAAGTGTGTTTTCCTTCTGGAATGGACTCATCGCCCGTATAGACTGGTCACTTGATTTATTGCATGAAAGCCCGACTCCTTCCTGTTTCGTTTGTCTAAGTTAATGATGAGAAACACGGCGGCAGGATTTTCTCGCTCCAGGAATCGCTACAATGCAGCAACGAAGCAAATCATAAAAAACACCAATGACAAGCCGTCATCTCCCCCAGCGACAGCTTACTGCAAAGCGGCAGTCTAGCATTTTCCAATTAGATACCACGGTTTTCAGTGAAATAGTAAACACACACTACATGTGTCTTTAGTTTTGGTTGGTTAAACTGTTGTTTTTTGTTTCGTGACATAAACGTATGAATACTTTGAAAACCTTCTGCACAGATTTTGTGTCGGAGGGTCCAGGACATTGTCAGAATCAGGCTTTATTACTGTACCAGAGTATTTCAGCTTGCCGGGAAAAACTCACCCCTCCTGGATTCCCCAAATCACAAGTGAATTTTATGTTATCCTTAAAGCATTTTAAACCATTTTTACTGCAAAAAGATTCATCTTTAAAATTCAACTGGACATTACTTTCTAAAAAGTTGTTTGAAAAGTAGATGTGACAAAATAGTGTTGCATTATGTAAACTAGTTTGCGAGACAGTTGTAGTGATCTTCCTTCAGCATTACTATAACATAAAAATGAATGTGCATGTAATTCTGCGTTTCTTTGCCTTAGGTGTCAATGGGACTGTATATAAAATGGTAGAAAAGCAACTCGGGTTTTATAATCATCTCTCATAAAGTGTGTGTGGCTATGAATGTAATTTATATGGCTTTTTAGGTCATTCATCACCTGCAGCACTTTTCTAGAAGCTATTGGAATTAACCTTTGTGGGCACTTACCGTAGTTTATGGGTTTTAATATGTGCTATGGGATAAGAAGGCCCTATCACTGGCCAGGGGAGATGACATCACTTGTGCTCTTCTGCCACCCCTGGGCTGCATATGAATAATTATCAAACATGCTCTGGGACGTCATTCACCAGCCAGTCCTAACATGATGGCAGTATTGTTTCTCTCTTATTTCTTCTCATGTTTATTTAATGTGACGGCTCAGTTGTACCCATGGGGATGCCCACATTTTCCGGTTGTACGGTGGCAGGATGGGGTATTGTGGGTGTGCCTTTAAGTGGAATTGTGGGTGTGCCGTAAAGCGGTATTGTGGGTGTAGCGTAAAGCGGAATTGTGGGTGTGCCGTGAAGTGGAATTGTGGGTGTGCCGTAAAGCGGTATTGTGGGTGTAGCATAAAGCGGTATTTTGGGTGTGCCGTAAAGCGGTATTGCGGGTGTAGCGTAAAGCGGTATTTTGGGTGTAGCGTAAAGCGGTATTGTGGGTGTGCCGTAAAGCGATATTTTGGGTGTGCCGTAAAGCGGAATTGTGGGTGTAGCGTAAAGCGGTATTGTGGGTGTGCCGTAAAGCGGTATTGTGGGTGTAGCGTAAAGCAGTTTTGTGGGTGTATCGTAAAGCGGTATTGTGGGTGTGCCGTAAAGCGATATTTTGGGTGTGCCGTAAAGCGGTATTGTGGGTGTAGCGTAAAGCGGTATTTTGGGTGTAGCGTAAAGCGGTATTGTGGGTGTAGCGTAAAGCGGTATTGTGGGTGTAGCGTAAAGCGGTATTGTGGGTGTGCCGTAAAGCGATATTTTGGGTGTGCCGTAAAGCGGAATTGTGGGTGTAGCGTAAAGCGGTATTGTGGGTGTGCCGTAAAGCGGTATTGTGGGTGTAGCGTAAAGCAGTTTTGTGGGTGTATCGTAAAGCGGTATTGTGGGTGTGCCGTAAAGCGATATTTTGGGTGTGCCGTAAAGCGGAATTGTGGGTGTAGCGTAAAGCGGAATTGTGGGTGTGCCGTAAAGCGGTAATGCGGGTGTAGCGTAAAGCGGAATTGTGGGTGTGCCGTAAAGCGGAATTGTGGGTGTGCCATAAAGCGGTATTGTGGGTGTAGCATAAAGCGGTATTTTGGGTGTGCCGTAAAGCGGTATTGCGGGTGTAGCGTAAAGCGGTATTGTGGGTGTAGCGTAAAGCGGAATTGTGGGTGTGCCGTAAAGCGGTATTGTGGGTGTAGCGTAAAGCGGTATTGTGGGTGTGCCGTAAAGCGGTATTGTGGGTGTAGCGTAAAGCAGTTTTGTGGGTGTATCGTAAAGCGGTATTGTGGGTGTGCCGTAAAGCGATATTTTGGGTGTGCCGTAAAGCGGTATTGTGGGTGTAGCGTAAAGCGGTATTTTGGGTGTAGCGTAAAGCGGTATTGTGGGTCTGCCGTAAAGCGATATTTTGGGTGTGCCGTAAAGCGGTATTGTGGGTGTAGCGTAAAGCGGTATTGTGGGTGTAGCGTAAAGCGGAATTGTGGGTGTGCCGTAAAGTGGTATTGTGGGTGTACCGTAAAGCTGTATTTTGGGTGTGACGTAAAGCGGTATTGCGGGTGTAGCATAAAATGGTATTTTGGGTGTGCCGTAAAGCGGTATTGCGGGTGTAGCATAAAATGGTATTTTGGGTTTGCCGTGAAGCGGTATTGCGGGTGTAGCGTAAAGCAGTATTGTGGGTGTAGCGTAAAGCGGAATTGTGGGTGTAGCATAAAATGGTATTTTGGGTGTGCTGTAAAGCGGTATTGTGGGTGTAGCATAAAATGGTATTTTGGGTGTGCCGTAAAGCGGTATTGCGGGTGTAGCGTAAAATGGTATTTTGGGTGTGCCGTAAAGCGGTATTGCGGGTGTAGCGTAAAATGGTATTTTGGGTGTGCCGTAAAGCGGTATTGCGGGTGTAGCGTAAAGCGGTATTGTGGGTGTGCCGTAAAGCGGTATTTTGGGTGTAGCGTAAAGCGGTATTGTGGGTGTAGCGTAAAGCGGAATTGTGGGTGTGTCGTAAAGCGGTATTTTGGGTGTAGCGTAAAGCGGTATTGTGGGTGTAGCATAAAGTGGAATTGTGGGTGTAGCGTAAAGCGGAATTGTGGGTGTGTCGTAAAGCGGTATTTTGGGTGTAGCGTAAAGCGGTATTGTGGGTGTAGCATAAAGTGGAATTGTGGGTGTAGCGTAAAGCGGAATTGTGAGTGTGCCGTAAAGCGGAATTGTGGGTGTAGCATAAAATGGTATTGTGGGTGTGCCGTAAAGCGGTATTGTGGGTGATAGGGAGGTCAGGGTATCCCTGCTTCACCATGTGGGTGTGGGCAGGTGCCTATGTACTTTATGCTGTTGATTGCACACCTGTAAAACAGAAGACCCCACTGCAATCCTGACCTTAAAATAAGCCCAGGCCAGTGAGATCATCGTCCATGTGAGCTGTCCTCCCCCTGAGACTCTGGCTAGTAAAGCCGTCTCGCTCATGTCGGGCAACATTTTGTTATCTCATCAATCTCTGTCACCCCCAATTGTCTGCCGCTCCAACACACATGTCAGATGCAGTACTGCAGGGTGGGTGTGATCGAGGCTATGAAGGTATTAATGTATACCTACCATTCGCATTTCAGCCCTAACTGCATGGTGGGTGTAATCGAGGCTATGAAGGTATTAACATATACCTATCATTCACATTTCAGCCCTAACTGCAGGGTGGGTGTGATCGAGGCTATGAAGGTAGAAACATATACCTACCATTCGCATTTCAGCCCTAACTGCAGGGTGGGTGTGATTGAGGCTATGAAGGTATTAACGTATACCTACCATTCGCATTTCAGCCCTAACTGCAGGGTGGGTGTGATCGAGGCTATGAAGGTAGAAACATATACCTACCATTCGCATTTCAGCCCTAACTGCAGGGTGGGTGTGATCGAGGCTATAAAGGTAAAAACAAACATCTTCCATTTGCATTTCCCCCCCTGCTGCATCCAGACAGACACACTACTGTACAGCTGCAGGCTTCCTCTCTCTAATAGATCTTTGCATATTTTTATATCTGAACGACCGGTCCTGGTTTAGCAGAATAACTGCCAGACGTGATTCAGACAGTGACTGTCTCCTCCTGTTAACCTCTCAGTTCATGTTGTTACTGCTGCTTTTTTCATTACATAAACGATATGAATTTTTCATCTGCTAAAGTTCTTGGTTCAGTGCAGGTTTCTTGCACTGCTATTCACTAACATTCACACTATTAGAAGGAGGATCCATATGGGTCAGTCCATGTCAGGCCGTGTCAGTCCATGTCAGGCCGTGTCAGTCTGTGTCAGGCCGTGTCAGTGCATCAAACGCCTCCCATGTGACCACCTTAGATTTGCCTGAAAAATTCCAGGGGGAAGATTTATTTCCTAATGGGAAAAGTACAAAATTTACTGTCATTGGTTTTTGCAAAAGAATTTTTTTCAAGGGATGGGGCTGGGGTGTGTTTAGACCTTTCTAGCATCATGTGTTGTGAGGCCATTTAAAAACTGCAATATCTAGAAAATGCTTCAGCTAGATCCTTCAAATTTTATAGAGTAAACATCTGGTAATATGACGATATGGACTCTCAGCAATGTAGCTGAAGTTTAGCATAAAATGCTGGGTGCTTGATTTTCTTAAAATAAATGTGACTGTCTGACCCCTGACAGCAGATTTAAAGACCTGTAATAGCCAGGGATTTACAGGTGTGGGGCTGACATTTCAGCTTCACATATACAGTACAAGATGTGAAAACAACATGTGCAAAGTTTTTCTTAAATTCGATTAACTGAGATGGATTAACCCATATTGCACATGTCATGGTGTTTCTATCAGGTTCAATGATTGTGATTGTGATGTTTATTTTATAATGAGTTTTTCTTGAAATGCTAATGAAAAATATCAGCATGATGGAATGTAGATGGTAAGTTTGTCCCGTATCCCAAACAGAAATGATTCTTTATATCTTGCGCCCCCCTGTCCCAGTCGCCAGTCTCGATGGTCCCATTTATCATGGTGAAGCACCATGCTGCGCTTCAGTAATTCTGAACCTCGCAGAAGTCTTTGTGTCCTTTTAAATCCGTCCGGTACCTTGCAAACAGCATTGACACTGCCCTCCCTGCAGGGGGTGCTATAGTGGCTGAATGAAACTATAACTTCATGTATGGTATGAAAAACTTGCTGTCTGCATATCTGTCAAGCATAAACTCACAGTGTGTGTCCACACGGCTGTGCTCTTCCTGACGGGGAGATGGATGGTGTGACATTTAAGACTCTGACATCCATTGTTGTACATATGAATGGAAATGAATTATCTTACACAACATCATAAACAATGTGGCTTCTTACTAGCAAACTCTGCTTCACCTGTGTTTTATTCCAGCTTTGAGTTGATTTTCCATCAGACATTTAATGTGACATACAGTGCTACAACTTGCAAGTAAATTATTTTCCAAAGAAATTGCAGTAGAACCTTGGAACTTGAACGCCTCTTAACTCGACCAACTTGGACATCAAACAGATTTTTTCTCCGACTTGTACCTCGACTGATATCTAGGAACCCGACCGTTCCTGCTAAAACTTGTATGGATCGAGAAAAATCTAACTGCAGCTCAACCGAAAACCCAGAACATGACAAAACAGACCTGCTAAAAGTTGTACAGATTGAAAACAACAGTTGCAAACAGACCTACTGGGATGCAGGTGCCCATGAATCACTCTCAGTGCCATGGAATCACACAACCAAGCTCGACACCGGAAGCTGTGCTGCTTTATCTACAGTACATTCAGTGACGCAGTAATCATTGCCCCTAAGAGAGTGGGCAGTGATAGCAGCAAACCAGTGGAGGAAAGCAGTTAGAGTAACTGTAGAACTTAAAAGGGAAATTATTGCGAGACTTGGTGCATGTGAAGGTGGTGCATGTGAAGGTGGTGCATGTGAAGGTGGAGCATGTGTGTCTGCTCTCGCTTTCGGGGCTTTTATCATTAGTTATCTAGGTAGATTCCTTTACATATACAGTCATTTGAGGGTCTGGAATGGTTTAAATTCATATACATTATTTGTTATGGGGAAATTCAACTTGGACCACATCCACATCGCAAATCAACCAGCCTTCTGGAACAATTTAAGTTTGTGTTCCAAGGTACCACTCTATTTTCAGTACCTTTAGTAATGCATTTAAACATACCCCCAACACACATAGAGCTGTGTAATTTTAATCAGGGTAATTACTTGCAGTTTTCAATAATCTTAACCCACTGACTTATGCAAGATGTTTTCATTGAGTAATTTATTTCTTTAAATCTCATCAGGGTCACGGGGTTTATGCGATCAGCCAAAGTAAATCTTGTATAATCTTTCTGGGTGGGAAATGGGATAGTTTTCTATATTTAAACCGTTGATTGGGAGCAGGACGTGAAATATGGCTGTGGGTGCTTTCCTTTTAACATAGTTACATTGCTATTGATTTTCAATGTTTTCAAATGCAGAGAACAGCTTTGCCATTTCCAGTAGTCAAATGGAAGTCGACTGAGGATGTAGGCTAGTTCTGTTTAATCTCTCAGGTTAGAGGTACAATGACCTTGTTACTGCCTTGGGTGTAATATAGTTACACAGAATTTTGATAAATTAAAAGATAGATTAAAAATGGTTAATTCTTGAAGATCTCAGACTTCCTGCAGCCTGCTGATGTTCACATGGTGGACGCCTCTTCTCTTTGTGTGCTGACAACGGCTTCCTGCAAACCGTGGTGTGGCTGGGAGCTGTGGTGACTGAAATGGATGTCTTATGGTTTGTTATTCGGCTGGCCTGAAGCCGCGCGGAGCCGGTCATCGGCCAGAGAGCTCAGCCTGGTCACGGCGCCCGAAGCTCCGCAGTCAGACCCGGAGGCTTTACGCTGAAGAGTGACTCAACCCAGACAAAGCAAATGAATGATGCTTTATTCACCATTTGCAGAGCTGTACTGGAATGCTTCTTATCACATACGCCATCTTCTCTCCTTTGAGACTTACGCCCTCACACACCGAGAAGCCATCCCACTACAATGCCCACATGTGAAGGGAATAATGTTCACTGTCTAGTAGAAACTGTGCGTGTCAAGGTTTGGGATATATTAGGCGGTAAGCTGACAGTCTGTAATCGTAGCCAACCTGCTGAATGCAGAAGAAATGGCCAAGGATAACGATATAGGCAAGACTTTGGCAAGAGCCAGATGATTATCCCTAATTGAGTGAGACGACTGGGTCGAGCATGTCTGAAAGAGCGAGGCTCGTGAGGTGCTATTGGTCAGCCGTGCTGAGTACCTGATGAGAGTAAACCAAGGAGGGTATGAACCGCAGACAGAATGTTGCATGGCCAGGACACGCAGATGTACGATCTGAACCAAAGCTGTCCTGTCTGCTGTGATAATTTTGGTGATGATCATGGAAATAATGTGTCAGAACACACAGGGCCTGGAGTCCAATGGACATGTGACTATGCTACCAAGGACAGGATTTGAACCTGTACCTTCTGATCACAGACACAGAGGTTTAATTTACTGAGTCGCACACTGTCCTGTTTTGTCAGGTTTTATAGCACCTTTCTATTGATTGGCATTCCCTCTCACACTGTGCAGGATTTCTCCTTGGACAGCTGTAGATCATAAGGGCACAGTCAGGGGTAACTTACGTAATCTGTGCCGTACTTATATGTGCCACACTGGGTATATTAAAACTATAGAAACATGTTGAGCTTCTTCATATCCGATATATTTCTTTAAATTGCATTAACTTCAGAATTAAAAAAACACCATCATCGCATCAGTCAGCATTATTGTGCTGGTGGTTGCCGTAGTCATGACAACAAGGCCTCTGTCGGATAGGAACCATCTTCAGAAGAGGTCATGGCAGCTGACTCCAACGGGAGATCATAGTGGGACCCTGTGACACTGGTGTTCGCCATCATTGCTGCTTCCCCCACATGTGAAGACATGCAGAAACACCCAGGACGTCTGAACACAGACGTCAGGCCACAAACGGTGCCTCAGAGGCCGGGGGCGTGTCCCTGAGTGGCGGGATGTCTGGCAGCCCATGTCTCAGGAGGCTTCCTCAGGCCTTAAGTGAGTGAGTGAGTGAGTGAGTGTCACAGCTGGTCTGCACTCTATCGGTTTATTAGCAGAAGTCAGTCAGCAAGTTCAATGTGGTTCAATGTGGCACTTTAGGACTGTGTGATGTCAGGGGGGATTTCCTGAGAGGGGACAGTCTTGAGATAGATCATACAAACAAAATACCATTTTTTTATGTGAACTTCGTAAAGGTTATTCTGAAGACAGTAGTGAGTAGCTGCTTGAAAAATGGACCAAATAACATTCAATGAAATGACATTAGTCCATTTCTACCTGAGAAGAGTGGACCTTCATGCTTGATTTAAGGCACGTTATGAACCTGTTTTATAGGTATCGAAGTCCCTGCAAGAGGACTGATAGAGAAGCCAAGTGCTGCAGAAGATTGGCCTGGACATCCAGAGGTAGGGCACGCCTTCTGGGAACCCTCTTCGTTCAGAATGAGGCAATGCAGCACAGAAAATCACATTTAGCACTTAATTTTTTTGTTATGTTGTATTCGTGAAAGATAAATCTTCAGCAGGTCTCTGAAAATGCCCCAGAGGACCTATTGAAATCTTTCTGTCCCTCTAAAGTCAGCTTCAGGGGGGCTTTGGGGGTTCAGCTGAGACATACTCTACCTGCTCAGCAGTGACTTTGGTCTGTTTGACTGATGAGAGCTGCAGAGGATTTCGGCTGCGAATTCCCTCAGAAATACAGGCTGCAGGATGGCTTCTGCTCTGGGGACCAGGAGACAAAGGAAATGAGCTCATGTTCTGAGCTGAAAGAAGGGGAATCGGTGGATTTATTCAGAGTTATTCTCTTGCTTTTTGGTACCTCGGTTGTGACGGGACCGATGCATGGCAAGCCCATTAGGTTCGCACCCCCCACTGAGGGCACACACTAGTTTGGCACCTTGGGGAGGATGTTCTGCAGCATCTGGGCAAACACTGGACCGCAGGAGGTCGGGACTGATTGGCACCCGGTGGCGGAGGCGTCACTCTTAGCGACGTTAGCAGACGAGGGGTGTCCGGCATACAGGAACCCTCACTGTCAACCCGGAAGGAGTGTCTGAGGTTTAATGCCTTTTTAAGCTCTTTACACCTGCCACTCTGTACGTCCATCTCTGTCCTTGTGTGCTATTGTGCATGTGCGTCTCTGTCCTTGTGTGCTATTGCGCGTGTGCATCGCTGTCCTTGTGTGCTATTGCGCGTGTGCATCGCTGTCCTTGTGTGCTATTGGGTGTGTGCATCTCTGTCCTTGTGTGATATTGCGCGTGTGCATCTCTGTCCTTGTGTGCTATTGCGCGTGTGCATCTCTGTCCTTGTGTGCTATTGCGCGTGTGCATCGCTGTCCTTGTGTGCTATTGCGTGTGTGCATCGCTGTCCTTGTGTGATATTGCGCGTGTGCATCTCTGTCCTTGTGTGCTATTGCGCGTGTGCATCTCTGTCCTTGTGTGCTATTGCGCGTGTGCATCTCTGTCCTTGTGTGCTATTGCGGTGTGCATCGATGTCCTTGTGTGCTATTGCGCGTGTGCATCTCTGTCCTTGTGTGCTATTGCGCGTGTGCATCGCTGTCCTTGTGTGCTATTGCGCGTGTGCATCTCTGTCCTTGTGTGATATTGCATCTCTTGTGTGCTTGTGTGCTATTGCGCGTGTGCATCTCTGTCCTTGTGTGATATTGCATCTCTTGTGTGCTTGTGTGCTATTGCGCGTGTGCATCTCTGTCCTTGTGTGATATTGCGCGTGTGCATCTCTGTCCTTGTGTGCTATTGCGCGTGTGCATCTCTGTCCTTGTGTGCTATTGCGCGTGTGCATCGCTGTCCTTGTGTGCTATTGCGTGTGTGCATCGCTGTCCTTGTGTGATATTGCGCGTGTACATCTCTGTCCTTGTGTGCTATTGCGCGTGTGCATCTCTGTCCTTGTGTGCTATTGCGCATGTGCATCTCTGTCCTTGTGTGCTATTGCGCGTGTGCATCTCTGTCCTTGTGTGCTATTGCGCGTGTGCATCTCTGTCCTTGTGTGCTATTGCGCGTGTGCATCGATGTCCTTGTGTGCTATTGCGCGTGTGCATCTCTGTCCTTGTGTGCTATTGCGCGTGTGCATCGCTGTCCTTGTGTGCTATTGCGCGTGTGCATCTCTGTCCTTGTGTGATATTGCATCTCTTGTGTGCTTGTGTGCTATTGCGCGTGTGCATCTCTGTCCTTGTGTGATATTGCATCTCTTGTGTGCTTGTGTGCTATTGCGCGTGTGCATCTCTGTCCTTGTGTGATATTGCGCGTGTGCATCTCTGTCCTTGTGTGCTATTGTTGCTGTTGTGCATTACTGCCTTCAGTCATTGCCTATCTTGTATGTTCTGCCAGCTGGATGACGAGGAGTCCTGTGTGTGTGTGTGTGTGGGGGGGGGGGGGGGGGGGGGGGGCAATGAGCAGGGAAGTTTAACGGAATCACAGTTCCACTCATTTTAATATTTCCCTTGTCATTCATATTTATTATAAGTAGAGTGTCATTGACTGAGAACTTGCACATCTCGCTGGCAGGGGGGACAAGGAGAGCCTGGCATTTTCTCACAGGGCCCCTGAATGACCACCTTTGATAAATGTTTTTTTGTTAGGATAGATTTGGGACAACCACTGCATTCCATGAGATAGACAGAGCTTCTTTTTAAGATGGTTTACCAATGAGAATATTTCCGGAATTGTAAGGTTCGGTGTTTTAGCACGGCCGTGAATCGCCCCTGAGCACCCCCACTGTTTACAAGGACAGTCTGATGTTGTTATTATCTTAATGTCATAACTATAAGACAACATTTTACTGATTTGCAGCTCATCTTTCTAATTCTCTGGAAATAATTTTTGGTTTCTGCCTTCTGAAATATTTTCCTTATCAATTTTTTCACCATTTTATAGTTTATAGTTTGTAGTTTTCCCCACACCATGGTGTAATTATTCCTTTTCGCGATACCTTTGTTTTTTGTGCTTGAGGACAGAGAGGCCCCATCCTTCTAGATGGCAAGATGGAGTGTGAAATGAAGGGGGCTTAGCAGTGAGCTGCCGTCCAGGGCCACATGTCATGTGGCTGGGGTCTGGAAGGCAAGTCACCTTCTGTCTAGCAGGTCTGCCTCACCGGGAAGCCAAGCTAGCTGACAATGGCCTCTCAAATACGGAGGAATCCGAGAGCTGCACAAGCGTGACGCTTAGCAGAGAATGTCAGCCTTCTCCTGACGAGGGACCTCACAAGGCGTGCCGTGCTCTGAGATGCCAGCGTGAATGGGAGAGCAGAGCCCGTGCACTAATAAATACCCCCGACAAAGGAGCAGGCCGAAGCCAGGGCTGAGAGTAATTTATTAGCTGCAGGGTCACGCCCAAGAAGCTGTAGTTATTTAAGCCACGATCCAGGCCATGATTCAAAGTCAACATATCCAAGTCAGTTGAGGAGCACAATTGGATCTGGAATGCTGCCTAAGATCATAGATTTTATCCTAGCATTGTCTGTGATTTTGACTAACACTGAAGTTGTCGTCGTCCAAATGACACCCGCTGGGCTTTGCGCTGGGCTTTGGCCGCGGGTGTGTTGCCTGGTCTGCTTTCAGGAGGTCTGCGAGCAGCTGCTTGTCGTTCGTAAGTGAGAGACGAGCTTCTGACCTTGTCTCTGAGATACGTTGTGATGGATGAAGGCCAGATCTGAGAGCACCTGTGGAGACGGCCTGTAAACGCAGCGGCTGGTCCTGCTGGGCATGTGCTTCAGGGGCATTGTGGGTAACCACATTGCATCCATGTGATGTTTGTGGTGATGAGCGCAATACTCAGACACATTGTTCTGTTGTAATCTGGGATGTACACTGATCTTGGATGCCAGGATATACTGGCCAGTAAACCAGCAAGCAGCATCCTGGATACCATCCCCTACAAGAGGCTGTAGACAGTGTCACGTGACAGCGTGTGTTTTAAGGGGCTTTATCACCACGTGGTATTTGTCCTGTTACTTGTAAAATGATGACTATTGTGATTATTTTGGCCTGAAAGACAGTCTTTCTGTGGTAAATTTACAGGTGAAATGTAGAAACAGTTCATCTCAGCAGTGAGTATTTTATCAGTTGGATTGCTCTTTGACCTGTCTGGGCCTGCATGCCGCACTCATTAACAGAGAAATAGCAGAATGTCTTTTTCCCTGTTTCTTGTACTATTTCCCTAAACTCGACTCATTCATTCAACTTCGGAAGCTAAGTTAAAGACTAATTTCTCATGAGAACAAAACGATGAGTAGGATGGCGCGGATTTACAATGTGGATGTTTGACTTTTGTCTGACTTTGACTCTTGTCGGTTTTCTTTGAGTTGTTTGCAGAACTTTGCATATGAAAACCTGGATTCTCACCCGGGCCCTGGGCGGCACACTGCCCAATCGTCTCTGAAAGGCGGCGTTCCCCAGCTTCTGCGCGCTTCCCCTTTCATGCTTCCCATTCCCATCTCTGGGAATCGGAAGACAATTAGCGGTTAGCGTGTTAGCCTAAATCCGCTAGCGTGACTATGTGACCTAAGATATACACTTGATCCCCTGCCCCACTCTTCCCGGGATAGACCCCAGGCTCCCAGTACAGCGACAGATGGCAGCATGTTCGTAAACCTTAATTTACTCACTAAGTTCTTTTCATATCAATACGGGTTTCAGATCTGTTTATAGACGCGACTTGGCTGTACGTCGACACAGTTAACTAGATTCCTTACTCAGAATAGCCTAGTCTGGGGGGTCCCTGTCTGAAATGGGTTTGTCGCCGCTTTTAAAAGGCGATGAAGGAGAAATAATTTGCATTCACACGGTGTATCTGAATAGGACTCTGAGAGCTCCTCGGCCCTACACCCCCCCCCCCCCCCCCCCCCCATAAGCGGCCCACGGCCATGCAGAGACATCCTGCCTTTGAGTGGCGGCTTTTTCATCCAGTTAGAACGCTTGTCACTATCGATCAGCCGGGTCTCTTCGCGGCACTCAAGCGATAAACTAGGACAGTCCATGGTAGCTGATGTTTACGGCCTGTGTTTGAATGCTCAAATAAGTGGATTGTCGCTCTTTCCTGTTTTATCATGCGGTTGATGCATCCAGCCCCTTGGGGGTGCTATGGGGGGTACTTAAGTGTGCTTCAGCAGGAACACAATGCAGGGCACATTCTTCCACGTTTGGCGGTCGCCTCTTACCCCAGCCTTGGGATGTGCCTGGCCCTGCCAGCGGACTCTCTTTGCCTGTCTTCGAGACAAAGGATGCGGAATTGGGGGGCGGAGGTGGGCGGGAGGGGGGTGTCAGCCATCCACACAGGCATTACCCCTCTTTAGGGTGAGGGGGGAGGGGCTTTCCACCAGCATTCAGAGAGCTGCTCTGCTCTGGGTCCCTTTCTTCTCATTGTAAAGAAGGATCCGTTCACAGTGAGCAAAATGCTAATCACTTCATTATTTTTTAAGTTACACCTTGGCTCAGTACTGGATAAGCAGTGTGGAGCATGGGTGGGTGCAGTACCATTTTAGAACTACACAATGTGTGTCCCAGTAAGAATTCTGCACAGCTTGTTTTATAGACAGGATGAAAAAATCAGCTTTTTTTTCCAAAACCCAAAATAGCTAGAAATAACCCAGTTTATATGAAGATACCAGGAACTGTGGTGTTACAAAGGGGAACCGAAGTGCCCTGCAGCTCAGTTAGGAGTGTGAGCTGCAGACACCTCCACTCGCCAGCGGGGGGCAGTAATTACTTCCTGTTGTCCCAAAGGCCCTAGCACAAGTAAAACTTCCTGTTTCTAGCTCCAAAAGCCCGTCACAGGATCTGCAGCTCCCATGAGCTTCTCCCAGTTAAGGCAGTACGTTCAGGCGATAATCGGATGTCAGTAGTGCGTCGCGGCCCTGACAGGGTAAAGTGCATGGGCCTCTCACCAAAGCGATGTGTGATCTGGTAACAGATGGGGAAACAGCTTGCATGGGGGAGTTTAAAACAGAAACAATATCAGTGGGTCCGTGCCGTGAGTTGGCATCACCAGGAAACCCTGTCTTCGTTAGGGCCGTCAGCCTTCTCTGCTCGTTAGGATTTCAGCTGGGCTGGCCTGGCTCAAACGTCATCTCCTGATCGCTGCCCCCCAGCCCAAACATTCCCCCCCAGCCGGGGCGGGGTGTGTCCTGCCAGTCTTTGCCAGGCAGGTAGGTGACATTTTGCTGAGCTGTAGTCTCATAAACAAAAGGCCTGAATAGGCCGGCAGAGATGGTCAGCAGTTCACAAAGTCCCGGGGGAGGATGGCTGTTAATGCGGAGCTTTTGGGAAGGACAGGTCCCTGGGGGGCAGGTTGGGGGGCTCCAGACAGAGGGCTGATGTCACTTGTTTTCTCAGCAGAGCCGCACGGTTTGGTCTGCGGCTGGCATAACATCGCTGTGACAGGCGAGGAGGTGCCTGACGGTGCAGGTGCCGGAAAAAATGGCTCCATTGAAGATCATGCTCCATTTCAGTAGCCAGGGCCAGGTTTACATTTATGGGGCCCATAGCCAGAAATGCATTTTGGTGGCGCTGGGAGGTTGGCCCTGCTCGGTGCATTAACTGCAGAAATTCATTTCGGCAGGGTCATCCAAGGTGCATGAACTACAGAAATGCATTTCAGCAGGGTCATCCAAGGTGCATGAACTACAGAAATGCATTTCGGCAGGGTCATCCTCAGTGCATGAACTACAGAAATGCATTTCAGCAGGGTCATCCTCAGTGCATGAACTACAGAAATGCATTTCGGCAGGGTCATCCTCAGTGCATGAACTACAGAAATGCATTTCGGCAGGGTCATCCTCAGTGCATGAACTACAGAAATGCATTTCGGCAGGATCATCCTCAGTGCATGAACTACAGAAACGCATTTCGGCAGGGTCATCCTCAGTGCATTAACTACAGAAATGTATTTGGGAGGGGGGGCTTCTTGATGCATGAACTACAGAAATGCATTTTGCATTTGCATCCATAGCAGGCGAAGACCCCACCTGATCAAATTGGGGCTGCATGACAGCTAATTCCCAGGCTGCTTTTGTTTCCTGTCCCCCCCCTGGTCTCCACACTGCTTATCCAGCACAGGGCGGTGAGCCTGGAGCCTATCCCAGGAATGATAGGCACAAAATGGACACGACTCCTGTCCATTGTAGGACACACTCACTCCTGCCATTTACACGGTTTAACATACATACTATATAATGCTATATAATCACATCATTTGTATCTCATGTGCTTTTAAAATGAAAGAGGTTTTCTTTTTTGACCTAAAGAGGTCAAGCTAAAAACGTCACTCTTTTACACATCAAGCCTGTTTAACACACCAAGCCTCTATTACACATCAAGCCTCTTTTACACGCCAAGCCTCTTTAACATGCCAAGTCTCTATTACACATCAAGCCTCTATTACACACCAAGCCTCTTTTACACAGCCAACCTCTTTTACACACCCAGCCATTTTCCCAGTGCCTTCTAGAACTCATCAGCACACTGAAACTTTAGGGTTAAATCTCTTGCGCAGGGACAGACTCTTGTGTAAATTCCCCCGCTTGCACAGTTTACTCGAGAGATGACAGATACGTCTCTCCCTCTCTGCCTGGCGTTTCCATCACATCTGTCACATTTCAGAGACCAGGCCGTTGTCATGGAGACTGAGTCTGCCTCACAGGTCCGGTCTTCGTCATTTGGGCTTGTAACACTGAGGCTCTTGTCCCAGAGCAGACCTCAGAACAGGAAGCACATTCCTAAAGCTATGAGAGGGGGTCACCCCGCCTACTGGGTCTGAGATGGACTGAGACGTATAGCTATGAGTCAGACACCAGAAGAACACAGTGGACAATTGGTTTTCTGGTGTGTATATGGAGAGCGGGGCACTGTGGGTCATATCAACAGTCTGAAGCTCATGAAAAAGGCCTGGGATTTTAGTTTGTGTCTGGAGAGTGTTTTGAAGATAGAAGGTCTCTGTTTAGGAAGTTTCGGGAATCTCCAGGGACTGTTCCACCAGATTTCTAATAGGACAGCTGTGAGTTTCTTTGGAATGTGCCCTCGTGACGGGTCCCTGATGACCTCGACCATGTCCTGTTTATGGACGTCGATGAGCGCCGTTGCTTGTAGCGGAGTCAGTCCGGCGAGAATCCCCTCTTTGTTCCCTTACTTGCACCAGCCGCCGCTCCATGACCCCACAAGCCCTGAGACTGGCCTGAGTCTCTTCTGGGTGTCCAAGCTGTGGGACTCGCTGCGGATCCATGCTCCCGATCCATCAGCAGCTCATCTCATTTCAGTCCCCTCCCTGGGGGGCTACTCTTTTTAATTGCCCCAGTTATTATTTTCACCCCCTTTGGAAAATTTCTGTGGTTTGGTCTGTCTGTTCTACCCCTGTTCAGTCACTGCATTCACTGCACCCACTGAAAGAAGAAGGAATCAGCATTTTAGGTATTTTTGTTTTCTCACAGGTTATGAAATTCACTCGGCACCTTTTACATGAAGTACTCGTATCGTGACTCTATGGATGGAGTACTCATCTCTCCACCGGTAAAGTACTCAGTTCTGCACTGTGTACCTGATGTACTCTTCTTTAAGGCTACAGTACTCATGTGTGTGCTGCATGGCCCTAGCTGCAGTGAGAATGCAGTGGAAAGTGTTTCTTGTGGGGGTGGGTCGTCATTTAAAGGCCACAGTACAGGCGGTCTGCCGTTCCTATGAATACTAAAAACCCAGCCTTTTTTAAACTCTTCTTCTGATTAGCATTTGTTGGGGTAGGATCCAGGGGCTTGTTTTGTGCGTGAATGGTGGGGGATGGTGAGTGTTTTCAGCAGCATGAAATTCTGCAGTTCGACAGCGTTCTATCTATCCCACTTAGAATGTGTGAGCGGGGAGAGAATGCAGCCATTAACCTGGGTGATTTCATCTCGGGCAAAGCCAGCCGCTATTACTGCAGTGTGTGGCGTAGAGTCGACTTCTGTGTGTCCGTGTGAGTTTGAGTAGCTCTGTGTTTGTTTGGAAGGCAGCACAGATATAACCAGACTGCCTGACTGAGAAGTTCATGAATAAGTGATGACATTTCCCATAAGGCATTTGTGAAAGTAGGCTGTAGGTCCTGGGCAGCCCATTAGCAGCAAGTCATGATGTACTTGTTAAACACACTGATTATCCGTTACACCCCTTCCCCATGAAACAGGCCTGCAGAGGATTATGGGAAGCCCTGGGGTGCAGGGCCTGTGTAAAGGGCACTGCTTGAATGGAGGTGCCCTGGACAGGACGTCGAGGGAGGACAGGAAGTGGCTCAAAGCGAATCATCTCGGAAGCTAGCACCTACACCATAAAACAGCAGACGCAGATGGATGGCTTGTGCTTTGCAGATCGCAATCTGCTCTGGGGGGGACTAATCATGAAGATGTGATTAAAGGTCAAGGGAGCACAGGATAAATCACAAAGCCCCCCAATCAGAACTTCTGCATTTAACATGGGCCATTGGGGGGTGGCGGGGGGTGCAGAGGTAACCATGCCCAGGAAGTGGGAAGGGCCTGCCTGATTGGTTGATTTGCTGGGGCCATATATCATCCCCAGCAGGCAGCCTTGTCAATTCATGCAGAATTACGTGGAGTTTTAGTTCGTTCGTTAGCTGGGCGTCCAGCCAAGGGTGCAGTAGGGGCATCGATACCCTGGCAGATTCAGGGGGCCCAGCACTTTACAGGGGCCCCATCCCAGGGGTGCAGTAGGGGCACGGATACCCTGGCAGACTCAGGGGGCCCAGCACTTTACAGGGGCCCCACCCAGGGGTGCAGTAGGGGCACAGATACCCCGGCAGATTCAGGGGGCCCAGCACTTTACAGGGGCCCTACACAGGGGTGCAGTAAGGGCATCGATACCCTGGCAGATTCAGGGGGCCCAGCACTTTACAGGGGCCCCATCCCAGGGGTGCAGTAGGGGCACGGATACCCCGGCAGATTCAGGGGGCCCAGCACTTTACAGGGGCCCTACACAGGGGTGCAGTAAGGGCATCGATACCCTGGCAAATTCAGGGGGCCCAGCACTTTATAGGGGCCCCATCCCAGGGGTGCAGTAGGGGCACGGATACCCCGGCAGACTCAGGGGGCCCAGCACTTTACAGGGGCCCTACACAGGGGCGCAGTGTCAAAGCTCCAGGCTGTCCTAGGCCTGTCAGAATCAAACCCATTTATTGCCTGTATCATGGAAAAGGCAGAAAAGGCCCCCATGATCTGATTGGTTAATCCCTGCCTTGCCTTGAACATGATGGTTTCCATAACAGCACATTAACTTTGTCTGTACTACTCATGGGAATTTACTGACGATAAACAACATGTGGAAAGTCCTGCCTCCTTCTGCGGGATGCCCTCTTTTATGTTTTGTTTTGTTCTCCGTGAGTCGGTTGGACCAAAAGCATTTGTGGAGGAGGCATTATGGACAGAGCCTAAATGGGGCCATTGTTGGCTTTTCAATGAGTTGTAATTGTATGGCCTGTTATGTTCAAGGGGGGTGTTTGCTGTGGTGGTACTGCCGGGTTTCCCCTCCTGATGTGTACTGGAAGTTGGACCAATCATAGAATGGCATTAATGATGTGGGCGGGGCTTCCTCTCCTCCCTTGCCGATTGGCTTTCCCGTGCTGTAGTCCTTACACTCTCTTCTTCCTTTCTGGATTTTTTACGTAGAAAACACTCACTGTCATTATCCGATATCATGTTTTATTAATGCCTTATTAGTCCTTAAGGTTATGGCCGATGAGTTAGATGTTCACGCACCTACATATGGCCCCCGGAATATAAACACGCCAGGTTAGGAGCTGAGTGCCAATCCCTGTATCTTATGGAGGGTTAGCTTAGCCTTCCAGGGGGTGCATATAGGGAATTAGAACTAGTATTATTTTGCTCTTTCTTTTGCCACCATCTATCCTCCCTTCCCTGGTGATCAGTACTCACTGGGATAACTGGTTTGTCTCGTACTGTAAATGAACTCTCTGTGATCCGTGATCTGTTTCAGTCTCCATGTGCGCTGTTTGGGTCACAGTGCAGCCAATAGGAGACTGACAAGCCACTCTTGCTCACCTCACTCATGCAGCCTGTTCCCCCCGACCAAGACTAGAGGGTGGTGACCCGCACCGGCTGCTGAGTGTGTCTCACTCATTCTGCGTCTGAACCGCTTAACCTTCAGGGTCCCCTGGTAGGACCTGCCCTGGTCACGTGCCCCAGAACCAAGACTGGTACCACAAGGGTTTGATGACACTGTGCTTCCACAGTAGACAAAGTGATTGAACATTCGGATTGTGTTAGCTTTCTGTTCTTATCTCTTATGTTGTCTTAAACCAGCCATAAAATACCCTCAAAACAATTATTTATCATCCAGTTTGTTTGTCACCTCTTATTTACCTTGTTAAGCTTCCTTATTCATGATTATATTGTTTTTGATGTTTTTGGTGTGGCTTTCTAGACCTTTCTTTTGACAGCGTACCTCTCGTTTTAAACAAAAAATAATGGTAAAATAAGCCTCGAGTGAATTATATAAATAATGTGAATTGGTCTTATCTTGCCTTACATGTCTGGGCATGCTTTACCTTGCCTTGATTTTGTTTTTATTTTGTTTACATAGAGATTCCTGACAGTCAAAAAGCCTTGATGCTGTACACAAATCTATGTGGTGCTTTTATGCAATTTAAACTTAAAAAGGGGTCGGTGCCGACCCCAACACCACAGGAAGGTATAAAGTGAAGTTCTGTGCACATATTGCTCAGTTTACTGACTGCATGTCCTTGGACTACAGGAGAGCACTGGAGTTCCTGAAGGAAATAAACTTGATTTCAGCATTACATGCAAGCTGCACGCGCACAGACACACACACACACACACACACACACACACGGGTGCAGACACACACACACAGACACACACACACACAGACACACACACACAGACACACACACACACACACACAGAGGATTTGAACCCAGGATTTTGACCCTTCCGTGCAGATTGTGTTTCGTTGTCGTCTCTCGTTGACCATGTCTGTCTCTTGGGAAGTATGATGCTTCCTTAGCGGCTGATTCTCGGTGTAGCTATACGCCGTTCCAGTTTTTTTAACGTGTTACAGTACAGCTAATAGTCTGAGAGGAATGGGGTTTGACTACAACTATAAATGAGTCTAAACAGTCTGTGATGAGGTGAGTGGTGAGTAATTCCACTAAGCATGCAAGGGAAAAACAGGGGAAAATGTCACACATCACCTAGTGACTGACGTGTGTGCAGGTGGCGGACTCACGCTTAGCTAAATAAAAACGTACTGAAGAACCAACAGCTTGACTTCGTTACGTTACGTTACGTTACATTATCTTTGGTCAAAGTGAGGTGAATGACATGTGTTTGGATGAACGGGAAGTGAAAAGCTTATTCAGTGAGATGAAGTTTATCTCACCATAATCCAAACACAAACATAAGTTGGACGAGGAATGTAGCATGGTACCTGAATGTAAGGAACCCAGGAATTTAATCAGACCTTTGCATGGAACAAAGTGCATATGTGGAGATCCCATCCATCCGTCTTCCAGATGCTTATCCAGTACAGGACTTTTCCAGGAACTCTGCTGGCCTGATGCCACTTTATGTTCCCTGAATGACCTTAAAATTGCATTTCCTGGCCACTGAATAGCAGTCTTATTAGATTCTCACTTTGTTAGATGTTGTTGTGTCACTCCTGCTCCTATCCTGCTTACCCTGTACCTGGGCCGTCACTGGGAGCTCGGCCTGGCCACACTCACGCCTGGGCCGTCACTGGGAGCTCTGCCTGACTGCACTCACGCCTGGGCCGTCACTGGGAGCTCTGCCTGACTGCACTCACGCCTGGGCCGTCACTGGGAGCTCGGCCTGACTGCACTCACACCTGGGCCGTCACTGGGAGCTCGGCCTGACTGAACTCACGCCTGGGCCGTCACTGGGAGCTCGGCCTGACTGCACTCACACCTGGGCCGTCACTGGGAGCTCGGAGTGTGGAGTGTGAAGTGTGAAGTGTGGCAGGACAGTGCTCAGTGTTTGCGTTCCGTCTGTCTAGCATCACCAGCCCGTCTCCTGCTGCCACAATCTAAAAGCAAACTATCACAAGCCACAGAAAGACAGAAAATACGCTCGTCTATATCGGCCAAGGGAATTAGCTGTGACTTTTTAATTTTTTCTGAGGGAAGGAAGATGGCAAGTAACACCAAGTAACAGTATTGGCAGGGTAAAGAAAAATAGGCTTAAGTCAAGGATTTGGTGCCTCCTCTGAAGAGGAACAGACTTTGACAAACAGTTTCATGAAACCCTGTTTTTTTTTCTCCTTTGTGGCAGCATGTGGCCTCCAGTGCGGTTTTTGTGGCGTTTTACCATCAGGATCACGTTCTTCTCATCCTCACCCCGCTGATAACCAGTTTCCTGACCAAGTACAGTCATTTCTGCCCATGTCCCAGTAAGGGAAGACCAGTGGCCACATGCTGACCACATGTGGTAGAGGCTGCTCTTTCTTCAGTGCTGCAGTGCCGAGTTCCACTTGGCTTTGAATGGCATTTTCAAGAAACAACCATTGAAGCTGCTGAAATTATGCAAATAGCTGAAAAATCGCTATAATTTCCCTAGCAGTGGAAAGGGAGCCACACTGATGATAGAGAGAGACGTGTTGGCTTCTGGGAGCCACACTGATGATAGAGAGAGATGCGTTGGCTTCTGGGAGCCACACTGGCAATAGAGAGAGACGCGTTGGCTTCTGGGAGCCACACTGGCGATAGAGAGAGACGCGTTGGCTTCTGGGAGCCACACTGGCGATAGAGAGAGACGCGTTGGCTTCTGGGAGCCACACTGGCGATAGAGAGAGACGCGTTGGCTTCTGGGAGCCACACTGGCGATAGAGAGAGACACGTTGGCTTCTGGAAGCCACACTGGCGATAGAGAGAGACGCGTTGGCTTCTGGGAGCCACACTGGCGATAGAGAGAGACGCGTTGGCTTCTGGGAGCCACACTGGCGATAGAGAGAGACACGTTGGCTTCTGGGAGCCACACTGGCGATAGAGAGAGTCGCGTTGGCTTCTGGGAGCCACACTGGCGATAGAGAGAGACGCGTTGGCTTCTGGCACCTCTGACTGGCTTTTCTCCCATGACCGTACTTCCCATAGCTTGACTAACTGCATCCCTTCTGTCCATCTCTGCCTCTTTCTGGATTATCCAGTACCAGAGCTGCCTGCCAGCATTGCATTTCTACTGGAATCTGATTGCCAGCTTCATTGGGAGAAATGATGTTTATCTTTGGCATTATGGGTTGGGTTGGTTGCCATAGAGAGAAGGGCTTGAACCTGGAGCATTTTGAAACTGACCCCCAAGTGCAGCTCCAGCAAGCCTGATGTGAATACATGGCAACCATACCAAGCAATGGCGATTGCTGTGTTTTATGGCCATGTGGTATTTTGAGTTTTGTTTGATAGCCCTCTAGCCCACTCTGCATATATTTGTATGCGTGAATCATGTGGCTCAGTACATACTGCAGGCATGAAAAGGTTTGGATGCTGTATGGCTGAGCAGTGGAATGGAAAATGTGTGATCCAAGCAATTTGGAATGTGCTGGGTTTGATTGGGGGGTGGGGGCCTGGGGGGTGGGGGGGGGGGAAGCCACCTTCCGGGGATTTTCACACGCTGTGGTGTCTAGGACTTACAGAGAAAAACATCTAGTCATCAGCAATTCTGTGGGTAAAAAGCCCTGTTAATGAGAGCGGTCAGAGGAGACTGACTAGCCTGACTAGCTAACAGGAAGTCCACAGGGGTAAAAATAACAGCGCAGTACTGCAGCAGTGTGCAGAAAGGCCTCACTGAATGCGTAACTGGTCAAGCCTGCAAACGGCTCTGCAAACACCTAACCAGCTATGTGAACCTACAATCCTTCAGGGTACCTGTGCATGTAGATATATATACATTACTGATCTCAGGAGGGATATATATGCATTTATAGCTGTATGAGTCCAAAAATATCAGCATACATTTGCATAATTTGTATCTTTCTGTCCTGCTAAACAGTGATTTGAATGACTCCACACCCTGAAATTATTTAGTGCTGTGACGGAAACAGAAATTAATACTTTTCTATCCATGTCTTTGTGGGGGTCTCCTTTGGGCAGTGCCATGCTGTTTTTGGGGACACACACAGAGACACACACACACACACACAGACACACATGCGTGCAAACACACGCACACAGACACACACGTGCATGCACAGACACACACACACACGTGCGCAGACACACACAGGCACTCACAGAGACACACCCAGACACACACACAGGCACATACACACACACACGTGCGCAGACACACACAGGCACTCACAGAGACACACCCAGACACACACACAGGCACATACACACACACACGTGCGCAGACACACACACACACACACTCAGGATGCACTTGAATTTTCCCGCATTTGTCTCCAGTGGCCTGATCTTCCCCCTCTGACACGCCGCTACTTTTTGAATAATTCATGCCGTTTCCATTTAACTCCACCTGCAGCAGTGAAGCTTTTACGGTCCCAAGGCTGCTTCAGCATCAAATGCTTTCGGAGCTTCTTTTAAAAAAGTGGAATCATTTTAATATTTGTCTAGAAATATTTTAGAAACTGATAAATTATGTCCATTAAAAAAATCTGGATAATGTCTAAGAAGTTAAAACTATATCTGTCAAGTGGAGTTTGATAGGGTTATTAGCATCTTACTTTTCAGATACTGATCAGCCAGATCAGTTAGATTATGTGCCACTTAAACACTGTTGTCTTGCCTAGGGAGGCTGCCAATTGCCTTCCTATGTCTCTGCATTGCACTGGTCCCATTCTTGGACTCCTTTGCTGCAGGATCACTGCCTTCCTGTGTCTCTGCACTGCACTGGTTCTTCCCTTGGTCTCTCCTGCTGCAGGATCACTGCCTTCCTGTGTCTCTGCACTGCACTGGTCCCTCCTTCGGTCTCCTCTGCTGCAGGATCACTGCCTTCCTGTGTCTTTGGGCTGGTCCCTCCCCTGGTCTCCTCTGCTGTAGGATCACTGCATCTTCAGTCACAGGTACTGTAACTTACCACTGAACATGTGCACAGTTGTAACCAGAGCGGCTAGTTTACAGAGCCTGTTATCTTTCTCCTTCCCCTTCATTGCCCCCCCACCCTCATACTGTAGCTGGCTTTCTGAAGTGGAGGTGCCATTGATCTAAAGCGCTGCCTTTCTTGAGGAGGGAGGGGGGTAGGGACTTCGCTTCAGCCGGAGAGGGCGGGGCCTCAGCGATTACATCGGCGATGGAGAGTATATTGCAGTGCGTGCTGCATGTGAGCGTCACAATCCTCCTTCTCCTGGGTCACATGATCACAGCATTGGAAGTGCCTCTTGATCGTGAGTATGACTACTATGCAAATCAAGTATGACTTAGTAATGAGTAGACATTTATGGGTCATCAAGGTGGAGATCCAGATGAGGCGAGAGATCCTCAAGCCCCCCAGTTCATTCTGCATCTGTCACAAATTTCCTAGATACTTCTATAGCGCTGTCATTAAGGGATGGATTGACTTTTGATGTTTGTTAGAGGTCGTAGATAGAATGGCTGCCTTCAAGCAATAAAGTGCTGAAATCAGCAGGCAAATCGGACACGGGGTTGTAGCAGTGATTCTGCATGGCTCTGCTGCGTCAGGTCGGACAGAGCCATTCCCAGAACCGTTCTGTCGATGGGGTTTGGACACAAAGAGGGAGGGGAGGGGGGGGGGAGGGGTGGTGAGCTTGCTGACGTGATGGAAACCTCTACTGCTGACTCTGTCCGCCCTGGACCAGCCAAGGAAACCCTGCCAGCTCCTTGTCACGCTCACTGTGGAGAGCCCAGCTTACCCCATCCCAAGAGCGCGTGTCCCACGTGTCCATCTATCTGCTCCTCATGCTTGCAGTGTCCTCAGTATCACAGCCTCCTTTGGTTTGACTTGTCGTGACATGGGGTGTGGGGGCGGGGGGTGGTTCAGCAGGTTAGGACACTGTGTCTGTAATCAGAAGGTCACTAGTTCAAGTCCTAGGGGTAGCAGAGTGATTTCACTGCTGGGTCCTTAACCCTCAGGTGCTCAGGGACCGTCTGACCCTATTTTCTCAAAGCTGTATGTCGACTAAATAAATAACTACTAAATGTCTACCTTCCTTGTGAGGCTTTATCAGTATAACTCAAGTCTTACTGATATTATTCTACTTAAGCATCTTGGCTGAGGTAATAAGGCACCTGAGGTGCTTCACCTTTCGCATGGTTATCCATGTCCAGCTGATGTCTGGATGCACCAGAAAATGGGCTCTGGAAAAAAGTGGCAGTAAGGCTCACTTGAGCCACGCCTGAGGCAGGAAGCACAACCGGCACATCGTCTCCTCACCACTAACGTCTGGTTTCCTTCACTGCCTGTCTGCTGCTTATCTGCTGATTCTTGGGGGAAAAGCTAAACTTCTGGAAGGACGTAAGTTGGACGGTGCTTGCTGTGAGCGTAGCACGCTTTACGGAGCGTCTGCACTTAAGCTACTTCCTCTGCACGCTCTCTTTTGTCCGTGTGGATTTTTCCGTTGCTTTCGCCTGGATTTAAGTAGATTTGCATGTATAAAGGTTGTTTATTGTTCCTCATGTTGGTTTGTTTTTCACGTTATTGTCCCGATTATTGTTCTTGTTGTTGTTATCGTTGTTTTAATTATCCTTCGATTTTGTTTTGGCTTTGTCGTGTTCGCTTTCTGTTAGCACTACATTTCACGGTAAAAGTGGTACCCGTGGGTCAAGGTTAGATGAAGTTTGTGTAAAAGGTGTCATATTGTGCATGATGCTGTTTATTGTTGTTTTCAGCTCTGGCTGTTTATTGCATTAGATTTGTTTGCACTGTTTTAATAGATAGATACATGCTGTGTTTTGCTGTGTTTTAAGTTGATGTTGTCTGGTGTTGCGCTACGTAAGGCTGCGTCAGGGTGCGCGCTCGTGTGTGATGCCACTCTCTCGAATTCAGTGCCACAGCCTCCCACCATAACTCATCAGTCCCCAAAGGATTACATCGTGGACCCACGGGAGAGCATTGTGGTGCACTGCGAAGCCAAAGGGAAGCCTCATCCAAGGTTTGTGGAGCTTGAACCTTTCCCACGCAATGCTCTCCCTGAGGGGCTCTTCTGTGACATGAATCACCCAAAATTCTTGTTGTTCCACACACAGCTTCTCGTGGACCAGGAATGGGACGCACTTCGACATTGACAAGGACCCCAAGGTGACCATGAAGCCTGGTGCAGGGACACTGGTCATCGACATCAGCGGCGAGAAGCCCGAGGCCTACGAGGGCGTCTACCAGTGCACAGCCAGGAATGAGCACGGGGCTGCGGTGTCCAACAACATCGTCGTCCGCCAGTCCAGTAAGAATTCACTGTTCAATGGACTCTCCCCCCGGGCTGAATTACAGCCAAACACCCCTGAAAACACCTCTGTGCATCTTGGAAAGCCGTGTTTCCCGTGATTCCGTCTTAAAAGCGGTGCTGAGTCATGTACATACATGGCGCGCATGTATTTCTCAAATCTTTCTCCACAAAACAATTCATTCCTTTGTTTACTCCTTATAATAGGTTCACTAATTTGTATTTAAAACAGGCTCCTAAGTCTCACATCACCCTCTTTTTTTTCGCCTGTCCTTGTTTTGTCTCTGCTGAGTAGCAATGACTCGCTAAACTTTTGCCATTGCTGTTTATGTATGCATAGCGCCACCTAGTTGTGGTTTTGGGTCACTGTTTTTTTTTTTATTAACTCTCTGGCAGGGTCTCCCCTATGGGCAAAGGAGAGAATCGAGCCCATCGTCGTGCAGGAGGGCGTCTCTCTGGTTCTGCAGTGCCGGCCGCCCGCTGGCCTTCCCCCTCCTATCATCTTCTGGATGGACAACAGTAAGCTGTCATGGCAACCTGCTGTCATGGCAACCTGCCTCAGGGATGACCTTATGGAACGCAGGCGGGGGAGTCTCAGCTTCTAGCCACATCAAGAGCTGCCCTGTTGTTCTGGGGCCGTTGTTTGTTCATGCGTAATATCTTGTCAGAAAACAATGCTATTCCAAGGTGGCTCATGTTGGGAAGTCTCTGGGGAACCACAGCTGGTTCTCTCCTGCTTGTCCTGTAGGCCCGGGTACAACTGGCTCTAAATAAAGTGCAATATGCCAGTCCCTGTTTCAAGTGTAGGTCATGTGACAGCCACATTATGTGCCCTAGTATTTGACCAATCCCATAAAGTCACACACACTGCGACCAGCTAAGTTTTGAGTAGAGAAAACAAACAATGTAGGTTCATCTCCTTTTTGCTAATCCACAAGTGCAGCCAAAACTGCATACTTACACAGTACATACTGAATTTCCTCAGAAGCAAACTACCTGACCGTTAATGTAGTACATACTATATGTATGCATGAGAACAGTATGCTTACATTCAAACATACTGTGGTCGCAATTCCGCCGCCATCTTGACAAAAATTTCTGACCAAGGGACATTCTTTGCTGCTCCTGCGGCTTTGTAGGATAGTGTAGCATCCAACAGTTTCACACTTTGGAATTTTGCAGAATGTAGTATGTCATCCAGGTACTGATTGCGTACTGCCTCATCTATACTGAGGATTTGGCAGAATGTAGTATGTCATCCGGGTACCGGACACAGATTGCCTCATCCATACTGAGTGTTTTGCAGAATGTAGTATGTCATTCAGGTACCGCTCGCATACTGCCTCATCCATACTGAGGATTTGGCAGAATGTAGTATGTCATCCGGGTCCCGGTTGCAGACTGCCTCATCCATACTGAGTGTTTTGCAGAATGTAGTATATCATTCAGGTATCGCTCGCATACTGCCTCATCCATACTGAGGATTTGGCAGAATGTAGTATGTCATCCAGGTACCAGTTGCATACTGTCTCATCCATGCTTAGGATTTGGCCGAAGTAGTATGTCATCCAGGTACTGCTTGTGTACTGCCCCATCCATACTGAGGATTTAGCAGCATGTAGTGTGCCATATGGATAATGTTCATCTACTTTCCCTTCCATACTGAGGATACCGCTCACATTGCATACTATATTTCATCTACTACATAGCAAGCAAGAATGTGATTTAGGATGCACGCTGTCTTCCATTTCTCCCTCAGATTTCCTGAGACTTATTCAGAACAGCCGTGTCTCCCAAGCCCTGAATGGAGACCTGTACTTCTCAAACGTCCGGACAGAAGACACTCGCAGCGACTATATCTGCTATGCACGTTTCCCACACACACAGACCATTCAGCAGAAACAGCCAATCACGGTCAGAGTACTCAATGGTAAGGGAAATTCAATTCAATTGCAAACACAGACTTGCATGCTGCCACCACACAATAAATAATTTCTTTTTTTAAGGAAATGGCGGTTTGGCATGACCATTATGTGGGTCTCTGGGCTCGGTCTCATTAATTTCTTCTTCAGGGGTTCAACATGTCAAGGACAAAAATAAGAAATTCACTTACTGAGCAAGCAACAATGATGAAGTGTTCTTCCTTGTGTGATCTGTTTTCGTGTTACTTCAGGACAATCCTGATATTATAAATATGAAAGCATTTTTACATCCCATTGAATGTCTTTAGAATGTTATCCGGATTTTCTGTTGTGTTACAGTGGATGCGATCAATGAGACAATGGCAGCTTTTTTGAATGACACTGATTTTTTTAGTGGTGAGTGCTGGCGCCCCCTAGTGTTTAAACCTGGGTTAACATGCTAGAAATTCACTGCAAAATTAACCAACCCTGCCTCATCTTTAACCAATAATGAAAAATAAATAACATTTCTACTTAATTAAGTATAATGATTAACATTTCTTTTTGTATTTCTATGCTTTTTGTCAGTGTTGAAGCTTACAGGAGAAATGGACACTTGCTTAATATTTTGAAAACTGCATAATTTAATTTTCACTTCTGAAGATGCTGAATAGAATTGTATACATTTGGTCTCAAATGAAAAACATTTCCATTATCAAATTTAATTGAACAAAATAAATACAGAAGTTGGTTCTGTCATAAATCTGTGTTCTTCATGAAACTTTCGACAGTAAGAAACCAAAGTTTGTTTGGACTGATTAGATCTCCAGTGCCTGGCTTCTTTGTGGATCCTCCTATGAACTTCTCAGTCCATAGAGCTGAAGGGGAGCATAGGAGTATTCAGACACCTGACTTTCCTTTCTTCTTGTTTCCTCTTTCGCTCATCCAGCTTTTCAAACCTCCATTCCACGTCTGTACATTTTTACTGGATTTGAATGAAATCTGAATTATGTGCTCTTTTTCCAAATTTTTTTGTAAGGATTCCAATACAGCCCGCTGTAAATGAGTACATTTTATAATATGGCCACTGTAAATGAGTACATGTTCTAATACGGCCCACTGTAAATGAGTACATGTTGTAATACGGCCCGCTGTAAATGAGTACATGTTCTGATACTCCCCGCTGTAAATGAGTACATTTTATAATATGGCCACTGTAAATGAGTACATTTTATAATATGGCCACTGTAAATGAGTACATGTTCTAATACGGCCCGCTGTAAATGAGTACATGTTCTGATACTCCCCGCTGTAAATGAGTACATTTTATAATATGGCCACTGTAAATGAGTACATGTTCTAATACGGCCCACTGTAAATGAGTACATGTTCTAATACGCCCTGCTGTAAATGAGTACATTTTATAATATGGCCACTGTAAATGAGTACATTTTCTAATACAGTCCACTATACTGTAAATGAGTACATTTGTGAGTATGGAGCCAAAAATGCCCAGGAGAAACTTTCCAGGTCCAGGAATCATATCTTTTTTCCTGAGTTAGAAGATGTATAGTTATCCTGGCTAGGACCCAGCGGCCAGGTTCAGGGCCACGCCAAGGCTGTGGTTCTCAGCTCCTTTGCCAAAATGCACTCTTTGTGTTCATGTTTGCAGACAGTCCTTCAGGGGAGCGTCGGCCTACATTCCTGGTGCCCTCTGGAGCTTCCAGCTCAGCCATGGTGCTCAGGGGGGATGTTCTGCAACTGGAGTGTATTGCCGAAGGCCTGTATGTCACCATGGAAACTGAACGTGAATGGAAAACAACAGTCGTGGCCATGGATATTCCCGCCAAACGTGTATTTGCTCTCTTTTTTTTGTTCTAAAAAAAGACCAACTCCAGAAATCTCCTGGAGAAAGGATAGTGGGGACCTGCCCATGAACCGGACAACTTTACACAACTTCCAGAAGACCCTGATGATCTCAGACGTGACGGAAGCAGACGCAGGCGACTACCGCTGCATGGCCAGCAACTCGCAGGGCGCCGTCTATCACATCATCACCGTCACGGTGAAAGGTCTGTCAGGGAGATGAGGCCTACCTGCACGCTCGGCTCTTTCTGATCTCACTGATGATGTCACTGCTGGCTTTGTCCATGGCAGCTGCTCCGTACTGGATAAGCACCCCCAAGAATCTGATCCTGGCCCCCAAGGAGACTGGTGTCCTTAGCTGTCTTCCCAGTGGCAATCCCAAGCCCATCATCAGCTGGTCCATGAATGGCATCCCCATTGAGAGTGAGTGGGCCCTCAATCTCTGTGGTGGAGGACCTGATCTCACAGCTCAGTCACTGCAAAGCGCCATTTTCACATTTACGTCCATGTGTGTGAGTGTGTGTGTGTGTACGTGTGTGATTGTGTGTTTGTGTACGTGAGTGTGTGTGTGTGTGTGTGTGTGTGTGTGCCATGTGATGGACCGGCATCCATCCAGGATGTCCCCTGGCCCCTGTCCTTATGGGCTCCAAACCCACCACACCCTCTATACTTAATAACTGGTCATTAAATCTGGAGGATATCATCAATATAAGGAATATGAATATATGCACATATTTACATTTATAGACTGTGATCCCTTGATAGATTCACCTAGAGACCCCAGCAGGAAAGTAGAAGAGGACAGTATCATCTTTAGTGATGTTCAGCCTGGATCAAGTGCTGTGTACCAGTGCAACACGTCCAATGAGTTTGGTTATTTGCTGGCCAATGCCTTCGTCAACGTTCTGGGTGAGTTGTTCTGTCCGACCTTGCTGTCAATAATAACTTTAATAGACGGTCACGATTCTCGTCTATGGGGCTGTTTTCCTTGCATTCATTGACTTCCACTAGCACTGGTCAGCCAGTGTGTGGGCTGCCTTTGGCCTGTGCTTGTAGAGTAACAGACCTTCCTGTCCCTCAGCGGAGCCGCCGCGGGTGCTGACACGGCCAAACGAAGTTTACCAGGTCATCGCCAACGGTCCCGCACTGCTGGACTGTGCCACCTTTGGATCCCCTATACCAAAGATCACATGGTATGTTCATGTATTACATGATCGGTAGAAGTTGGAACTCCCTCATTATACGACTCTGCTGCATTTTGTGAGTGCGACATGCCATGTTTGAAAACAAAACATGTGCCAATATGTCACCACTGTAATATCCAGTGGGGATAAGTGATCTCAGCATGTTTCTCCTGCAGGTTCAAGGAGGGCCAGAACAGTGTCCTGGATGGGGATGATTACGAGCAGCACAATAATGGGAGCCTGGAGATCCACACGGCGCAGAAGGCAGACAGCGGCAAGTACACCTGTGTGGCCATTAACTCCCTCGGCAAGAAGGAGAACCACGTCTATCTGGAGGTCAAAGGTGAGTCACCTCTGGAGCATGTATGATGGAAACATGGCTGTCCGGCTATGGCACGCTATGCTGTGTTTGCATGACTGTATTTGCATTTCTGATATACAGCTCTGGAAAAAACTGAGGCCTTAGCAAAATGTTTAGTTTCACTCATTTCTCAGTTCATGGGTCTGCACCTGTGTAAAATATACATTTTTTTTTCGCAAACTGCAGACTGGTCCTTTTATGTTTCTCAATAATGAAGGGCTTCTTCCTTACTTTGTGGAACTTCAGCCCATAGTTCCAACTAGTAGCAACTTCAGGACATAAATATGAAAGTGGCGCTTTGCAGTGACTGAACTGTGAGATCAGGTCCTCCACCCCAGAGACTGAGGGCCCACTCACTGGTCCGTTTGTGCTGTATGTGCATGAACACACACTCTGGCACTGTCAGTCAATATAGAATAAACCCACATTTTATCCTACACATTTTCTCAACCACTTATTCAGTGGAAATTCTAAACCAGCAGGCAGACGACTTCATGGCTTTTATAATGAGTGTATCTAGCAGCTATAAGGACAAAGCTTATTAAAAAGCTCACCATGCTAATGGTAATTTAATAATCATAACTTCTGGTGGTTTTTACTCCAGCGGTCCACCAGCCCTCGCACAGCGGCTGTGCGGTTCGTCTTCAGGTGCTCCTGCCGCTGCGATATGCCATCGAAACTTCGCACGGCGTACTGACCGTCATTTTAATTACTCACATAATTACATAGTAATATTGAAGGAAAACATTTGTTATAACAAAGTAAAGCTGGTGCTTTTGGCAAAGAATCTAAAACTCTGACTGCGATGCGTCTTTAGCTAGATGGTTAGTTAACTATTCCAGTGATTACAGTTCCAGCCCCCGACATTCCTTATCTCATTTTAGGATATATCCGTTTCATACTGCTCAAAAAATGCAAGGAACGCTTTAAAAATCAGATCTGAAGGGGGGAAAAAATCATGCTGGAAATCTATACTGACATGGACTGGGAAATGTGTTGGGAATGAAATGACCTTTCATGTCTGTCACATGTGCTCAGGGTGAACCTGCTCTCATCTGTGAAAGTACAGGGTGCCAGTGGTGGACCTGCCAATTCTGGTATTCTATGGCAAATGCCAATCGAGCTCCATGGTGCTGTGCAGTGAGCACAGTGAGGGTCCACTAGAGGACATTGGGCCTTCAGGCCACCCTCATGAAGTCTGTTTCTGATTGTTTGGTCAGAGACATTCACACCAGTGGCCTGCTGGAGGTAATTCTGTAGGGCTTTGGCAGTGCTCATCCTGTTCCTCTTTGCACGAAGGAGCAGATACCGGTTAAGCTAATGGGTAAAGCACCTTCTCCGGGCCTGTCCAGCTCTCCTAGAGTAACTGCCTGTCTCCTGGAATCTCCTCCATGCCCTTGAGACTGTGCTGGGAGACACAGCAAACCTTCTGGCACGTATTGATGCACCATCCTGGAGGAGTTGGACTGCCTGTGCAGCCTCTGTAGGGTCCAGGTATCGCCTCATGCTACCAGAAGTGACACTGACTGTTGCCAAATGCAAAGCTAGTGAAAAAACCATCAGAAAAGATGAGGAGGGGAAAATGCCAGTGGCCTCCACTGTTAAACCATTCCTGTTTGGGGGTCGTGTCATTGTTACCCCTCTAGTTCACCTCTTCTTAATTTAATTAACACCAAAGCAGCTGAAACTGGTTAACAGCCCCCTCCGCTACATAACCGAGCAGAGCAATATCCCAGGCTTGATGCTATACTCTGATTAAAAAGTGTTTATTAGAGGCAAGAAATAAGAGGCAATGCAACAGCTCCAGCTCTGATGTTCTGCCTCATTTTATGGTTAAAAAAAGACGGCAGTTATTTAAGCAGCATTTGTATTTTTATAGGCAGTGAGTCTTTACATGCAGTGAGTCTTTACACTTTCACTGGAGGTTTGTTTGGATTGCTGCTGTTTCTTTACATTTGTACTTTTTATATATATATTATATATTGTATTTTAAGTGCCAATATTGTGCAGGCTCTGGGAGAGTTACAATAGTTATAATATGTTATATTTTTACTTAAGATTTCCAGGGGAAACACAGGTTACCTTTATGCTTACATTACACTTGTGCTGTGTCGCTGTATGTGCTGTAGTGCTCTGCACCTACTATTGCACTATAATTCTGCTGTTGCTGCTGCTGCCACCTTGTGGCAGTAGGTTCAGATTCTGAATCAGGGAGCCTGTCATCAATAACAGTAGCTCATTGGAGAAGATGGAAAATACCCTTCATTTTGTCTGCACGAATAAATGCTGCTCCCGGAAAGCTGCAGTCACCAGTAAAACGCGTCGTCATAAATACCGTTATCAGAAATGTAATTTTGAGGCTATATCGCCCACCCCTACTGGAAGTAACTTGCTCCTCGGCATAGCCTTCTGCCATCAGAACCAAACAGGATTTAACATCTATCCATCCATCCATCCATTTTCCAAACCGCTTATCCTACTGGGTCGCGGGGGGTCCGGAGCCTATCCCGGAAGCAATGGGCACGAGGCAGGGAACAGCCCAGGATGGGGGGCCAGCCCATCGCAGGGCACACGCACACACCATTCACTCACACACGCACTCCTACGGGCAATTTAGTAACTCCAATTAGCCTCAGCATGTCTTTGGACTGTGGGGGGAAACCGGAGTACCCGGAGGAAACCCCACGACGACATGGGGAGAACATGCAAACTCCACACACTTGTAACCCAGGCGGAGACTCGAACCTGGGTCCCAGAGGTGTTAGGCAACAGTGCTAACCACTGCACCACCATGCCACCCCAGGATTTAACAATGCAGATTAAAAAAAATGTATTAATTGGTGTCTTCATTTCCCAGAGCTGTATTTTGTTCATTTCTAAGTGCATGAAGAGGATAGTTTCGTTCCACTATGTTGCAGCTACATGGCAATGAAATGACCCGCATCTTCCGTGCTCTTCTCGTGCCAGAACCCACACGGATCCTCAAGCAGCCCGAGTACAAGGTCGTCCAGAGGAAGGGAAACGTGCTTTTTGAGTGCAAGGTGAAGCATGACCCCTCGCTCATTCCCACAATGACGTGGCTGAAGAATGACGGAGAGCTCCCAGATGATGAGAGGCAGGTGCCGGGGGTCTTGGGCACCTTGACCAGTATATGGGCTTTAAGGCGTGTTTTTCCTGCAGAATTCTGGGAAATAGAGTGATAATGTCATTGCTGGTTACACATGATCTCCTTTTGTGTTTAGGTTTGTGGTCGACATGGACAGTCTGACCATCTACAACGTGACCGAAGGTGATGAAGGCACCTACACTTGCATCATGAACACAACGCTGGACCAGGACTCCGCCAGCGCTAGGCTGACACTCGTGGGTACGGACCTCGCCTTCTAGCGGCTGAGCACCGTGTCTCTGCTCGTCCCTTCGCCTCCCCCCCTGCAGCCTGTATGTCTTGATGTGTACATTCCCTCAGCGACTTCTTTTCCGTGTTTTTGAGGTTTAAAATTAGGATGGATATTTCATGCAGTAACATCAGGAACATCGTCTGATTTATTAAGCGGTGTTTAGGTACCTGTTCCTTCCATAGCCTCAAATGAGAATAAGTAGCTATTTGTAAGGATGCTATACTGCTGCCAAGTATCTAACCATTTCCTCCTACCTTACTGCTGTCCTTCTGCTGTCAGAGGCTACGCCGACTCCTGCTATAATCTACGGTAAAGCTGCACCCCAGTGGTTCCAGTCTTAAACATCACCCTTCATCTGCTTCGGTCTTGTCTTTGACTCTTCATTTGACCTGTCACCTTTGGTTTCCCATACTCAAGCATGTCCCAGCCTGGCCACGTCGATCTCATTTGCTGAGCATGCATTTCTGTGGTCATAGCTCTTCCTGTGTGTGGGATGGGATTTTTGTGGGGGGTCACTGGCCCCAGCTGAAAGCTGATTGGCCCTCAGAGTGCCCTATCCCTGTCACTCACCTATTGAAAACATATCATTGACTAATTATAAGATTGGCCGCTGTGCATGAATCATGGCCCCTCTTATTCTCTCCAACTTAATAATATTCCTAGAGTCGCCCCCCTATTCAGGATTATCTGCCCCCTCTCTGCACTCAACTTAATGATGCCTTCAGGATTCCACTTCAGTTACTGCCCAAGTCAAGCGTAATATTATTTACACCAGTGTTTCTTAACCTAGTCCTCGGGGGACCCCAGACAGTCCACATTTTAGCTCCCTCCCAGCTTCCAGTCAATAAAGGGCACTGAATACCTGGTACAGTTCCTGGAGCCGGGAAAGAGCAGAAAATATGGACTCTGGAGATCACAAAGGACTGGGCTGAGTTAAGCACATACACAGTGTGTATCAGCACTGAACTCAGAAGAATAAACACAGACTGCAGGTTGAGCATTATTTGTGGAATCTCTGCTGTCTACATTCTGGCACACGCTGGACAGTGAGCTCTCCCTCTGACAAGGATTTCCAGATAATTATTGTTTCCCAGGTATGGGGAAATAGCTTTGAATTCCTTAAAATCATTTATTTCTCATGTCACAAGATCAAGGAATAACTCATTACAGGAAGGTTTGCTTTTTTACTGCCAGTGAAACATAAATGTTCCGTTATAATAATGACTGGCCAAACAAAAGGGACTGTGTCTGTAAGGCTATAATATCTGAGTGGTTTGTATTGTCTGACTGTATTAGAAAACTTTCATTTTTTAGTGTATCTTTTTATGGAGTATGTCATTGTAAAGCTTGAATGACATTATTTTCTAAAAATGCATGCTGATGTTTCATAGTAACTTGGAAAAGAAGGATTGACCTGTCTGTTTTCATGTATTTACACAATAACAAGCCTGTTACATTCTGTTTAGTGTAGTGTTTCCCAACCCAGCGCACAGGGACCCCCATACAGACCACATTTTTGCTCTCTCCCAGCTCCCAGCCAGTTAAGAACACTGAATACCTGGTACAGGTGCGCTAGGAGCTGGCAGGGAGCAAAAATGTGTACAGTCTTGGGGTTCCCATGGACCGGGTTGATAAACACTGGTTTAGTCAGATTTGCATCGAACATTTCAGTGTTGTCCTAATGCAAAGAACATGTCTTTATTGCAGTGACTTACATGGTGTAAACCTCATCACTGAGACTCCTATTCTTGTGTTTCTGTTCACAAGTTAGTGCCGTGCTGGTTCATGATGTCACACGAAGCGTAGCATCATCGTCCCTGTTGTGTGTTAGCTTAGTCACAATCAGAGAAGCAGGTGCCGGTGTATTGAAAGACTGCCTCTTTTCCAGACCAGCCAGACCCCCCGACAGACCTAGAGATGACCGAACTTCGGGCAAGGAGTGTCCAGCTCACCTGGGTACCTGGCAGTGATAACAACAGCCCTATTCAGAGTGAGTCTCCCTCACCGCATCCATTCACTCTGGATATGCTTCCATGACGACCACCCTGCTGGAAGTGAATGTTCTGACTATTAACGTGCTTCCTGATTGGCTGGGATGGTCTGCTGAATAACTGGCCTTTTGCTTGCTGTAATGCTGCATTCCATTTCAACAGGGAAGTCGGAAATTTAAATAGTCAGAAATTTAAACTGGAACAACCCCTGAAGTTGGAATCCCATCTCAGAAAGTCGGAGGAACCTCTGCAACTCCTACTATACACTGCTTATCGGTACTTACAGGGCTTGGAAAATGAAACAGTACAGTCCGGGATTTACACCACAATAACGCATTAATATGGTGCAGGACCTCAATAATATTCTGATCTGGGGACTGTGCAGACCATAGGAGATGTTCAGCTTCACTTTCATGTTCATCAAACCACTCTGTCACAAGTCTTGCTGTGTACAGTATATTGCTGCATTGCCATTCTGATACATGGCACCATCTTCAGGGTGCAATGTTTGGACCATTGGGGGAGCAAGGTCCTCAAGAATGTTTCAGTAGTCCCTGGCAGTGACACACCCATGTAGAACAAGTAGTGGGCCTAGGGAATGCCGTGATATTGCAGCCCAAACCCACTGGCATGAGTGGCCAAAGGTTTGGTTATAGCAGCCTGACCTTGAATATTGACCCTGTGGAGCTCCTGATGAACAGTTTTGGTGGGAGCAGGATAGTGAGCTGGGCAGCTTTGGTTTTATGTGTTTTGGATACAGTCCAGCGTAGTGCCCAGGCATCCCTGTCAGGCGGCTTCCTCTAGCATCCACACTTACTCCTGTTGGATGTGCTCCTTTCTTTGTTGTGATATACCAACATTACCCTGGATACTGTGGCTCTCGATACACCACAAAGACTTGTTGTCCAGTGAGACGCACACCAACAGTTTGTCCTCTTGAACTCTGATATGTCTCCCATTATGTTGTGTGGACTATAATATTTTATGTACAGCTGTGCTGTTGCTCTGCTAATTCGACCTTCGCACATTGCTCTTAGTGATGGAATGTGTAAGCAGTGAACACTGGCCCCCAGGCCACGCATATGTAGGCATGAAACCTCAAACACTATATTGGCCAGTGTTTCGGTTTCATTGTCCAGTCCCTGCATGTCTTATTTGTGTTTCACTCATTCGGTCGTAGACACAGTACCGGCCAACTGCTTTCTGTGGACATATTGCTCCGGTGTTTGTAGGCGCAAAATACTGCATAATGTGTTGTTATCATCTGATCTTGCTTACAATGGTTAACAATGAACCTGGCTAGAACTGGGCTGTTTTACACACAGGATTTCTTGCTTAGCCAGATAACTTGTCAGATTTAAGGTAGTCTGGGCTAAGTGCAAGTGAATGCAGGTAAAGGCTATTTAAACTGGCATACCTTAAATTGGACAAGCTCTCCGGCTAAGCGTGCTTTTTGAAAGAAGTTCCTGCTATTGAAAAATGGATTTCTGACTTTTTGTACTGGAACGCAGTTAACTCAGCTTTGATTAGGTTTACTATATTTGGTGATACAAAAAAGAGGACATGACCAGGGATCAGAATACTGATGAGTTTTTACTTTCACCGACCAATCACGTAACTCTTACCTTATGAATATTAATGAGTTCTTCACATTTCCCGACCAATCAGGTAGCACTTCTCTTATAAATATTGATAAGTTTTCCCTAACCACACTGTAAAAGAAAAATTCACATCTGGGGAAACCTGGAAGTTTGGTAACCTTACAGTTTACTCTCATTATACCATCTGCACACAGTTGACACAATATACGTGTAAATTTTGGTAAACTTCAAGCAAACAATATGATTCACTGTTCATACAAAAATAAAATGTCCCAATACTTTCTGAAATTTGACATCAGTCATGAGCAGGGTGGCCTGTGGGGATGCGCATATGGTTTATGGTTTTCCTGGTGTGACGTCATTCCCAGCTCCGATTTTCCGACCTCCAAGGGAAGTGGAACGCAGCATAAGCACTTTAGGTGACAAAGGTATTGTTGATGTTTTCAACTAGCAGCCACTTTGCATTGCAAGGGCCTTGCTAGGACCCAACTGTGACAAATCTCTGCTTGCCACAGCAGCCCTATACTGCTTCAGTGTTGGACCTTAAGCACTGATTGGCTGGTTGTAGGAAGTGACTGTGCCTTTCTGCTGTGCTGCTTCAGGGTTCATCATCCAGTATGAGGATGTGCTTCACCAGCAAGGCGTCTGGCATAACCTGACCGAGGTGCCGGGCACGAAGACCACGGCCCACCTCGCACTCTCCCCGTATGTCCTCTACGCCTTCAGGGTGCTGGCGGTCAACGAGGTGGGCTTCAGCCAACCCAGTTATCCTTCCGCGCGGTACCAGACAGAACCGGCAGGTCAGAAACTCTTCTTAGCCATGCTTCCCATCCGCCGCCGTGACGTGTGTCTCACTTGAAGCCCAGACACTCTTCTGTTGGTCTGTTCCCTTCAGCTCCTGAGGAAAACCCTTCAGAAGTTGACGCTGCTGGAAATGAACACGACAACTTAGTTATATCATGGAAGGTAAAGGCACATCCAGACCGCACAACCCGAGAGGGTGCAGAATATTTTCATTGCAGCAGATTCACATAGAGTGCAAATAAATATACTGTGGTGAGTCATTTTAAAATGGAAGAGGGTCTCTGTATTAACTGCCATTATTGGTTTAACACTAGCAGCGGCAACAATTTAAAGAACACTCACGGTTACACCCTAAGAAAAAACGCTTTCCTCAGCAGATATTATGCAGTAAATAACTGCATAATTAGTCCTGCTGACCAGCTGTCACGATCACGCCGGAGATAAGCGGCGATCGTGCGGGTAAGGAGCAGGCAGGCAAGCGGGATACGGGAAAACGGGGTTTTAATAAGGATAAACGGGTCAGGGAACACTGGACGGCAACAGACATCAGGAAACATCAATGACGGACAAGGGAAACCGGGGAGACCAGGACTTAAATACACAGGACTAATCAAAGTAACTAGACAAAGCTGGAGACGATCAGGGAAATACACGTGGGTAGTCAGGGGGCGTGGCACACACGAGGAGCGGACGAGCCGGGTATGACAGAACCCCCCCCCAAAGGCGCGCTTCTCCGGGCGCGCCAAGGAAGGGGGCGACGGACGGGACGAGGCAAAACAGGACCTGAAAAACAAAACCAGAAATCAACGAGGGACAGGGAACAAGACAGACAGGCAAAACTGACAGAGGCAGAAGCCAGGACAAGACATGACACAGGACAGGAAAGGCAGACAGACAGACAAGAAACGGGGACACGGAGGGAACAGGCGGAACAAAAGGGCCAGGAGTGAACAGAGGGAACCCAGAAGGACGAGGAGCAGAGACGGGAGGAACAAAGCAAGGGGGAGCAAAAAACGAAGGGGCAGAGACAGGCGGGACAAAGGCAGGGGCGTAGGGAGACAAGGAGGAGGAAGGAAGGGGAGCCCGAGGGAGCCCCAGCGGGCGACGGGAGGCAGCCAGAGGGGCCGCAGACGGCCGGGAGGCCGGAGCCGGAGGGGACCTCGGAGGGGCCGAGGAGGCAGGGCGAGGGACCCGCGGAGGGGCCAGGGAGGAAGCAGGAGGGAGCACCGGGGAAGGGGACGAGGGAGCAGGAGGGGCCCACGGCGAAGGCCCGGAGGAGGGGGGAGCCGCAGCAGGCGGCGACGTCCGGTGGAGGGTCGGAGGTAGGGGCCCCGCAGGCAACCGAGGAGCCGCCGTCGGGGAGCCCCCCGGCGACCGACCAGGCACCGGAGGGGGGAGCGAGGCAGGGCAACGAGGCATCGGAGGGGGACCCGCAGGCGACAGCCGACCCGGAGGGCCAGGACCCGCAGGCGCCAACCGAGCCCCAGCGCAGGCGAGGCAGGGTGAGCCAGGGGGCAGGGCGGGCGGGACCCCAGCCCTGCGTCTGTGTCCCCGCCCCTTATGGGACACGGACATCACGCCCCTCGGTCGGGGCCGAGGACGCCGAGGCAAGGGCAGAGGAGTCACAGGAGCGGGGCCAGGGACAGGAGCGGGGCCAGGGACAGGAGCGGGGCCAGGGACAGGGACCGGAACAGGGTCAGCAGGCGGAGGGGGCGCCTCGGGAGCTGCTGCAGCGCGGTCAGGGGGCGCCTCGGGAGCTGCTGCAGCGCGGTCAGGGGGTGCCTCGGGAGCTGCTGCAGCGCGGTCAGGGGGCGCCTCGGGAGCTGCTGCAGCGCGGTCAGGAACAGGAGCGCGGTCAGGAACAGGAGCTGGCTGCAGTGGGGACGCCTGCCCGGGAGCTGCTGCAGGCGGAGGGGGCGCCGGGACAGGAACAGGAGCGCGGTCAGGAACGGGAGCGCGGTCAGGAACGGGAGCTGCAGCAGGCGGCTGCAGTGGGGGCGCCTGCCCGGGAGCTGCAGCAGGCGGCTGCAGAGGGGGCGCCTGCCCGGGAGCTGCAGCAGGCGGAGGGGGCGCCGGGACAGGAACAGGAGCGCGGTCAGGAACGGGAGCGCGGTCAGGAACGGGAGCTGCAGCAGGCGGCTGCAGTGGGGGCGCCTGCCCGGGAGCTGCAGCAGGCGGCTGCAGTGGGGGCGCCTGCCCGGGAGCTGCAGCAGGCGGCTGCAGAGGGGGCGCCTGCCCGGGAGCTGCAGCAGGCGGCTGCAGAGGGGGCGCCTGCCCGGGAGCTGCAGCAGGCGGCTGCAGAGGGGGCGCCTCTGCAGGAACTGGAGCGCGGTCAGGAACAGGAGGTGGCTGCAGTGGGGGCGCCTCTGCAGGAACTGGAGCGCGGTCAGGAACAGGAGGTGGCTGCAGTGGGGGCGCCGGCCCGGGAGCTGCAGCAGGCGGAGGGAGCGCCTATGGGGCTGAAGCAGCACGGTCAGGGGGCGCCTGCCCTGGAGCTGCAGGTGGCTGCAGTGGGGGCGCCTGCCCTGGAGCTGCAGGTGGCTGCAGTGGGGGCGCCTGCCCTGGAGCTGCAGGTGGCTGCAGTGGGGGCGCCTGCCCTGGAGCTGCAGCAGGCGAAGGGGGCTGTGCAGGCAGCGAAGGCGGCTGCGCAGGCGGCTGCACGGGAGCGGGGTCCGCCGGCAATGGCGGCTGCACAGGAGCGGGGTCCGCCGGCAATGGCGGCTGCACGGGAGCGGGGTCCGCCGGCAATGGCGGCAACGAAGGCGGCTGCGCAGGCAGCGGCGGCAACGAAGGCGGCTGCGCAGGCAGCGGCGGCCGCACGGGAGCGGGGTCCTCCGGCAGCAACGGAGGGAGGTCCTCCGTACTGGCGATCGCCGTTCTCCTCCGTCTCCCTCGCTGGCGCCTGGCGGTTGCGGGAGGCGGCGCGATGTCCGTGAAAACGGACGGTGGAAGAAAGGCTTCCGGCTCCGGGTAGTGGAAGGGCTCCTCGTCCTCGTCCTCACTAGAGAGCCAGTACTTCCACGCGGGATCGGGGACGCGTGTGGTCGGCCCCCGGGCTGGAGGTAGGGCAGGTACCTCCCTCTTGCCCTCCGTCGGGAGCCAAATCCTGGAGAGCGAGCAGGCGCCGAGATAGATCGGCTCTTCTGGGAGCCTCCTCCTCCCTCTCCGCTTCTTTTTGAGGTCCGTTATTCTGTCACGATCACGCCGGAGATAAGCGGCGATTGTGCGGGTAAGGAGCAGGCAGGCAAGCGGGATACGGGAAAACGGGGTTTTAATAAGGATAAGCGGGTCAGGGAACACTGGACGGCAACAGACATCAGGAAACATCAATGACGGACAAGGGAAACCGGGGAGACCAGGACTTAAATACACAGGACTAATCAAAGTAACTAGACAAAGCTGGAGACGATCAGGGAAATACACGTGGGTAATCAGGGGGCGTGGCACACACGAGGAGCGGACGAGCCGGGTATGACACCAGCCCTGCTGCATCTCATTTATGTCAGCAAATCATGGACAGTGGGTGGGATCAGAAAACGAAAAGGTTTGCTTTGGAGACCCCACACAGGCGGGGTGTCATCATGACATCACGATATGACATCACCGCTTATATGACATCGTACTGCTAAAATGACAGATAGATTCTGTCAATTACACTTGAAGTGTACGGCCAGGAATGAGATGCATGAAAAACCCATTTCACATGTGCATATCGCTCCATTTTTTGTGGATGTGATTTTACACAAAACAGATAAAAAATACATATTTGTGGATATGAAATATTTGTGAATCATGATACATATTTGTGGATCATCTGCTGTGGGTTACGAATAAAGTTCAATAAAAACCTCCATAATTTTTCTTTTTTATTGTATATTGTTTAGCATTGTCTTATCTTCCTCATGTAATGGTGACGCTAAGCAATTGCGTTGCTCTTTGCTGTGATGTTAATGTTACACTGCTGTGCCTGTTACTATTATCTGAATCTGCTTTGATCACCCATAAGGGAATGTATTTAAGGGCAAATGCTTGATCGATTTATTTTATCCCTAGATGTGCAGCTGCAGAGACTGTCTGAGGAGATGTTTGTGTTTGCTTTCCTCTCTTGATGTCCATGATGCGGACAGACTGTTCTGTCCCAAGTCTGATGCTAGTGTCAGCTATTGTTGCCTCTGTTATACATAGTGGACAGTTTGCCCAACTTGAAATTATTATTATGGCTTTCTGGAGTATATATAGATGAAAAATTGCCTTTTTAAATTTGGGCTAGTCAAAATTCATTTTGGGCTGCCAAAATCTGAAGAATGCCTGCCTGAATGGCCACCAGAGATGTATAAATTTGGCGAGTTTTGATTGTGCGCCTCCTGGCTGTAAGGTAACTGCGATGTGACGTTCATCCGTAATGTGTTGAATTGTAACGCTTTGTTGTCTTCCCGAATGAAGGCTTTGACGAGCTTGCAGTCCAGTGGCCCTGGACTGCAGTACAAGGTCAGCTGGAGACAGACGGATGGTGACAGGGATTGGGAATCGGTGACGGTAGCCAACGTCTCCAAGTATGTGGTGTTGGGGACGCCCACCTATGTGCCATTCGAGGTGAAAGTGCAGGCCGTGAATGACTATGGCAGTGCACCCGAGCCCACCGCCGTCCGTGGATTTTCCGGAGAGGACTGTAAGTGGTGGGGGGGTGGAGAGGGGGGCTGGGCATTGGCTCATTTTATTCCCTTAGCAGCTCCTTCTACACGGAGCATTGAATATGACCAATGAAGCAGAAGAGTGCATTGAATGTACCACACTTCCTGTTATACAGCATAGCACTGTGTGCTGTGTGTGTGCACATGATTCATTACTTAATTGCAGTTTTTCAAATTAACATATGATTTTCTTCACTTAACCTTTAAATTGTTAACTACTGACCCTTTATGAAAGCTTGAGGTTTGCCAGAGCAATTCAACATCGCAGTAAAAACCCCCAACTGGGAAATAAACCTTTGATTGGCAAGCCCTTTATGGCTATGCCCCCTGCAGGGTATTATTGGAAAAGCATTTCTTTACCATGCAAGGCTGCATCACTGTGCATTCTGATGTGATATGAGACGTTTACTCTCATGGATGCAGTGCCCATGGCTCCTCCGGAGGCAGTGCAGGTCCTGGTGGAGAACAGCACACTGGCAGAAGTTCAGTGGGACCCCATCAATCCCCAGATGGTCCGGGGATGGCTAATGGGCTACAAGGTACAGTGCTGTGACCGGGAAGCTCTGCTCCTGGAGCTCTATCAGTGCCATGTTACTGTCATGCTGAAGAGGGTTTGATTGAGTTGGTTGAGGGTGCACTTCTGTACTAAGTGCTACTGCCAAGGTACCCACACCCACCCCCCACCCCACTTCTGTACTAAGTGCTACTGCCAAGGTACCCACACCCATCCCCCCCCGCTGATTGGATTGGTTATTGTGTATCTGTGGGGAGGAACCAGAAAAGGAATATGAACCACAAAGAAGTAGAGAGCAAATTTTTAAACCTCACTCCGTACGTTTTTGTTGCGTTTGAGATGAGCCTGCCATTGGCCTAAATTCTGGCTTCCTCATCATATGGTACAGTGTCGAGAACCAAAACTCACTCCGTCCTCATGTAATCAAATGAAGAACTCTCATTATATACACAGTCCACAGAAATCTCCTCAAAAACATTTCCTATGAACGGTGTGAAATTTGGGAACTGACTCTCCGACCGTTACACCTAAAAAGCATTTTTCTTTTTGCATCGAAAGCCAAACTGTATAGCAGTATTGAAAAAGTGGTATTAGAAATGTAGGCCACCTAAGAAAGGTGTGTCTGCTGAATGTGAGCTCTTACTGGCAGGTTTATTACTGGAAGGAAGATCCGCAGATAGAGGAGCAGAAGGTTCTGACCTTTGGCAGGAACAAGACCCAGGGCAAACTGCCGGGCCTGCAGCCTTACAGCCAGTACACCTTCAACGTGAGGGCCTTCAACGAGAAGGGCGAGGGACCCTCCAGCCCCAACCAGCAATTTAACACCCCCGAGGGAGGTGGGTCTGCTCAGCCTCCAGACGGAGGAATGCGTGTGATTACCTGAGAGAGTGGGCATGTCCATCTCTGGGGAGACGCTGTCTGCATTCCTCATGCATGAGTAGATGCTCCTCTGCTCTGAGGCTGCTCACTCTGCTGTTTTCTGGCACATGTCAAAGTTCCTGGACCGCCAGCGTCTCTCCGGATTACCAACCCCAGCCTGGACTCTCTGACCGTGGAGTGGGGGCCTCCTGTGGAGCTGAACGGGCAGCTGACTGGCTACACACTAAGATACCAGCCAAGTGAGTCTTCTTTGCACTTTATGTTTCGGATTCAAGTCTAGAAGCTTCTATGGCTCTTCTATGGTTCTGTGTGGACGGTTTTGTATAAAACTACATAAACTGCTGTACTTACAATATCCAGAAAACGCACTAATACATCAGGGCTTGTTTAAAGAAAACAGAGGTGACTGGTCACCTGAGGCTGTGCCCCCCCTTCCAGTCAACAGCACGAACGAGCTCGGCCCGCTGGAGGAGGTCACTCTTCCGGCCAACACCACCTCCTGTACACTGCACAGCCTCAAGTACAGCACGCGCTACAAGTTCTATTTAAATGCCAACACAGTGAAGGGGGCGGGGCCAGCGGTCACCGAGGAGACCGTCATCATCATGGACGAAGGTAAGTTATCCAGTGTCACCCAGTGACACACGGCCTGTCAGCCTTGCCCTGCCAGTTAGACCCGACACAATACATCCATAGTGTGCTTCAACCCACGTGCTTCAAACAGCCTTCTGGGTAAATGCATCCGCATGCTAAAGTGCTGGCAAACCAGCCAGCATTTCACTCCCAGCAAAATAATCTTCAAATGATTAAATATAGAAAATCCGGGCCGATACTGAAATCACTTGCCGTGTGTTTAAGTGGCAGTTTTATTCATGTGACAGGAGAAACGAAAGGAATGGTGTTATTAACTATTTACAAGTTATTAGCTGGTGTGATGGAGTATCCCTCAATATCCACTCCATTGGCTTAGATGTCATTTCCAAAGTGTAGCCTTTATCCAATTTGAAGTCTCTTTATCAAAGATCTGGTTTTGTTCAAATTAAAATAAAAGCATGACATCACAGCCTGCAGTCTGATGCGCCCTGTGACTCAGTCTCCTCCTCGGCAGCTTTCTCTGTGCTTATTATATATCGTGTCAGTTACGAACTCTGCTTTTCTCTCCCCAGTGCAGTAAATGTCTGTGAAACGAGTCTGTTCCATTAGTCTGTTCCATTACTATCTTCTGTAGGCTTGTAGATCATGTTGTTGTCCTGTGCAGGGAAATGGAAGCACTGGATCTCTGCCAGCTGCTCGCCCCCACCCTCCACCCCCAAGATGCTGCTCATTTAATCAGCTGCAGGAATATGACCATATTTCCCTTCCTCACTTCATATTAAACTTGTTTTAGCAAAACAAGTATAAAAATAGCTATATGTTGTGCTAATTTCAATGCCATTTTCATTACATAATTACGTTAAATGTGCAACAGATTCACTGAAGTTCCTTTGCAGAATCTCCTGAGAACAGGGGTCTCCAACTCCGGTCCCGGAGAGCTACTGTCCAGTAGGTCTTCTATCCTACCCGGCTTCCGATGAGCCACGCCTGTTCCTGGTATTTGCCTGAGAGCAGGTGAGGCTCATCAGAAGCCGGGTATGATCGAAAAAACCTACTGGTCAGTAGCTGTCCAGGACCGGAGTTGGAGACCCCTGTTCTCAGGAGAAGGTCAGTGCCTCTTCTGTTTTGCTGGCAGATTCAGAGCCTCCATTTCTGATCCAGGATGGCTGTTACATCCACGAATCACAGAAAAACTCTTCCCTTGTATCGCCTAACCACTGTAGTATTCAATGGTTAAACGTAGGGTGTTGACCAACCTGTAGTGTTTTTTTTTCCTAACCGGACTTTTCCGCACTGAAGATCTTCTCTTAAACGCAGTACTGCAGGAAGTTCATTTCTTTCTATGTTAAAGCCGCAGGTGTTTGGTTCGGAAAATTCCCCCGTGGAAGCGACCCCCCCGGGATGCTGATCCCCCGTATTTACTGTGCTTCCTTCTCTCTCTCTTCTTTCTCCCCCATCAAAGATCTAATGCATCATCCTGCAGTAGATGTGGGCAAAGGTAACATCAGTACTGAAAATGAGACCCCTGCATGCTGTTCAAAGAGGATTTAAAAACCGAATCGCAGCCTCTGAGGGGCACTATGGAAGTTGCATGCGTCTCAGAATCTCAGAAATCCCATAATTGTGGCCATACATCAGAGCGGAAGTGAGATATGACATTGAGGCACAGAACAGAGACAGAAAAACTAATTTCAAGTGAGGAAACTGAGGTTTCCTCTTTGTCTGGTCTCACTGTGGCACCTCGCTTAAGTATATCCTTTAGTCTCCCTCACGTTGCATTCTGCTTTTGATAGCTGTAGCCATTCTTTGGCTTATAGGAAGAATATGAAGCGTACATTAAAAAATGTCTATCTAAATCTGACCCCTTTAATGTTCTTCCTCCATTGCTGCTGTTCTTGCTTTGCTAACAAAGTAACTTGCATGTGTCTGAGTCGCAGCATGCGCTGACGCTCGTGGCCCAGCAGGGGGCAGTCTTATATGTCTGTTGCATTTGTTGAGCTTGCAATGTACTGTCTGTCGCGTGCTGTTTCTTACCCTTCTCCATGTTCTTCCAGGACACACAGAGCTCCCTCATCCAGTCTTCCCTACCACACTGTCTCTGCGCCCTCCATTCCCCAAGGGTACAGCCAATCCCTAGCTAGACTCCGCCACCTCTCTCAAACCCATACAGCCAATAGAATTACCTCCTGATTTATATGCGTAACGGTGCTGAAGCACTTTAAATATTAGAAACAATGTTCCTATTTATATGATACATTTAAAATCCATATGCACTGAAATCCTCAGTTGGGAAAAATGAGCCTTTTGGCAGATAAGGGTCTCACCTGTCAAAATAAAAGTCCCCCCCTCCCCCAACCCTGGCAGGGAGCTCAGGCTGAGCCCCGCCAAGGGTGTTACAGTTACAGAAATGCCAAGTGGATATAGGATTCCTCCACGACGATCTTCCTTGATCTCTTTGTCATTAATTACATAATAATGCAGTATTCCTCGTGCCGATGATCCCAAAGCCGTAGTGGTATCCTTGGTAAACATCTGTTTACAAGTTTCAAAGCACTTAGTCATCCACCTGCCCGGTGGTGTCTCTGCAAGTCACTGTGTCTGAAGACGTCGTCTAAATGTGTCCACAGCTGCTGAACTAACCTCTGAAGTGTGTGTGTCACTCTCTGCTCTCTCCTGTGTGCTCAGTACATCTTAGCAGCCCCGGGTTCGGCAACGTTAGCTCGTCTGTGGGAGAGGATGGAGCTGTACTCAGCTGGGAGTACTGGGGCCAAGACAAGAACCTTTTTGTCGAATATACCGTAGATAACAGTAAGCTATTCCTTTATCGCTTACCGTAGGCTGATGATGCCATTTCCTGTTCGCTGCATCCAGCTCATCCATGTGGAGGCCTAGTGGCGTGAACCATCACTGTCATTTATATATGTATAAAACGCTAAATTTCGCAGAATTTTATTTTAATTAAAGCATTCAGTCATCAGATGAAGAAAGTAAATACTGTATGTGTAAGAAATGGCAGTGTGAAGCAGCTCTGTGAGGCAAACCAAGGGCAGCATTTCTGTACACGTCCTGCAGCTGGTTTAGGCGTCCTGCTTAAAGTGTACAAACATACATATTGTATGTTCCTGCAGCCATCCCAACTAGCAGTTAAGCGTGGACAGTTTTTGACATTTGAGTCATTTTCCTTGAACTGCATAAAAGGAAAACTAGTTCAGATCTCAGGATTTGCAGTTTATAGCAGAGGTGCAGCTTTCAGCTCCAGAGAGCACAAATCCAGAAGATTTTGTTTCAACCAACCGCTTGAGTCCTCTGTGACTGTGACTTTTTATACTCAACTGGTTGGTTGAAACAAAATCTTGGTCTGGATTTGTACTGTCTGGACCTGAAAGCTGCACCTCTGGCTCATAGTGTGATATCAGGAGTCTCCTGGGAGTAATTTATCCTGGTTTAGCACTGACAGTAGAATTTAAGTGTCCACTGCAAAATCTCTAGCCGCATTTTAAATGCTGATAAACAATCTAATGCCTCAAAGTCAGTATTAAATCATTTAAAATTCTGCAGTGGTGCTCTAACTCTCTGCAGTGCTAATTTATTATGTGAATTACCTATATTCATGCTTGCTAATAACCAACTGAGTGAAATACATAAATATGGTGTGCTTACATCTCCATCCATCTTTGCTGTACTGTACCCAATATCATCATTATCACCCAACGTGCAGCATCGTGAAACTCACTCTCATCTCAGAAACTGAACCAACATGTTTCATTTATTATTATTATTATTGCTATCATTCCAAATTTCCTTTCTTCCTAAAACTCTTTTAGGTAAAGAAGAATGGACAAAGGAGTCCGTAAATGGCTCCCAGACGTATCTCCTTAAAGGGTTAAAGGCTGGAACGTCGTATAAAGTGCGGGTTGTTGCTAAAGATCACACTGGTGTGACGGTTCACAGTTCGCAAGAGCTTTCAATAACCGTCCCAGGTGAGGCGACGGACTGGTCCGCCCCCCTGCACTTTGTTGCCAATCAGCGTGCCGTCTGACTAAGCCCCTCCTCCCACCTAGGGGGTGGGCCTTTTTCATTTCCAATAGTGTCGTCCTGGGAGGGAGGGGTGGTCGTGGGAGTGTACACAAAGATGCATGTGCGGTAGCTGTACTTCACCGCATGACAGTAAAACATCTAAGCATGAAAACAGCAGTCTGGACAGTTCGGCGCAGAAACAGACAAAAGGGTCTTTGTTGTGATGTAAAAATGCAGAGAGGTGTGATTTTCACGTATTTTGGTCTCGACGTTTCCTCACATGGACTGGGTCACCTTTCTGGAGCGTCTTTTATCAGCCTGAGCTCAAATTTGCACACGGCCCATGATGCCTCTGTGCCCGTCTGCTTCCTGGGCAGAGAGTGTGAATTAGTGTGTAAGTGTGAAAGTGTGTAAAAGTGGCTGCCTGCGTGTGTGGAGAACATTCCACTGATTGTGATGAGAACGTATTCAGCTCTAAGATGCATATAGAATTATTTATAAGTGACTCTTCTCAGCGGACTGCGTGACAAAGCCCTGCTTATCCCCATATTACCCCAACAAGCCTCCCTGACGTGTATCTGCTTTGTCTCCTGCATGATGCTCCAATGCACGGGTGTCAGACTCCAGTCCTGGGGGGCCGCAGCCCTGCACATTTTTGGGGTTTTCCCTCATTTAACACACCTGATTCAATTCCTTGTGCTAATTACCACACAGCTCTTGACCTGAATCATTTGTGGTTGAAGAGGGAAAGAACTGTTACACAGGGCTCCGGCCCCCCAGGACTGCAGTTTGACACCCCTGCTACAATGTATCTTTATTACACAATATATTTTTAATATACCTCAGATTTGTTCAATTGATAATGATTATTTCAAATGCCTTTATTGTTAACAATTTTAATTGTACTGAAATTGCCTAGTCAGATTTTATTATTAGATTCTAAGTTTTTTAAAGGTTTAATTTGTTTGTCTGGATTCTAAAAAATGTTTGAATCGATCCAGAAGTTTCTTTTTTAACATATTTCCCCTGGTCTGCTTCTCCTTGGATGTGTGTGTGCTCTCATGCTGACGTATAGTAATACCAAGTCAACAAGTGGACATCGCCACACAGGGCTGGTTCATTGGTCTGATGTGCGCCATCGCTCTGCTTATCCTGGTCCTGCTCATCGCCTGCTTCATCAAGCGCAACAAAGGGGGCAAGTACCCCGGTGGGTAGCCGACGGAACGCGTGCTTGTCTGTCCCAGGTCTCCAAATCCCCCTCCTCGCTGACCAGCTCTGTCTGCTCCTCCAGTGAAAGAGAAGGAAGACGCCCACGCAGATCCTGAAATCCAGCCCATGAAAGACGATGATGGCACATTTGGGGAGTACAGGTGAGCCGAGCTGGACCGTACCTAGGGGACTATATGCAGGGGACCATAGCTAGGGTACCAGACCTAGGCGACCATACCTAGGGGAATAGAGGTAGGGGACCATACCTAGGGGAATAGATTTAGGGGACCATACCTAGGGGATTAGATTTAGGGGACCGTACCCAGGGGACCAGACCTAGGGGAATAGATTTAGGGGACCATACCTAGGGGATTAGATTTAGGGGACCGTACCCAGGGGACCAGACCTAAGGCACAATACCTAGGGAACCGTATCTAGGGGACCACACCTAGGTTACCAGACCTAAGGCACAATAACTAGGGTCCCATCCCTAGGGGACCAGAACTCGGGGACAATATCTAGCAGACCACACTTACGGGACCATATGTAGTGGACCGTATGCAGAAGACCATACCTAGGAGACCAGACCTAGCGAACCACACCTTGGGCACTGTACCTAGCAGATCATACCTATGGGATCACACCTAGTGGACCTTACCTAGCAGATCATACCTAGGGGACTGTACCTACCAGATCACGCCTAGAGGACCACACCTAGGGGGCAGTACTTACCAGATCACGCCTAGAGGACCACACCTAGGGGGCGGTACCTACCAGACCACGGCTAGAGGACCACACCTAGGGGGCCGTACCTACCAGACCACACCTAGGGGGCCGTACCTACCAGACCACGGCTAGAGGACCACACCTAGGGGGCCGTACCTACCAGACCACACCTAGGGGGCCGTACCTACCAGACCACGGCTAGTGGGCCGTACCTACCAGACCACACCTAGGGGGCCGTACCTACCAGACCACACCTAGGGGGCCGTACCTACCAGACCACGGCTAGAGGACCACACCTAGGGGGCCGTACCTACCAGACCACGGCTAGTGGGCCGTACCTACCAGACCACACCTAGGGGGCCGTACCTACCAGACCACACCTAGGGGGCCGTACCTACCAGACCACGGCTAGAGGACCACACCTAGGGGGCCGTACCTACCAGACCACACCTAGGGGGCCGTACCTACCAGACCACACCTAGGGGGCCGTACCTACCAGACCACGGCTAGAGGACCACACCTAGGGGGCCGTACCTACCAGACCACGGCTAGTGGGCCGTACCTACCAGACCACGGCTAGGGGGCGGTACCTACCAGACCATGCCTAGCGGACCACACCTAGGGGGCCGTACCTACCAGACCACACCTAGGGGGCTGTACCTACCAGACCACACCTAGGGGGCGGTACCTACCAGACCACGCCTAGCAGACCACACCTAGGGGGCTGTACCTACCAGACCACACCTAGGGGGCGGTACCTACCAGACCACGGCTAGGGGGCCATACCTACCAGATCATGCCTAGAGGACCACACCTAGGGGGTCGTACCTACCAGACCACACCTAAGGGGCCGTACCTACCAGATCATGCCTAGGGGGCCGTACCTACCAGACCACGCCTAGCGGACCACACCTAGGGGGCCGTACCTACCAGACCACACCTAGGGGCGGTACCTACCAGACCACACCTAGGGGGCGGTACCTACCAGATCATGCCTAGGGGGCCGTACCTACCAGACCACGGCTAGCGGACCATCTGAAAATCCATCTGTAAAACTAAAGCATATCAACATTAGGTCTGTAGCTGCATTTAATGTTAAATATTGTGTCTTTTTTATTATCGTCTGTCTTCATCCTGTACTGTTCATCCATGTGTAGCTGTATTTGGGATGGTGGAGCGTTTTCCACTCCATGTTAAATAACTCTCCCTGTTTCCCATTGGCCACATGTAGCCTATGCATGTAAGTGATGGGGGGGGCGGTATCTGTGTTTTCAAGGCAGGTTTTTAACACTGTAGTCCCCCCTCTCAGAAAGCATCTGCATTCTTTGTTCTGGGGTGTCTAGGTCTCTGGGAAGGTAAGATGGAAACCCGCTGACTGGGCATGGTGGTCAGAGAGCGACTGACGAGCCAGCGGGGGGGTGTTATGATAGCACGCAGCATTGTCAGCCTGACCCATCTGTCCAATCAGCATTCTCCATTTATCCCTGGAATCATTCATCACCACCCAGCTTAACTCTTACCCTGCAGAGTCTCCTCTTAAACCCCTGCCTCCTGGTACTTTATTCCGATTGGCTGACACTATCTTACATACAGATGACATCATTGCTTGCCATTTCTGCTTTCTGTCTCTTTCAAAGTCAAGCTAGTGTGCACTTTGACTGGCAGGAGCCACATCATGAAGTGTGATTATCGGGCATGAAGTGACCTCGTTAACCGGGGGAATTTGGCCCTGCAACAAAAATTTTAAGTCTGTTTAAATTACAGCTATAGCTATAGAAAATGGAATTAATAGGAAATAAATCACAAATCTACTTGCAAGTTGCAAAGGACGTACCATCGCTCCTTGTAGCTACTGTCTGCCTTGGGATTCTGCAGAATATCAGTGGTCTCTTCTGAACCCAGGCCAGAAGTGGTACTGAGGCGAATAAAGTTACACAAGGTTTCTATCGCATGGACCCGCGGCATCCATGCGCTTTCATCAAACCTTGTTTGAATCCTTCTTTTTGGTTCATGCCATTGCAGAAGAAACTTGATTGAATGCTGCTTGATATGCACAGACATTATTCAGCATGCCATCAAAAAGCAATGTCTAACGAAACGGGTTCTTTGTCGTGTCTGAGCTGCCATCTCGCCCCCTAGTGACACGGAGGACCACAAGCCACTGAAAGGAAGCCGCACCCCATCCAACGGAACGGTGAAGAAGGATGACAGTGACGACAGCCTGGTGGACTACGGGGAGGGGGGAGAAGGCCAGTTCAACGAGGACGGCTCCTTCATCGGCCAGTACAGTGGCAAAAAGGAGAGGGACACGGCTGAAGGCAACGAGAGCTCCGAGGCACCCTCGCCCGTCAACGCCATGAACTCCTTCGTGTAGCCCGAGCTTCCGGAAGAAAAGGCCCACCCCCATTTCACAGGCTGTCCCGTGACACTGTGATACCCCCCCTCCACATCCCATGTGCATCACGGTGATTTTTTATTTTTTTTGCAACGACAGAGACGAGCGGCAAGAGGAATCCTGAAAGATGAACGCAGCGAAATGAAAAGGCAGACGGCCTGCTGCCTGCACGGCATCACCGTTCATAGGTGCTTTGCGTCTTCATGACCGATCGGCCAATCAGAAGAACATTCACCCTTCATCTGCTTCTAATATAGTGCATGGATAGTCGTCCACCACACATTATAACATGGAGAATAACTAGCGTACAACGTGGAAGCAGTGGTTTCATTTTGACTTAACGGTGCACATCTGAGTTACTGGGTATGCCTTTCATCTTATTGTGAAAGTGTTATATTGGTATTGTATGGAAAAAAGGCTTCAATGTCTGTGTGGACATTGTTGTGACACATGTGATGTATAATGTATAGCTATTATTATATGTCTTTTTTGCAAGACAGGAGCTGTTTGTATATAATTGCAGAAAAAATATAGAGAGACTGGAAATTGGGGTGATGTATGTTCATGCATAGGGTTCTGATCTGAGAAAAAAATCCCTTTCTAATGCAAACCTTTTGTTATACTTCCTGGGTTTGGCCTTGTAATGACATGTTAGTTATAATTTCAAGCATAATAACGCTTAATCGTCTTGCTTCATTTTTTCAACACCGAGAATGCTTTCTTACCGCCATTTGCGCAAACGCTGGCTAAAAAGCAACGCATCCGATCATGAGGGCGCAGACACTCGGCAGCCTTCTTCCAGCACCCCGAACCCGTTCGACACTCAGGTTACCATCTGCCTGAGCCGCGATCTGTTAAAACCCAGCACAGTGTGGGATATCACTTCATAGTCGTCCTTTCATGCTAAACAACGGCAGCGTTAAAACCATGCACGTACATCCCTAAGTGTCTGGAGTGCACAGCGGTCCTTGATTCCGCCGTCGATTGTATCTGCTTCGGCATATAGTGCCTTTTAGAGAACGGTGCCCATTTCCTCTTCTGCTCATCTTATCCGAAGAACAGAGGAATCCATTAGGATACACAGAACGAGACTGAAGGATGTTTCATACACGCAAAACTTGTGAAAGGTGACCATGATCATATTCATAGTTCATATCTGTTTCATATTTTGTAACGTTACGATCACAGCACACCTCTTGCACTCCTACCCTCTTCCGCCAGCGGAGGGGCTTGTTTAAATCTCTCAAGCGTCCTAAAACTACTTCGGATTTCACAGGACAAACTACCCAGGAAAGTGCCAGGGACCCTAACCCTGCGAAGTGCCCGTAGCTACGATCGCTCATCAGAAGCTCGCGCTGTGTCCGGAGCCCAGGGCTGGGTCACATTTACTTGGATACAGGTCGGAATCGTAGGACACGATCAGATTTGGAGGGCGGGCAGGTCTGCAGGAGTGATGAGAGAGAGAGGGAGGGAGAGAGAGAGGGAGAGAATACTGAGGGTGAGAAATTGGATTTTTGTGCTTTTCATTTTCTTTTTTTTTCATAACTTGCATCAAGTTTTAAGTTGAAATTTATGCTGTTGCGTGTAGATATTTTGTTCAATTTGTAAATATGTCCTAATTGACAATAGACTCCTTAGGCCACACTGACGTGACTGATGTATTACTCAAAATGAGACAGACAGTGGATTGAGTTGAACTGAATATTATCCTCCTTATATTTTAATTTGCTGTGATTTTTGTAAACATTTTAACCCACAGAGAGGCCGCTCACAGGATCAGGCTTAAGTTCAAAATGATTAGTTTTAACTTTAAGATTGTGTTTTTCCGTTGGCTGCCATTCTTTGCTTCTGAGAATTCATGAACCTTCACAGCTAAAAATTGACGATACATGTTAATCATGCGATTCCTCCAAGACTCCAAGAGAAATTAGCTGACAGCACAACAGAATGAAAGCTTTGGTAGGAAGTGTTTATGTTACAGATGACACTGTTTAATGTAGATGCAAACAAGCATGACAGAACTGCCAAATGGATTACTCTAAAATATCACTGCAAAGATTTTGTATTTTAAATCAAAATAAATGTTGATTTCAGGATTTCACTAACAATATTATTTTATTGCTTGTTTTGTTTACATTTAATTCATGAGTTTTAAGAAATGGACTTACATTCTTAAAATATAATTCTGAATACTTATAATGCGCAACAAGATCCATTTAACCATTACAGGATGCAGCACATCACTGGCTGTTCAACAAAAATGCTGGGTTTTGCAGAACAATTGTCCTAAGTAACCACTTGAAGGTGTTAATACAAGTATTCCAACATTTTAAAATGCACCATTAATCACTAATATGCCACAGTTTACATGGCAAATTCTGCAGTGAGCATTTTGTGCATATGTGTGTGTGTGTGTGTGTGTGTGTGTGTGTGTGTTTTAAATCCAACATAACACCAACCACTGCTGCATGACTTGAGGTTAGCCTTTGGATTATGTCATCTGTCTATCTGGGATCTCTCATAACTGCCAGTGTTTTAAAGTTTATCGCAGTGCTGTACTCAGATGGGCCAGTTTATTGATTACCCCTTTCACGTAAGCATGACCCTGTACTCACCACATTCGCAGCTGGACACCACCAGAAAGGGCCTGTATGGGCTTCATTCCAGTCAGGTGACCCAGCAGAGGGAAGGTTACACTTTCTGCCCCCTGGGATTTGAGCTTGCAGTCTTCGCATTGGTAGCACCATAGGAGCTGCATTGCTGGACCTGTGAATGGACAAAATGTCGTCCCCTGTTTTCCGACCTCTGCCTTCTGGATGTCCTGTGAAAAGCTGCCTGCTCTTCCTGTAAGGGTTACGCTTGAAAGCTCCATGGAGAACAGGCCGTCCTTTCTGATTTTTATATGCAAAGGCAGAACACAGACCATCCTTTGTCTCAGTTTTTCTGGGCATTTAATATTGTGCTGACTGTAGCATGACGAGGCTGTACACTGGCATAAAGCTAACACATGCACTGCCCTGCCAACAGGATTGTGAAGTTTTGGATTGGAGGGTTTTAGCCTGGATTAGCTATTACTATATCCAGATATTATATCATGATCAGCTGCGCAAAATCAAGGCACCTTAAGGTTACAGGGAGAATCTCTTAGTCTCCTTTTTTTATCACTGTACAACAGTAAAATTCCCCCAAGCCCTTGCTACCCAGATACAGAAGGGGATTGTGGCTCAGCGGTGTTCAATAACTGTAAAAAAGCCAGCAGTAATGCACGATCATCTGCCTATCAGGTCCCCGGCGCCTCATGCAGTCCTCAAAGCAGTAGCGGCCATGGCAGTAAGGCTTGAGTTCTCACCCCTGACCGGTGCAGCAGCGCCCCCTCCGGCGTCTGCAGACGCCCGATCACGGCTCACGGACTCGGCTGCTCTAATGATGCGGCGCTGAGCCAGGTGGGGTCTGCGGAGAATCGCCGGACGCTGATCGCCATTCGCTAGGTAAGAAAAGGGCTGCGGTGCTCTAAATACCAACAGTGCTTGTATGTACACTGGGCAGCACAGACAGGAGCACAGTGCGACCACATCCCGGTGATCTGTGCATCTTTCTGGGAACTGCGCCGCTGTACCGCAATGCAGAGTACCGGGTACTGGGACACCTTGCCAGCGCTCCAAGTCTTCCAGAGCCGATAAATGTTATTTCACTTCCTTCAGAAGTGCAACTGAAAATGCATGCATGCAGCCAAATGTATACACTATATTGTATTTGCAATATGATATTACAAATGCAAAGCATTTCTTGTTTATTTTACGACTCATACCGGCTAAAGACAGAGGCTTTTCGCATTAATACGCACTTGTCTGTTGTGTAACAGTTTTACTGTTGGATTTAGGATCAGGAAAAAATAATGTATTGGAGAACGCCTAGTTGCGTTCTCTAAAGTCAGGGGATTTAGAGAGCGTTGTTTCCTAATTATTTCCGATCATTAATTAGTCTTTGTTGAAATTTAATGTAAATGGGGCGTGTTTCTCAAGCAGAATAAGGCGGAAAGCAGGGGAAGCCGAGCCGGGCCGTCACGATATGGCAGTTTAAGTTTGGTGCTTCTGCTATGTTATCGCCTTGAAATCTGGTGCCCTTCAGCAGCCGGCGCTTCTGCTCACTGAATTTTAAAATAACTCGGTACTGATTTATACTTAAGCGATGTATCGCAAATACGAGCATTTCCATATATTATAGGACTCGATTGTTTTATTAAACTGTGTTTTTATTTTAGTTTGTTATCATTATTTTTTATATAAGGTCCTGGTTCTCCTGGCTTATACTGGATGTACGTTTAACCTTGAGGTGTTTGATTAGAAGGAATTCATCTTTATATGATTACAGGCTGGGTGGTTTGGTGTAATATTTAATTATTAATATCGTGCTTTAATATCGTATGACGTTATCCTTCAGATTTTACTGCATGGCTGTTTGGACTTGTCATCCTTACCTATTTCCAGCCGGATGTAGCCTATGTATGCAGCTTAGTTGGCTGGCCCGTGTGGCTTAAATTCTGTATCTGATTTCCACTCTTCCATTGTTATACATGGAATTTCATGAGGTCTTTTAAGAAATATTTTAAAGTAAAATCATCCCTTACGGAAAATGGTTTATGTCAAAGGATAGTTATAGTTATATTTCCAGCATTTATAGTTCAGATATGCTTCTTTCAACAGTATAAATTTCATTCCCATCACTAACTAGCTACACAGTCAACCACGCCCCCGAAGTAGGGGGTCCTGTGTGGGGTTTTTCACCTGTGACCATTTTCAGATGGCAATATATGAAAGAATAAATGGTTATAAATGGTTATTTAGAATGAATTTGCATCTGCTTATAGTATCTTCCTCAAATAACAAAAATATAGAAGAATATTGGATGTAAGTGTGGTGGTGACCCGACAGCTTGGGGTCAGAATCCGAAAAAAGTGTCTGGGGTTGAACCAAAAACTGATTTTTGCAGGTCAGTAACTTTGAAGAGCTTAATTTTAATGCCAGGTTCTGAAAGAGCAGGGAAAAGTGGGCCAGGTGAGCAATTTTCAGCTCTCTAGCATGCTTAGAAATGAAGACATGGTCTCCTGAAAACCCTTACAAATGACATGCAAGATTCACCAGTGCAAAAAAGGGGCGTGGCACCCAAATTTGAAAGGGCCATAACTTTGGACTGCATCAGAATTTTTCAGTAAAACTTGGGGAATTTTCAGTGTTCTCTATAGGGATCAAAATACCAAGTTTTCATCAAAATCAGGAATGATGCCCATGGAACTTTTCTGGACATTGGTTGATTTGGCACGGACTGACCCCTCTTCCTCATTTGGCCAGCAGGTGTCACTGGTCATCCTGTTCCTTCTTTTGTCTTCATACTAGTCCCTAGTGTGTTTTTCTTATTCCCTGGGCTGCTGCATAGCTCAGTGGGTTGAGCATGTGGCTTAAAGATTGCACCCCCCCAGGTGTGGGCTTGAAGCTGACTACTGATCAGCCTCATTTATTTCTTTGTATTTGAGCTTCTGTTCCCCAGTGTTGTGTTACATTTCCTTTTGAGTTTCCTGTTCTAGGTTTGCCCTCCTTGTCTTCTGTTCCAGTTTTATTTTACACTTTTGTTTTTTGTTTATTTTCTTAGTGTAGTATCCCCTGTTCCCTCATTTTCTGGTCCTGTAAGTTCCTTAGTTCTGTGTTCATTTGCGTTAGTTACCTCATCTGGCCTCTGCCCTTCTTGGTTGGTTCTTTTTGATGCTCCACATCTGTCTTTTGTTAGTCCTCGTTATCAGTGTATGCAAGTGCCTGCCTTTGTACTTTTCCCCAGTCAGTCATTGTGAGTATGTCACTGTGTAAGTTGCTCTGTTCCCTAGCCTGGTTTTGCCTTGTTCCCTAACCTTGTTTCCCTTTCATTTCTAGTATTTAGTCCTTATTAGTTCTGTTTCCTGGTTCTGTCAGTATTAGTTTATTAACTTACAGGTTCCCTTTGTTTTGTCGATTCCCCAGTGTGTTCTGTTTGTTTAATAAACCCCATTTTCCCCACCTGCACCATCTGTAACAGGTTCCTAACCTATTGATGTTCAGGGACCGGTTTCCATTGCACAAAAATTTCAGACTAATAAAACTGCTTGGATGGGGGGGTTAGGTGTGGGGGGAGGGGATTTAACACTTCGGTATTTTTCAGATGCAAACAAAATGAGGGAACGGGAGGGGTCATTAAAAATGTAAAATGTATAGTTAGTTTTTGGAAATGAACCAAGCCCTCTGCAAAGCAGCCAGTGCCACATGCCCTGGTGGCCATTGGCCGAGCTCCAATAGGAAGGCGGACTGTGAGCCAATGCCGTACAGCACCTGTGAGTGTGACTGACACACAGGAACAGCAGATAGCCTATTACAGCAAACACACTTTTCATTATAGTACAGGGCAGCAAATTATGTCAAGAATGTTATCAGAAACAGCAAGAGCCCCCTCACTGGAGTTCAAGTACATGCTCCTCTTGTTACTTGCCCATTTACCCATTTGTTAATAGCCATGCGGTATGCTGGCTCGGTGACACTGGTAAGTATCACTGCTAAAATGGCCCCTTGAACAGTTTCTTATACATCTGATGTATCATCCATTGTATTTAACTTGTCTAAAGATTCTGTCACACTTGCCGTGTTGCGGCGCGGAATGATGCGGAAAAAGGTGACGATCCGCTGATGGCTCCAAGACAAAAGTTTTGTTTAGGAAATTAACAACACTGGGGAAGGCACAAAATATGGGGGGGGGGGTCTGAAAAAATCGGGGAAAAGAAGAACAAACTACAAGAACCATAAGTTAATACAACAAGGGATTAGGCAATGGAACAGCGTAACATACACACTGTAATCTAACACAAAGAGTAAGGGCAGCCATTTAAATACACACAGAGAATCAGGGCAAACAAGGGACAGGTACAAACCATAATCAAATAAACCAATCAAAGCGATTCGGGTCAACAAGGAACAGGTGCAGTGGATTACAATTAACAAGTGCTGGAGACACTAGGAATGACAAGGAACAGGGGGGTTAAATGAAAGTAGCTAAAGAAAGGCAGACTACCGAAAAAGTCAGACTCAACCTAACTCCATCTCTAAACTTAGCCTCATGTCGTTTCACGAACGCAGTTCAGTTTTAACTAATCAAGGCTCATTCAAGACAGACTTGCATAGTTTCACTTAGTGCGCACACCCGCGATATAAGAAGCCCAAATGAGTGGATGAACGATAGATCGATCAAATGAATCAAAAAGTGTGTAAAACGACCGCGGTGTTTCTTTCCACCTCAGAACAAACGCTGCTGATGGAGCTGTATGAAAAATACAAGATTGTAATCCTTAAAAAAGGCAATACTGTGCCCATAAACACAGCCAGGGAGTTGGCTTGCAGACAGTGGCATGGGGACACTAAAATGGGGAGACAAATATCAATAATAACAGATGCTAGGAAACAAAACAAAAAACAATTTTAAATGACAGGAGGTTGTCCTCTGGCTAGCCTTGAACCCATGACTAGTGGGTACAGGCGCTCTGCTGCAGGCTCAACTTGTTGGGTTACACAGCAGCTTGGGAAACAGGGAGACACACTAGGGCTGAGGAGCTACAAGATGGAGGAGGGAACAAGATGGCCGGCAACACCTGCTGGCCAAACAGGAACATAACACATAGGAGAGGGACGGACGGGCGCCGACCCTAACATGCTGCCATTATAATAAATGTAATAATATTATTCAACTACGTGTTAGTATATTAGATTGTACTTTCTCACTATGCTACATTGTCAGATAGATAGATAGATAGATAGATAGATAGATAGATAGATAGATAGATAGATAGATAGATAGATCCAAAAATAAATGTACAGACTAAGCATATCAGGTGTTAAACATTACAGACAGTCTTCTGACGGCAGCGGTGGGTGACTTTCCTTCTGTGTAAAGTCAGACTCAGTTGTGCCACAAATAGCTTTGCTTGCAGGTTGACGGCTGCATCATTATTGCTGCAAGAGGATTTGCAAACTCCATGCGGGGCCAATCAGTCCTATAGGACTGTTGTACTTTATTGTACAATTGCCTTGCGCCGCGATCTCAGTGCATTGTTGTCATGGTAATAGCGTACTCCAAGCATGCTAAAGCAAGCAAGTTAAGTGAAGTACAGCTTTATTATCACGTCAGTCATATTCAGCTAACTACATATGGTGAAGTGACATAATGTTATATAAACGTCATATAAAGCAAACAATATTAAGAGAAAAGGTATATTGTTGGATGTGACCCATGCATATTGAGAGCAGGATGGCTGTGAGCCGCCTGCAGTCATTCATGAGGGTATCACTCATAGGTGGATGTTTTCCGCAGCCTTCTTGTCGGTCAGCTGTCTCCAAGCAGAGGTGAAACCCCTAAGGCTCACAGCAGGCTTAGGTCTAGCGGGATGCTGCCCGGAGCCGCCGGCCTGGCCCTGTAATGCTGACTTTCTGAGGGACAGGATTTCTTGGTGTTTCTTTTTGAGGGCTTTCCCTGATGCCCAGGACAACCTAGGAATTAACTCAGTCACTGGTTTTATAATATTTAATTAGATGTAAGACTGAGGAGTTGTGAGGAGCACATCGCTGGTCCTCGTCCCTGCATTTGAGATGCCTCCTCCGCAAAGCTGCCTGACTCCCTGGCCTGTCCTCATCCTTCATTACCCCAGGGTAGGGCCTCCCCCTCTAGCAGGGGGCTGCAGAGGCAGATCCTCGGAGGAGAGGAGCCAGTGAGGCACAGCTTGGCCTTTCACTGCTATCTGGTGGGGAGGGCCCCTGCTGGCTCACTAGGGAGACCCTGTGATACCTTTAGCTCCTAGCCAGCCATTTTCACCAAGATATTATAACAACATAAGAGCAGCAGGCAGCATGGTGGCTCAGTGGGTAGCACTGTTACCTCCCTCTTCCATGAACGGTGGGTTCAAATCCCAGCTGTGTGTCTCTCTCTGTAGGTTTTACTCCTCCATGTGCTGTGCAGGTGCCCTTATAATCCCCCGTAGTCCAAAGACATGCATTCCTGAGTGTGTGACACCCTGGCACCCAGTGCTCACTATACCCCTGCCCTGGGTGTAGGGTCCAGAGCCCCTGTTGTCTAATCAGGATAAGCAGTTAATGGATGGATGGAAATAGCATTATATTTGTCAAGAAATGAATGTCAACCACAGATCGACTGATAACTATAACTAGATTAGCCAGAAGTTCACCTTGGACAGAAATAAATTACATTTTCTGATGTCAGGGTCTGAGAAACTTCAGGCTGAATTTTAAAGACACTTAAATGACTGGGGTTAAATCTCGGAAACTCCTGATTCAATTCCGTTCTGAATGGATGACAGGCAGTTAGGCTGTGGCCTACAGGGGTAATGTTCACGTCTTTATCAGCTATGAAAATACGTGGAATGACAGAATCATCACTTATTATAGTCATTCTGCATGGAAAATAGCTTTTATTTCCTCTTCTCTCCTCACTTATTTATGCTGCTTTAATTTTATTTCTGTCCGGAATAGATAGAGATCTGTCTTTTCAGAATGGGAAATTAAGCATGCTGATGCTTTGTAGTGATCCTGCATTTCAGTAGAACTCCTCAGGATGTCCTCATCTTCGCCTGCTTACTTGCTTGCAGGCGCCTGTCAGCTTCCTCTCCAACTGTCATGTGGTTTCTGTGTGGCAGAGAGAGGGGCCCCGTCAGGTGAACAGAATGAGCGAGAAGCTGCAGAACACAAATCTGAAGTAAATGAGGGGCTGTGCCGACTGCTGGGCATTTTCCCCGAGCCTGTTGAGAATTGATTTTTAAGGGTGTAGATTTTAAAGGAGGGTCTTGTCTCAAATTGTTTTCTTACAAAATGAATTAAGTAGCTGTTCCTTGCTGTATATAAAATATGCACTACATTGTTACAGACTCAGGATATAACGTATGCAGAGAAGAGGTGACTGTAACAGAAAACTATAACAGAACTTAATACTAAACAAGCTACAAAAACCACAAGGGAAACAAAGCCAGGGACAGAAGCAGGGTACAAGGACCAAAACCCATAGAGTGCAGAAGTGCAGAAGTCTCATTGACAGTTACAGGAATCGTTTGATTGCAGTGATTGCCTCAAAAGGTCATGCAACAAAATATTAAGTTAGGGGTACCATCATTTTTGTCCAGGCCTGTTTCATGAGTTTTTTTTTTTTATTAATTCTGTTGAAGCATGGTTGAAAATCATCAATGTCTGACTTTTATTAGTTAAATTTCATAGAATTTTTATTTATTATTACTTTTGTCAGATTAAAGTTATTTCTGTGACCATTGTGAGTTTTTCTTTCATTGACTGAAGGGTACCAACAATTTTGTCCACGTGTGTATATATATATATATATATATATATATATATATATATATATATATATATATATATATATATATATATATCAAAAACTATCCATCCATTGTATAACCACGCGTCTGGGTCAGATTTGCACAGGCGTTTTGCAGGACAGGAGCCCTAATGGAGGGTGAGGGAGGGGTTCCTCTTTTTTGGCCGACCTTACTAAATTTTGCGTGATTAACATGAACTTCATTAATTTCACAAAGGGAACTTTTGAAGTGCTGGTGCTCGATTAATTTTGTTGGGGGGGGGGATAGACTTTTTCAATTGTTTGGGCAAAAGGAGAAGGATTGTGTGTCTGCTTTTTGTAGCAAAACACAGTGACACACGCAGTTTAGCAGAGACTCTGACCTGTATGTGCCTCCCCCCCATCCAGTGCAAAGGCAGGGATTACTGACTGTTGGGATGTTTTAATCGGACGACATGTGGGACAGCCCAACCCCCCAGTCTCCTCTCTCTAACCATTTATGTTGCCTTTTTTTCCACCAAGCTTTTATTGCACTTTATTTCCTGAAAATGAACTAAACAAAAAAAAACAACGTGAAAGCAAAGGTACACATAGGCTGGTATAGTGTGGCACATGGGCATGGACCAGGGAAACAGGAGAAAGACATGAAGGATTGGGGAACGAGGGATTTAATCGGTAAACGGAGAGGTGTACGAGGCAGAACAGGTGATAACGTCACAACACTTCAATGACAGGACTGGGGAAAGACTAACAGGGAAGCACTTCAATACAGAAATGTGGCAGACTGGAGGATCGGCACGATGGGGACGTGAAGGCACCGTGACGCTCCAAGCACCGTGTGCGGACACCTCCACTGAACTGCTGCTGCCATGAGCTCAGTAATGGATGCAGGACCTCTGCTGCAGAAGGACGTGCTGTAGCAGACGGAGGTCCTGGGTCAGGGACTTGCCCCTGGAAATGGCTGGCTGACTGCTGACTGGCGTTTTGCTGCCATCTGTCCGTCCCGCATGGTGTTATGCCTCTTTTTTAAGGTGGCACATGGCAGACTGAGCCGTGTGGTCTGTGTGGCTCGGTGAGATGGTGGATCTTCCCCGTTCTTGTTCAGATGCGTCTGCTGACCCAGATAGGCTCCTGGGAGGCTCCAGACCCGTTCCCTGCCGTACTCTGTGACGTAGTTATTTGCCGTCCCTTGTCTCTCTGCATGTAGTTGTCTCCTCCTCTGCCCTTAAGGATCCCTTCATAAAGTTATGAATTAAGGGAACATTCAATGACCTTTTGAAGGTTCATATTTTCATATAGCTTGATCTTTAGCCAGAGGAGTTCAGATTCAGAGAGTAAAAGTCCAGACCAAGATTTTGTGTCAACCAGTCAGTTGGGTCACTGTGACTCTTTATACTCAACTGGTTGGTTGAAACAGAATCTTGGTTTGGACTTTTACTCTCTGGATGGGAATTATCCACCTCTGCCTGTGGTAAGGTCATTCAAAACAAAGTTCACTACTTTCCTCTTCGGTTTGCTGCTATCACTGCTCACTTGCTTAGGGGCCATGATTACTGTGTCACTGAATGTACTGTAGATAAAGCATAGTAGATAAAGTTTGTTGCCTTTATTCATGTTCTGTTTAAGAGCAATTCTAAGGGGATTTTAAGCAATGAAGTAAAGAAATAATGACTTAAATTACATCGTGATCAATATCATTCGTTATTTAAAAAATTGTCATGATGAAATACTTTGCCATGGATAAAGCCCAGTTTTGTTTTGCTAATAAAGTTCCCCTTTGTCTGGAGAGCTGCATTGTCGGTCGTTATCCATGCCCTGCTGTTACCGGATGTATAATTACTTTTTATTAACTACCAAGAATTATTTGGAATACGTCAGAGGTGCATATACTGCATACTGTGGAAAGAAAAGACCAGGAGACATTTCCCTCTGCAAAAAGCTACTTGACCCCCCATAAACAGAACAGGCCCTAATAAATCAGCACCATCTTTAATCAGAATATAGAGAAAAAAAAATACTCATTTGGGAAATATTTTTTCCTGAGAGCCTGCCAGGATACAGAAGCCTAGATCTTTTTGGCCAGAAGTATGAACAGAAATCTACTGTTTGAATGGCATATTCTGCCATGGGTTGGCATTCTATCCTGGGTTATTCCCTACCTTGTGCCCATAGCCTCTGGGTAAGACTCTGGAGCCCCGTGACCCTTGGATGGATGGATGGATGGATGGATGGATGGGTGCATGCATGATATATTTCTCTAATTCCTGGTAGTTGTATTTCAGTGCCTGTTGCCTGTTTTCTTCTTAGCCTGTTGGTGTTTGTCCCGGAGCAGGACATTTTCAGTCAGCTTTAGCTGAAGTGACAGAATGTGACCTATAATCTGAGCTGTAGTGGGAAGGTGATGCCAAGCATAATGATTAAAGGTTTAGCATTTGTCCCCTATTTGCGCCTGTTTATGTAATTTTTATTTGTGGATGTGATCCCTTTGAAATGTTATCTTTCTAAGTGATTTCAAGCAAAAGGTGTAGGTTCTCATAAAAATTGACTTTACTTATGGCCACTTTATTTCCGGAAGAGATTAAACATCCAGGCTGAGCTGGGAACAGCCCGGCAATGTGACAAGGCCGTCCAGGGTCCTAAGCCTTTCCCTTTGCTGTTTTCGACCTGAATCTACAGGGTAGCCTCATTTCTGCAGCATTCACTACGCCTGGCAAGCAATGGCGGCTGAGCACAGAAGGGGGCGGATGCGGGATGCAGCTGCATCAGCTCTGTGTGTCTGCAGTGTGCGGGCTGCCCGTATCTGCAGTGTGCGGGCTGGCCGTATCTGCAGTGTGCGGGCTGCCCGTATCTGCAGTGTGCAGGCTGCCCGTGTCTACAGTGTGCAGGCTGCCCGTGTCTACAGTGTGCAGGCTGCCCGTGTCTACAGTGTGCAGGTTGCCGTGTCTGCAGTGTGCTGGCTGCCCGTGTCTGCAGTGTGCTGGCTGCCCGTGTCTGCAGTGTGCTGGCTGCCCGTGTCTGCAGTGTGCTGGCTGCCCATAACTAGCCTCAAATAGCCTTAACTGCTGCATTTTATTTTATAATTGTAATGTACTATTAGAAAACACTGCAGTATTGTACTGCTTTGATTTCACTTTAGTGGTTTGTTGATGTTTACTCCTCTTTCTATGGTCGTGTTTTTTCACGTTTTAATCTCTGGGAGAAGCGGGTTAGCAGCTCTAGTGGGTTAGCAGCTCCAGTGGGTTAGCAGCTCCAGTAGGTTAGCAGCTTCAGTGTCTGTCCTCTGAGCGTGTTTGGGACAGAATCTGCCTGGTCAGAGGTTACATCACATACATGGGAGTGTATTTTTAGCACGGGGAGTCAAGCTGCAGAATGAAGCTTAGTTCTGCAGGACCGAGTGTGCATGTTAGAATCTGTGAAACAATACGCAGAGGTAGGGCTCCTGTTTTAATGCTTCTGAACTTTGCAAGTGGTGTGTATCACAGATGCAGCTTTATTGTAATCATGCAAAGCATAGCTGATGAAATACAGTTCAGATGGTTCTGGTGTTTAGGTACAGAAAGCATAGCATAGCATTCTTTAGCATAGCATAGCATATATATCTGACAGGTCAGAATGAATCCAACATGCAGCAGCTGATGCCCACTAGGGGCCCTGGGAGGTGCCACACAAACGTGCCCCTTTCTGTACATCTTCACCCAGCTCAGTGCATCTCCTCGTAATGCAGGAATAGCCAGGCTGCTGCTTTCCAAGTCCAAAATCTCTTCATATAGACTGTTACCCACCCCTCAGCTGTGAAGGTTATAAAAGCCCAACACTCTGATTTGAAACATAGAGGGTTACCTGTAGCAGGGAAGGTGGGGCTTATGGTAGACGGAGAGCTGGGGATTATTTAGCACTGCAGCACGTGATCTGCTTAGATGTTCTACGTCAGCTTCGGTGAAGCATCTGCTGGCCTCCTTGCCTCCTCCGGGAAATCCCAGACATGTTATGGTCCAGTTACTCTGTCATGCGCTCCTCTAAGAACACCTGACACTTTCATCACGGTGGCAGAGCCGCATGGAGGAATGCGTGAAGCACCATTCTTATTTCTGACGCGTATTTGTCACACAGGAAGATAAGCTTTGTCCCTGGACTCCACCTCAGCAAACATACTGTAGGTCACAGTGCTCTGCTGTGGTCTGTGTATAGAAAATACCTTTTACAGACAAAAACAGGGACGCATAGGTCCAGTGTTGCACCAGGACGTTTCCAGCACAGGAAATGTGCGGAAACGTGTGCTTCTCGCGTGCTGTGATGGTGCTGTGTTCTGTGATGAGACTCGTGAGCTGTAGTGCATTAGCCTTGCACATTTGTTTGTTCATCCAGTGTCTGATCCAGTGTCTGATCCAGTGTCTGATCCAGTGTAGGTCATTAAATCTAAATATAAAGGTTCACTGACAGTATAGGTCATCTGCAGTGAGCTCCTTCCTCATATCTGACTCCTGGAATGATCCGCTGTACACTGAGGGAAATAATTATTTGACCCCCTGCTGAATTCTTAAGTTGACCCATTAATAAAGAAATGAGAAGTCTGTAATTTCACTGGTATGTTTATTTAAACTGCAAAATAGATAGATAGATTATTAACCAAACAAGCAAGAACAAATCATTATGTAACAGTTACAAACCAATTTGTCATTTATCTAGGGAAATAAGTATATGATCCCGTATGAAACACATACTTTAGTACTTGTTGGAATAACCATTGTTTGCAAGCACAGCTGCCTGACGTTTCTTGTAGTTGGTCACCAGGATTGTGTGCAGATCATCAGGAATTCTCATCCACTCCTTTTTGTAGACCTCCTTCAAATCTTTAAGGTCTTTAGGCTGTCAGTTGGATAGATGAAGCTTGAGTTCCCTCCATAGCGAATACTATGGGGTTAAAGTCTGGAGACTGGCTAGGGCCCCCATGACCTTAATGTGCTTCTTCTTGAATCACTCTTTTGTTGCCTTGGCCGCATGCTTAGGGTCGCTATCTTGCTGGAAGACCCACCTGCTGAAGGGGTGGCTGAAGGAAGGAGGTTCTCATTCAAGATTTTACGGTACATTGCCTCGTCCATCTTTCCTTCGATGCAGTGCAGACACCCTGTACCCTTGGCAGAAAAACACCCCCAAAGCATAATGCTTCCACCTCCATGGTTGACAGTAGGGATGCTGTTCCTGGGATTATAGTCAGCATTCTTTTTCCTCCAAACATGGCAAGTAGAGTTGGTGCCAAACAGCTTGATTTTGGTCTCATCTGACCACATGACATTCTTTCAAGCCTCATTGGAATTATTCAGGTGTTCACTGGCATACTTCAGACGGGCCTGAGCATGGGCCCTTTTGAGCAGGGGTACTTTGCGAGCACAGCAGGATTTGAAACCGTAACGGCAGGATGTGTTATCGATGGTTTTCTTGGTGACTGCGGTCCCTGCTGCTTTGGGGTCATTAGCGAGCTCCTCCCATGTAGTTCTGTGGTTGGCCCTCACCACGATCAGTGATGCCGCATGAGATGAGATCTTCCTTGGGGCCCCAGACCGAGGGAGATTGACAGTTATTTTGTCTTTCTTCCATTTGCGAATAATTCCACCAACAGTTGTCACTTTCTCACCAAGTAGCTTGCTGATGATCTTGTAGCCCATTACACCTTTGTGAAGGTCAACAATCTTGTCTCTGATGTCCTTAGACGTTTCTTTGGTATTTCCCATGGTGATAAGGTTGAAGATGTAGACAGGTTAGTGACCCAAGAATACTGTTTAACAAAGTAATGCCATTAAATGACAATGATGGCTTGGTATCTGTTAATACTTAAATAAGTACTACTTGTGTTGTGTACTTGACCTAATTTCTTGCTGCCTTGTAGGGGATCATATACTTATTTCCCTAGATAAATGACAAATTGGTTTGTGGCTGTCACATAATGATTTTTTTGCTTGTTTTGTTAATAATCTATCTTTTGCTGTTTAAATAAACATACCAGTGAAATTACAGACTTCTCATTTCTTTATTAATGTGTCAACTTAAGAATTCAGCAGGGGGTCAAATAATTATTTCCCTCACTGTATGTTTTTGCCAAATGATGCCATTCAGTGGGTATTTGGAAAGACTGCCACAGAGAAGCTGCTTTAAATAATCCATATAAGCTGTCTGGAGTTTAGTTTGATGGAACAGGGTCAGTCTTTTTAAATCCTAAATATCCAAATGATGTTGAACCACATAAATACATAGACCTACCGTAGGTGAATTGTAGATAAAGTAATTCCTCTTGAATATGTTGACTCTCTCTCTCACTTATCTTTCACTTATCAGCCATTTATGGAGTGTAAAAGTATAAGATGTGTGTATTGCTCTGAAGAGAAGTTTTCTACCCAGCAGAGTAACGTAAGTAATGATTTGTACAGTTTTTCTGTGACAGAAACCATCTGTCTCTTTCCAACAGGAACCCACGTCTCTCATCGATGCTCCATAGGTTACTGACTTAGTGCTGCTCTTGGCCTCCATCCATCGCAGAAACCATGTCAGCCCCATGTGTCCTCCTCTTCAGCCTCTCTCTACTCATCCCTTCCACAGGTGAGTCCGTGTGACAGCTCCACCTGTAGGACGGGAGGAATTATAACCTGAGAATTCAGATATAATGATGGTACCTGTGTAGATGAAACCGTTCATTCCAGCGTAGGAGAGAGGACTGCATTCCTGTATGGCTTTCATCTATTTATGTACTTAATGTTTGTCCTGCTGTGTGTCTAGTACATTTTAAAGTAAGAATATAAGAGTAAACGCTTAAAAAGTAACGTTGCTGACGCGTACCACACACTAGCTTTTGCTAATGGTGCCTTTCTGGGAAGATGACACTGCAAATTCATATGAGAACACATAAAAAAAATTCTCTGTCATGTACCGTGGAGACGGTTTCATTCTGATCTGAATCAGATGAATAGTCTATGTTTGAAAATATAAGTTTAAACTTCAGTCAACAATTTATGTATTTACATGCACAGGTAATATACTCTTCTTATGAATATAACTATTTTCTAAGACAATTTTTTACTGCTCTTCTCTGTGTATATTTTGCAGCAGCATTGCTGTTTGGTGACATGCCCAGGATTTACGGAGGTAAGCCCTGTCTGTACATTTCTTCAATGATAAAGTTCTGTTGTCATTTGTCTTTGCCAGATGATGTGATAATTGAGCAGTGTGAATATGTCAGGGGGGTGGCATGGTGGTGCAGTGGTTAGCACTGGGGGCGGCATGGTGGTGCAGTGGTTAGCACTGGGGGCGGCATGGTGGTGCAGTGGTTAGCACTGGAGGCGGAATGGTGGTGCAGTGGTTAGCACTGTTGCCTCACACCTCTGGGATCCGGGTTCGAGTCTCCGCCTGGGTCACGTGTGCGGAGTTTGCATGTTCTCCCCATGTCGTCGTGGGGTTTCCTCCGGGTACTCCGGTTTCCTCCCACAGTCCAAAAACATGCTGAGGCTAATTGGAGTTGCTAAATTGCCCATAGGAATGCGTGTGTGAGTGAATGGTGTGTGAGTGTGCCCTGCGATGGGCTGGCCCCCCATCCTGGGTTGTTCCCTGCCTCGTGCCCATTGCTTCCGGGATAGGCTCCGGACCCCCCGCGACCCCGTTTGGACAATGGATGGATGGATGGATGGAATATGTCAGGTCGGTGCAGGGCTTCACTGGGCGGTGCTGATCATCACTCCTGGTTTGGGCCTTGATCCGCCCCTGCAGTGTGTCTGCAGTGTGTCTGCAGTGTGTCTGCAGTGTGTCTGCAGTGTGCATGTTGCCCTGCTTCCTCTGCGGTTCTTTCCTGTTTCCCTCTGCATATTTCACAAATACCAAGTGATAGAACTGCCTCTTTCTAATGGACTGAGATTCCCCCAGTGTGGGATCTAACTCTGCTAAAGCGCCGTTGCTGTTTCCCCCAGAGGACGCGACGGGCTATGGGCCGGTGTTCGAGGAGCAGCCCATGGACACCATCTACCCGGAGGAGTTTCCAGAGGGAAAGCTCTCCATGAACTGTCGGGCCCGGGCCAACCCCCCCGCCAAATATAAGTAAAGCATCCTTTGCACCCCCCCAACCCTGCCACACCCCTGCTTCAGCTGTCTGTCCTCCTGCCTTTGGCCTTCCACCCCGCCTTCCTCTGCTCAATGCAGTGAGACACCAATGCAGTGTTTGATGGGACTGACCTTTTTTTCCGTTTAATCCTGTGTCCTCCTACTGAAGGACGTGATCCGTGATGGATGTTGTGATGCCAGTATCCAAATGTAACTGGCATCACAAAATCCCAGCAAACAGCCAAACCAGACGCTATCTGGTCTTTTCTCCAGGTAGTGATATTAAGTATACAATGTCGTAGCTTTAGCAAGCAGATCCAGGTGAGAACAGTGCAGATGGCAAGGAGGGCAGGCGGGCAGGCGGGCGGGTAAAGAACATAAGCAGGCAAGCAGGTGGATATAGAGCAGACATGCAGCAGCCAGCGATTCAGCAGAATGTACATCGGAAACATTAATGCAAAGCGAAAGGTGACATCACAGGCGAGGTAACGGTGGGGAGGAACTGCAGGCTGTCAGCGGTTTGCAAACCAAGTTCCAGGATCCCAGTCCCCAACGGACTGACGCCATGTTCTTCTGCAGTGATCACTTCCTGTTCTCTAAGTAAGTCTGATAACCTAAAACTTAGTAACAAAACCAACGAAATATTTAGTGCATTAACAAAAAAAGCTACAAAATACAATCAAAAAATTCTGTTTTCTAAAATATTTCAAAAACTTAATTATAACTCCTACGGATGTTTTGTGGTTCATTTAATGTGTCTTAAACAGGCCCATATATAGGACTGTTTAGGAGATGATGGCCCATGGAGATGGTGACAGTCTGGAGCAGTGGGTGCTGATCTGAGGGCATGACTGGCTCTTTCCTCTCCAGATGGAGGATAAACAACTGGGAGATTAAGCTGTTGGAACAGCCGGACGAGCACTACAGCCTGGTAGGTGGCAACCTGGTGGTCACCAACCCGGACCGAAGCAAACACACCGGGAAGTACGTGTGTGTGGCCCAGAACATCTACGGCATCATCATCAGCAAGGAGGCCATCGTCAGATTTGGCTGTAAGTCAAGAGTATGACTCTCCTAACACCACAGCCAGAGCTGTACTTCTTCGTGTACGTTCTAGGTAACACGTTTGGTGATGGTGCCTTAATGGGCACAGAGAGGATCCTCTGGAAGATCCATAATACTTTAACAGTATTTTAAATTCTTCTGTGTAGTCGTGCAGTCGCCATGTTCACACGTTAACCCTCAGAAGATACAATGTGTCCTCTAGTTGGCCTTAAGTTGTTAACTCGGGTAACCCCGCCTTTCCCAGACCTGAATCCATTCTCCGTAGAAGAACGCGAAGCAGTACAAGTGAGAGAGGGACAAGGGGTGGTTCTGCTGTGTGTCCCGCCTGACCATAACGCCGGTAAGCTGGCCCCTGGCTCTCTGTTATGCTAGGCTGTTATTGGCAAGCAGAATTTGTTCATGCAGTAAAGAAAAGGCTAATAGATAGGAAGGCTAATGAGCTTAGAGCTGTTTGAGGTGGCACACCTAATGTTTCATGACCACCAGCGAGGTCTGTATATAATAAGGCGTCTGGCCTGCAGAGAGTGAATTGACACTAAACAACTGGGAGGATAGACAGGGAAGCTCCTCAGAAACTCCCAGTCTAATGAAGTCTTTCAGCTGAGCATTTCCGTGTATATTTTTTCACGTTCTCCCAGTGATCTTCACCAGTATGTGTTGCTCCTCAGATGATGTGACGTTCCGCTGGATTCTCAATGAGGCCCCCAATTTCCTGCACCCCGACAGAAGGCGCTTTGTATCCCAGACCAGTGGAAACCTGTACATCTCTAAAGTGGAGGAATCAGACTTCGGCAACTACTCCTGTTATATGTCCAGCTTAACCGTCTCCAAAAGCGTGATTAGCCCGTTCATTCCTCTGATCCCGCTAGCAGAGCGTGAGTAGTGACACATCAACCCAGGTCAACCCAAAGATGCTAGCACACATGCTAATGTTATTTGCCTATAAATGACAGCAGCCTGCTTCGGACATGGCTGTTCTCTGACTTTGGATTGAGGGGGACAGTGATGTGGAAACGCACTTGCAATTATCATGAGCATCTTCTGATTTGTACCTGCTACCTCAGTGAATGTATGCTATGTATGACTTTCACTGATCTGAGATCTGTTCTCCCTTAGGCACGGTTTATAAGTATGCGGCTGACATAAAAGTTAAATTTTCAAAAACCTACGCCCTGGTGAATCAGAACGTCACCCTCGAATGCTTTGCCTTGGGAAAGTGAGTTATGACATTAAATGCACATTAATTCTTACTGAAACACTGAGTTATGAGATTTTCTTTGGTGTCTGTCCTCTTGTCTTGGATGAGGAAGACAATACCATATGGATTTGGGTGTTAGTGTAGACAGTATGTGTGGGTCAGGACTGTAGACACTAGGCATTGTCGTGGACATTAATTGGGCAGCGCTGTTTACAACAGCAATTTGGGCAGGAGACGTACAAGACTGTAGGCAAGGCAGAGTGACAGCGGTCCTGTGCTCAGTCCCATCCCAGAGATCCGCTGGCGGAAGCGTGATGCCGAGCTGCCTGCCAATCATGAGATAACCATGGCGGGGGCGCTGTTGCACCTCTTCACAGTGCAGATAGAGGATGAGGGCTACTATGAGTGTGAGGCTCTCAACTCCAAAGGCAAGGACTGGTACAAGGCCTACCTCTACGTGGAAGGTACAGCTCCGAGAACCACCACCTTTTTACTTGGCTATATCCAGTACTGTCCTGTATCCGTGTAGCTGTATTCACACCCTGATGTGGCTCTGCGCTGTCTCCCTGCGCTGTCTCTCTGCGCTGTCTCTCTGCGCTGTCTCTCTGCACTGTCTCTCTGTGCTGTCTCTCTGCACTGTATCTCTGCGCTGTATCCCTGTGCTGTCTCCCTGCGCTGTCTCTCTGCGCTGTCTCCCTGCGCTGCCTCTCTGCACTGCATCTCTGCGCTGTATCCCTGCGCTGTCTCTCTGCGCTGTCTCTCTGCACTGTATCTCTGCGCTGTCTCTCTGCGCTGCCTCTCTGCACTGTCTTTCTGCCTCTGCTCCACCCTAGCTGCCCCTGAGTGGGCGGCACACATCAACGACACAGAGAAGGACATCGGCAGCGAGCTGACCTTGTCGTGTGTAGCCACCGGAAGACCGGAGCCCTATATCCGCTGGCTCAAAAATGGATATTCGGTGAGGATGACGCCCCATTGGGGATACCTTCATGCCACTGTGTCCCAGATGTGCCCTCGTCCCCTTCCCAAAGGATTTCAAACTGAAACCTTGCGAATATAATACAAATACAAATGAAGAGAGTGCGGCATTAAAGTGCGGCCATCTTAAACTCTGTATACAGTGAGATTATTCTTTGCAGTTACATACTGTGTTTTTGTTTAGCTTACTGGTGGCCCCCAGGTCAGTAGAGAGTGTGAATTTAACTGCTGGCCCTCCCGATGCAGTATGGCAAGGGGGAGCTGAAGTTCAGCACACTCACCTTCGAGGATTCCGGAATGTACCAGTGCATCGCCGAGAACCGGCACGGGAGCATCTACGCCAATGCCGAGCTGCGTGTGATTGGTTAGTGTGTCTCTCAACTCGGCTTGGGTGCAGGGGCTGTTTCTCCCTCCTGTGGGGGTGGGGTTGTACCCTGTGCTGACACCCACACATCTGTCTGTGCATTCCTATGCATACCTCCACTTTACATATATTTGACCAACGGAACAGTGTGAATTGCATTCAAATATAATATGGGAATGTCCCTCCACAGCCTGTCCTCCAATATTTGAGAACAACCCAGTGAGGAGAAGGCTTCTGGGTGCCAGAAATGGACGTGTGGTCATCGAGTGCAAACCCAAGGCTGCTCCCAGGGCCAAGATCACTTGGAGCAAAGGAACCATGATGCTGACCAACTCGTCAAGGTCAGCCAGCAGGAATTCAAGGGGAAGAGAGGAAGGGGCTGGAGAAGGGAAAGCAGAACGGGGGGTGGAAGGTGCAACAGGCAGTACAAAGGAAAGAAGTACACTGACTGAGCCAGTTTTGTTACCAAGGTCTTAGGTACTTGAATACAAAGACTAGATAACCAGTAAAAACACAGAGCATTGCTATGTCATCAGTGTCCGGTATGCTAACCAAATGCTACAGAAATAACATAGCTAGTAATACTAGGAAAAGGTTTTGAATGTTTACTGTTATCCAGTCACCCAGAAGCGGCTTAATTAGCCACATGCTTGTGCTTGTAGTGTCTACATAATACTGGGAGCGGGTCTTGTGTGACCCGTGTCACGTAATGCCTGTTTTGGCCACCGTGTGTCACTAGGATTCGTGTCTGGGATGATGGGAGCCTGGAGATCTTCAACGCCACAAAGGCAGATGAGGGGATGTACACCTGCTTCGCAGAGAATGACAGGGGCAAGGCCAATAGCACCGGCACCCTGTCCATCACAGGTGTGAGAACAGTCGTAGCCTTATGTCCATGAGCGAGGGTGATTGAACAAGACCTAAGAGATTGTTCAGAACATTGAACCTTTTTTTCTGTTCTTCCATCCACTGGATGGAAGGACACCATCTGGGTGGAGTGATGGCTCTAAGGCTATGGAGTTGCTGGTTCAAATCCCCTGAATGCCCAGAGTAATTCTACTCTGTTGGGCCCTTGAGCAAAGGCCCTTAACCTGTTAATCTACATCCAGCCCTATAAGGAGGTCCTCCAACTTACAGGGAATAACTTGGGGGTTGGTGGCAGGATTGGCACTCCAGCCACTGGAAAAAATTTCACACTGGTCCATTCAGACTAGTGTGGTGCTGAGGTGTCACCTGCCTCATGGCTGCACTCAGGTTTTCACCCCTGAGGTGGTTTGTCATGTGATAAGTGCAGCAACACACAGTGTCAGTGCTCGCTCCTTACACACTGCGTCAGTGCACACTCCTTACACACTGCATCAGTGCACGCTCCTTACACACTGCGTCAGTGCACGCTCCTTACACACTGTGTCAGTGCACGCTCCTTACACACTGCGTCAGTGCTCGCTCCTTACACACTGCGTCAGTGCTTGCTCCTTACATACTGCGTCAGTGCACGCTCCTTACACACTGCATCAGTGCTGGCTCCTTACACACTGTGTCAGTGCTCGCTCCTTGCACACTGTATCAGTGCACGCTCCTTGCACACTGTATCAGTGCACGCTCCTTACACACTGTATCAGTGCACGCTCCTTACACACTGTATCAGTACACTCTCCTTACACACTGTATCAGTGCACGCTCCTTACACACTGTATCAGTGCTCGCTCCTTACACACTGCGTCACTGCTCGCTCCTTACACACTGTATCACTGCTCGCTCCTTACACACTGTAGACCACAAGACTCAGCTGTTGTCCATTACAAAGCATCTGCGGGGTCCCTTAAGTAATTTTTGCCCCATGATCGGGTTCCTGTGCTCTCATGCCCTCTAGTGGTTAGGGCTGTTTTCACGATACCTCTATATTCTAGTATATGGGTGTCAAACTCCAGTCCTGGGGGGCCGGAGCCCTGCACATTTTTGGGATTTCCCTCATTTAACACACCTGATTCAACTCCTTGTGCTAATTACCACACAGGTCTTGACCTGAGTCATTTGTGGTGGAACAGGGAAAGAGCTAAGTTACACAGGGCTCCGGCCCCCCAGACACCTCTGGTCTAGTACATAAAAACAGCATTGGGGTCTCCCGGAGAAATGTGTTGCAGCCTTTATAAAGCTGGGTTCCTTTTTGATCTTTTATCATCCTTCTCTTGAAAGGAATAGCTGTCATATTACCTTGTGTGGAATAATATCTCTGTGCTTCAGTGTGTGGGAACAGCCCAGTCACACCGGTCCTGTTGTTGCAGAGGCTACCCAGATCACCGTGGCCCCGTCCGACACAGGGGTGCATGTTGGAGAGACAGCTCGCCTGCAGTGCACCGCCTCCCATGACCCAGACCTGGACATTACCTTCATCTGGTCTGTGGACACACACGTTATCGACTTTGACCGGGAGAACGAGCACTATGAGCGTATCATGGTAGGTAGTTTGTTCTGATTTAACGCCAAAACACTCAGCATTTTTCTTTAATCATGCTTTTGTCTAATAATCAAGTTTTGTCTAATCATTATAACATGGATTTTTGTAGTACTCTCTCTTTCCAGTAGAGGGCAGGTCATACTCACAACATCTGCAGAGAGCCATGTTGAGATGCTGCCCACTTACGGATTTGCTCTGACATCATCCCTACAGCAAAGCTGAATTCACAGCTCTGGATTTAATGAAACCATTAGTCATGTGCTCAGTAGAGTAAGGCTGCTCCGTCTGATCTGTACAAGGCCACAGCCCTCACGTAGGCCCCTCCCTGCTAAATGTTAATGTCCGTTGGATGAGACCCCTTGAAGAAGGTGGTAGTTTTTAATTTGGTCATGACTTCAAAATGTCTGACTTCCGAGAGCAGGTTCATTGTATGGGCACAGATGTCCTGGCAGATTCAGGGGCCCTACCCAGGAGCACAGTAGGCGCATGGCTACCCTGGCAGATTCAGGGAGCCCATAACATTTCACGGGGCCCCTCCAAGGGGCGCAGTAGGGGCACGAATACCCCGGAAGATTCATGGGGCCCAGCACTTTACAGGGGCCCCACCCAGGGGTGCAGTAAGGGCACGGATACCCTGGCAGAGGTAGCCCAGAATTTCTAGCTACACCCCTGGCTGAGAGTTTCCTGTCTTCTAGTATAACGTGTGAGAGATGTTGTAATTGAGCAGCCTACCTGGTCCTCTGTCCCGCTCAGACCCGAGAGTCGAGTGGAGAGCTGTGGATCAAGAACGTGCAGCTGAGGCATACCGGCCGCTACAGCTGCACTGCCCAGACTATAGTGGACAACAGCACAGCCTGGGCGGACCTCATCGTCAATGGTGAGTCCCTGGACCGCAAAAACACAAGTATAAAGAGATAAGCTGGTAGACGAGAGGCTGACATGTCTGTTGGAGAATGCTAAAAGATACAAGCAACAGTTTCTGTAGCATTTCTAATTACCATTTTTCTAGGTGGGTTGCACGATTTAGATTTTGATTGTCTATCGTGACATAGACACGTTCAGTGTCCCTTTTTCACCTCAGGTTATGTTTGGTCCCTACAGTCCATTCTGTGTCCATTTTGACTGCAGGTTATGTTTGGTTCCTACAGTCCCTTTTGTGTCCATTGATGACTGCAGGTTATGTTTGGTCCCTACAGTCCCTTTTGTGTCCATTTTTGACTGTAGGTTATGTTTGGCCCCTGCAGTCCATTCTGTGTCCATTTTGACTGCAGGTTATGTTTGTTTCCTACAGTCCCTTTTGTGTCCATTTTTGACTGTAGGTTATGTTTGGTTCCTGCAGTCCATTCTGTGTCCTTTTTTGACTGTAAGTTATGTTTGCCCCCTACAGTCCCTTTTGTGTCCATTGATGACTGCAGGTTATGTTTGGTTCCTACAGTCCCTTCTATTTCCATTTTGACTGCAGGTTATGTTTGGTTCCTACAGTCCATTCTGTGTCCCTTTTGACCGAAGGTTATGTTTGGTTCCTACAGTCCATTCAGTGTCCCTTTTTTCACCACAGGTTATGTTTGGTTCCTACAGTCCATTCTGTGTCCCTTTTGACTGCAGGTTATGTTTGGTTCCTACAGTCCATTCTGTGTCCTTTTTTCACCACAGGTTATGTTTGGTTCCTACAGTCCATTCTGTGTCCCTTTTGACTGCAGGTTATGTTTGGTCCCTGCAGTCCCTTTTGTGTCCCTTTTTCACCACAGGTTATGTTTGGTCCCTACAGTCGCTTCTGTGTCCCTTTATGACCGCAGGTTATGTTTGGCCATATGAAGCGTCTTCTGAAGACAGTCGGGGGAGTCCGGCTCGCAGCACTGAGGTTTACAGATGCGACGGGGCTTGTCTGTCTGCCAGTCGCTGCACGGTTCCTCACCGATGGCTGTCGTTCCAAATAATTTACAAAGCCAGAGCCATTAAATGCAGTTCTGGATCTGATGTTTGGAGAACGGGCCCAGTGCAGTGGTTAGGTTTGGCCGTCAGTGAGGGATTATTGTTGTTTTGAGGCGGTCTTCTCAAAGCCACAGACTGAATGTCTTCCAGGAGACTTTTAAATGTATTTGTTTTTTTCAGTTCGTTGATCAAAAATGACCAAATAAGGGTTATGGCATTTAATGTCGCATCAGCGATGTTATTGGCTGGAGCAGTTGTCTTGTACATCGTGTTTTGATCACAGTGGTTAGATATGATACTTGGCATTCTTACTGTGGGTCTGGTCACAGGTAAGGCCTTGCTAATGGGGACATTATGGAGAACAGGGCCCTTTGGATGACAGGAGACGCTGCACCAAATTCTTTGTAAAGATCTATGGTTTATTATCCTCCTGAGCTGATTACAAAATGTTCCTTCAGACACAGTGAATCCAGTCGGCACTAAGAAGGTCAAACATACAGCCTCTGCTGCAAGACATCCAGGGACCGGTCTGTAGGTGCTGAGACATGGACAAAAATAACGCCAGTGAACCCAACGTGTCTCTCACACTCTGTGGGTACAGCAAAGGCAGGAAAGTAACAGGCTACAAAATGGAGCCAAATCACATTATCACCCAATTACAGGGCTGACAGACATGAATGAATTTGCCTTTTAGAGGGAAAACAGAACAGAAGACGGGAGGTTTAGCATTACTGTCATTTCCGTCTGCAGCCGTCCCGGTTTATAAGGCTTGTGGAGCAGCCAGAAGCAACTGAGAAGTTTGAGCTCCGGTTAGAATGAAACCATGTGCCAGACGCTTAGCTTTAAGGTCACTGCAGTCAGAAAAACACAACTGTAAATGGTTAGAGTATTAAAAGCATAAATGCTGTAAAGCTTTGGATTAGAATGCTATGCAGCTGAATAAGTAACCGACCTTTCGACACAAACTATCCAGGGCTCTTTGTCAAGCGCTATGTCACCTCAATTAAAAGTTAGAAACCTCCGCAGAGCCCTGAACGGAATTATGGGATTAAAAAGCTTGTCGCTTTCTTTGGTTCCTCCAGAAATGATGGTTGCAATCTTTTAACCCCGAGCCTTTACGCAGACGTGTTTCTTTGCAGCAAGCTGGTCTTTCCGTTTGAGTACTGGCAGCACTGCTACTTGATCACTGTGTATTCATATCCAATGCTAGAAGATGCCAGCAGTTAAGTACAAAGCACTTGTAAGTCCTCAGAGAGCTGACAGGGTGGCGTCTGTGCTCCTCTGTAATGGCACTGCTCTCCCAGCATGTTTTCTGCTGTTTGACACAGGACCCCCGGGACCACCAGGAGGCGTGCGCGCAGAAGAAATCCGGGAGAAGACAGTGAGGCTGGTCTGGACTCGTGGCACCAGCAACCACAGTCCCATCATCAAGTACATCGTCCAGACCAGGGATCAGTTCACTCCGGATCGCGAGGAGTGGCGAGACGCCAGTACCTGTGAGTACTGCTGCCCTCCCAGCCATGTGCAGCATGAGAATGGGGAGGGCTGCTTGGCTGCGATTTCCGACCGGCTGGCTGAAATGCACGCCCTTTCCATTTGGACATCTGCCGTTCTCAGCTCCACCAGTTGTCCAGGGCAGTGAGGAGATGACCACTGTGGTGGACCTGTACCCCCACTGTTACTACGAGTTCCGCGTCATCGCCATCAATGATCTGGGGATGGGCGAGCCCAGCATCCCGTCCATTAAAATCCGCACCTACGATACAGGTGAGTTCATAACGACATGCCTGTGTTGGAATTTGTTACTGCATTATGTCACACAAAACACAGGTAGGCCTGAATCTGGGAAAATCTAGGAAGTTTATTAGTACAATATTGATCCTCTATTCAAACCCAGTGGAGGGATGAGCAGCAGATTTTGTGAATCTGTGTGAGCCTATGTGAGCTTTTGTGACCTCGTGTTACTGTGTGAGAGAGGCTGAGACTCTGCTGTCCGTAAAGATGTTGGTGGTTAGGATCTCAGAGCCAGGGACATTCCTCTGTCGTCATCTTGTTGCAGTTCCCACCATGGCCCCCTCAGACGTCAGCGGGGGAAGCAATGTAAATGGGGAGGTCTTCATCACCTGGACGGTACGTCCTGTTCCTGTGTTCCTCCATGAGGGTGTGAGTTCTTGATTGTATAACACCAGAGTAACACAATAGAAAGTCCTATAAACATACAAGGAAGCATGTCTGTGGATTAAAGAAGGTTCAGTCATCCTGGTTGTGTAATTAAAGTGGGAAAACAGGTTAGCAGGTTAAACTGCTTTATAAATTAGTGCTTGGTCTTTTTCCAAGATCACATTGGCCTCATAACCTGGGTGATGTCTGCTTGAAAAATGAATCTTTCTTTGGGGTGAACATCCTTTTGTAGGTCTAGAAATATAGCAGAGTTGATTGTTGAAGTTTGCGTTGAGATGTGAATGGCTTCATTTGTGTTATGTGGGTTTTACTTGTGCGACATGGCCTTTATTTGTGATGCAGCATGAGTTTTACTTGTGCAATGTGGGCTTTACTTGTGTGATGTGGACTTTACTTGTGCAATGTGGACTTTACTTGTCCAGTGTGGGCTTTACTTGTGCAACGTGGGTTTTACTTGTGTGACGTGGACTTTACTTGTGTGATGTGAGCTTGTGTGATGTGGGCTTTACTTGTGCGATGTGGTCTTTACTTGCGCAATGTGGGCTTTACTTGTGCAGTGTGGGCTTTACTTGTGCAACGTGGGTTTTACTTGTGCGATGTGGGCTTGTGCAATGTGGGCTTTACTTGTCCAGTGTGGGCTTTACTTGTGCAATGTGAGCTTGTGCAATGTGGGCTTTACTTGTGTGATGTGGACTTTACTTGTGCAATGTGGGCTTTACTTGTCCAGTGTGGGCTTTACTTGTGCAACGTGGGTTTTACTTGTGTGACGTGGACTTTACTTGTGTGACGTGGGCTTTACTTGTGCAATGTGAGCTTGTGTGATGTGGGCTTTACTTGTGCGACGTGGTCTTTACTTGCGCAATGTGGGCTTTACTTGTGCAGTGTCAGCTTGTGCGATGTGGGCTTTACTTGTGCGATGTGGGCTTTACTCGTGCAATGTGGGCTTGTGCGATGTGGTCTTTACTTGTGTGATGTGGGCTTTACTCGTGCAATGTGAGTTTGTGGGATGTGTGATGTGGGCTTGTGCTACGTGGGCTGTACTTGTGCTACGTGGGCTGTACTTGTGCTACGTGGGCTGTACTTGTGCAATGTGGGCTTTACTTGTGCTACGTGGGCTGTACATGTGCTACGTGGGCTGTACTTGTGGTACGTGGGCTGTACTTGTGCGGTGTCTCTGAGCCCTGGGCCCAAGCCAGACTTAACCTCCACTCGTCATCCAAGGCAGGAATGTTAGAAAACTTTGCCGTCTCAACATGCACCTGCAGCCCCTGCTGCCGCAGTACTACAACGGGAAGAAGTTCGGGTACGTGGTGGCCTTCAAACAGCACGAGGAGTACGAGTGGAGACGGGTGACGGTGGCCGACCCTGAAGCTAGGCGCTATGTGCACAAGGACTACTACATCCTGCCCAACACGGAGTTCCAGGTGAAGGTGAAAGCCTATAATAACAAGGGAGAGGGTCCCTACAGCCTCACCGCCGTCATTTACACCGCACAGGATGGTGAGTCTGCCCCCCCCATGGTTCCTGTTCCCTTATCATTCTCTATTCCCTTATCTTTTGTTCCCTGTTTCTAGTTCCTTACTTTCTTGTCATCTCTGCCCTTGTTCCCTATGCCCTCCATTCCTGTACCTCGGTTCTGTAGTCCCTTGTTCCCACTGCTTCCTGCTTCCATCGGCATCCTAGAACATCAAGGGTTTGGATGCGTGCAGCCAGGAATGCGAGTCGGGGATCGGGGGCTGAAGGGAGCCCTTTGGAATGAATGATTTGATATCATCAGGGCTTTAATACGCAAATGATGCTTCTCCCACTTGTGAGTTCAGGCTCTCTCACTGCTGCTCCATGGCATTGAGTTTCCTGAACAGTGATCTCCATTATGAATTACTATTGGAATATAAAAATGCTACTTTGGTCACATGATCCCCTTTACCTTAATGCAACCCTTTCCTTTCCTTAGTTGCCTTCTTAAGCCTTTAAACAGGGACTGGTCAAAGCATTTCAGTGTACTTTGTACTGGGCCCAGCGGTAAGGTGTGATTCCAGTTATAGGTCTTTTAAAAACAGAGACTTGTGCCATGAGTCTTACAGCCAGAAACAGGGAGCTGCTTCGGCTGTCTGGTGATGCTGCCTGTCCCCCCCAGTTCCCTCGGAGGCTCCAACTGAGGTCGTGGCACGAGCCTATACTGCCACCGAAGCCAAGGTGTGGTGGCTGCCCGTCTACCAGCAAATTGTCGAAGGTTATCAGGTGAGACTGGACATGCGTCTCACACATCATTCACGTACACATCATTCACGTACACATCATTCACGTACACATCATTCACGTACACATTATTCACTCACACATCATTCACTCACACATCATTCACTCACACATCATTCACGTACACATCATTCACGTACACATCATTCACGTACACATAATTCACGTACACATTATTCACTCACACATCATTCACTCACACATCATTCACTCACACATCATTCACTCACACATCATTCACGTACACATAATTCACTTACACATCATTCACTCACACAACAGTCAATTAGACAGATAGACAGACAGATAGATAGATATCTGCCATTTGCACAGGTACAGGTCAGTACAAGTACACTGGAATTCTTGAGTATCTCCCAGAGATATATATATGCCCATTGCTTCCGGAATAGGCTCCGGACCCCCCGCGACCCAATATCATAAGCGGTTTGGAAAATGGATGGATGGATATATATAATGGGCACGAGGCAGGCAACAACCCAGGATGGGGGCCAGCCTATCGCAGGGCACACTCACACACCAGTCACTCACACATGCACACCTATGGGCAATTTAGCAACTCCAATTAGCCTCAGCATATTTTTGGACTGTGGGGGGAAACCGGAGTACCTGGAGGAAACCCCACGACGACATGGGGAGAACATGCAAACTCCACACACATGTGACCCAGGCGGAAACTCGAACCTGGGTCCCAGAGGTGTGAGGCAACAGTGCTAACCACTGCACCACCATGCCGCCCCTGAATTATTTCACATAAATAATAATAAGAAAGTATGTTATACATAAAAGTGGAATATTGCACATGTTTGTTAGGCTATTGCACTGAGAGAGTTATTTGACTGACTAAGAGGAAACACAGAATGAAAATGAGGTTGTAGTCCTCTGATGTGTCTGATTGCCTCTTTGAAGTGCTACTCTAACTGTCCAGGTAATGTCCATGGGGGGAGTGGGGGGGCTGTATTTACTGGACTTAATGTCCTAAGCCATCAGTCTAACTGTGGCTGGGAAGAAGCTGGTGTGAAATCGTGTTTTGTAGGTGGTGATGCTCTCTGGCCAGTGGTGTCTTAGGTTAAATCATATGTTCATCCTCCTGAACAGGCAGAATGCTGGGTGATGTTGATCACTGAGTATGACCTGAGCTGGATGATGTTGATCACTGAGTATGACCTGAGCTGGGTGATGTTGATCACTGAGTATGACCTGAGCTGGGTGATGTTGATCACTGAGTATGACCTGAGCTGGGTGATGTTGATCACTGAGTATGTCCTGAGCTGCGTGATGTTGATCACTGAGTATGACCTGAGCTGGGTGATATTGATCACTGAGTATGACCTGAGCTGGGTGATGTTGATCACTGAGTATGACCTGAGCTGGGTGATGTTGATCACTGAGTATGTCCGGAGCTGCGTGATGTTGATCACTGAGTATGTCCTGAGCTGGATGATGTTGATCACTGAGTATGACCTGAGCTTTCCTCCAGGCAGAATGCTGGGTGACGTTGATCACTGAGTATGACCTGAGCTGGATGATGTTGATCACTGAGTATGACCTGAGCTGGGTGATGTTGATCACTGAGTATGACCTGAGCTTTCCTCCAGGCAGAATGCTGGGTGTATAATGTGTCCAAAGAGGGGAGGTCGGAGCCTATGATTCTCTCTGCAGTTTTTACAACTTGATTGCATATGTTGTTAATGTTAAATTGTGTTTTTTCCTACGCATATGTACACTTACTGCCCAGATAAATAGCCTTGACTTATAGTACAGCAGGGTTGGTATTCCGGGTCGTGTGTCCCCTCTGGGGGCTGCGGCACAGTCCACCACAACAATTATGGGGTTAATGGCTCAGGAACCCAACAGTGATATGATTATTTTCTACAGATTTCACACAGGCAAAGATGGCTACCCCGCACAGCCAGACAACCCTGCCCCGATGAATGTCTACAAATGCATCCTGTCATTTGCTGATGCAGTTGTGAGCCTTATGGGATATTCGGTTATTAAAAATGGATGGACACTCACTGTGCATTAAGGTGCTTTCATCTAGAGTGACCCTTCCGCACTGAGAATTAGCCCTTTGGTAACCTAAACCCTCCCCCTGCTGTCTGCCACCTCCCAGGTGAAGTACTGGAGGAAGTACGACGACAATGAGGCGGCGGCCCAGCGCGTGCTGGTGCCCAACTACATCAACCAGACCCTGCTGGAGAACATGCTGCCAGACTCGCACTACCTGGTGGAAGTGCGTGCCTACAACTCTGCAGGCTTCGGCCCACCGAGCGAGCACTACGAGATGTACACCAAGAAAGCACGTAAGCCCCCCGGGGCACCCCGAGACGCTCTCCATGGGAGATGCTTCTTGATGAGGTCTTTGCCCCTGTACTACATCTGAATAATAACTGATTGCATCTATCATGGTGGTAAAGCCTGAAGGACAGAGCTGGTTACAGTCCGGTACAGTACGTCCCGGGTTCTAGGCCCTGACTGACCCCCTCCTCCATCTTCCTTACAGCTCCAGCCCGACGTGCAAGAATCTACAGGACGTATAACTTACTGGGTACCTACATAAATGTGGCCTGGGACCATGTTTATGCCTTAGACAACGAGTCGTACATAGAGGGTTACAAGGTAGGTGAGCCGTGGAACTGTACATACACTGGAAAATTTTGCTTTCTGTAAGCAACTAACTAGCTAGTTAATTGATTGCGTGATTAAAATGGATTAAAGTGATAAATGTAATCAAGATCCCTGATATCCTACTATCTGTGGCACAGGTGCTGTTCAAGAAGCCAGGTCACTTGACTGGGATTCTGTACACAACGGGAAAGCACTACATGGACTTCCCGGTTCCGACAGAGGGCGACTTCTTGGTGGAGGTCCGAGCTCGCAGCGAGGGCGGCGATGGTCCCATTTCCCGCGTCCGGATTTCCGGTGATTCTCCATTGCTCCATTGCTCCTTCTGACACTCTTTCCCTGCTTGCATTACCTTTCTCACACTTCCTTCTCTCCATGGTTATAGCTGGTGGAGTACTGTCTGCACAGTCATTCAGTCTGGCCCTCCTGCTCGTCGTCGCCCTCGGCTGTCTGGGCTTCCAAATGTAAGGTCATCATCTCCACGCTGCGGAGGAGCACTAAGACTGGCGGCCTGGTCCTGGTCCTCACTGAGACTGGCGGCCTGGTCCTGGTCCTCACTGAGACTGGCGGCCTGGTCCTGGTCTTCACTGAGACTGGCGGCCTGGTCCTGGTCCTCACTGAGACTGGCGGCCTGGTCCTGGTCCTCACTGAGACTGGCGGCCTGGTCCTGGTCCTCACTGAGACTGGCGGCCTGGTCCTGGGTCCATTGCCAGCCCTCCTCAGTTTTATTGCAAATTCAGCTTCCTCGTCCCCAGAGATGCCCGTGGAAAAGACAAGGTTCTCCAGAAAATCCCTACCTGCCAAATGGAGGAATATTCAAGGCCACTGTAACTTAATTTTTTTTAGACTTGTTCAGTATGCCTTATATATACATTCATTTTGATTCGTGGGATTCCAGTGTGGTAAGATAATGAAAAATACCCCACAGCCACAAGAGCTTGTTTTCAAAATTAGATGTAAATATCTTTATGTTCTTGTTCATGTTCATGCACAGTGTCAATTGGAAAAAAAACCTATACAATAACTCATTAAGTTAACCAAGTAATTAGCTGTGAATGATGTGTAAAAGTAAATATTTTCTATTTTTTCTAATTTTACTAACTATTCTTTTGGCTAAAGTGTATCTTAGAACACTTTCTCTATTTATACGGTTTGCTTTACATCAAACATTTTCTTACACGGCTAATAATGTCATTTTGCATTCAATAGCACATTGTCCAACATTAATGAAATACATTGTATATCTTATGTGTTTATTAGGAAACATAATTAATGGTAAATTACAGCATATTGTTATTAAGAATGGTATTTCTCTGATATACCTCGAACAAAATCACAACATAAAAGATCTGAAATCAGATCAACCCTGAACAGAAAATGTGTAACATGTATGTAATCCATTGTCTCTACAAGCCATAAAAAAGCACTTGGATGTGAATCTAAAATGGAACGAGTCCATGACCAAGCTGAGTCTGTAATACAAAAGGGAATGTAGTGAATGGCACAGAGAAACGCATGTGAGGAAAAATGTGTTGTAGGATTGTTGTGTGCAGTTCTGTTGCCTAGCATGCATCTACCATGACGTTTCAAAAACCTCCAGAGAGAGAAATGCAAGGAGAGCATCTCCGTGGAGCCCAGCGAGTTCTGCTGGGAATTCCATGCTACGCTCTGTTGCTGCGTACAGGAGACTGCGGTTAACCTCGCGTGGCTTTCCCTGGTGTTCCAGCTTGAGTTTAAGTAACCTGGCTAGACCAGTAGGCTAATGCTTCATTGTCATGTTATACTGCCATAAACACAGAATCAAGAATTACCTAAATGCCTGGGCGATGGCCTGCTGGCCTTCCTCTCTGCCTTGTGCTCATTACGACAGCCCCATGGCGGTCTTTTAAAATGCCAAGATGACGCTGTATTAGTAGTTCTGGGTGATGTTTCAGTTTCACTGATAATGAAGTAACAGTTGTTTTACAGTGTTAGTGCACAAATGCTTCATTTTGATTGTGCTTTAATCAAAACCAGCCCAGTAGCTGGGATGCTCCATTCTGATCCTTTTCCTGCAGCTAGACAGTTTCCAGACTGCATGAAAGCCTTTAGCTGTTATGTACCATGCTGTGCAGAGGGAAGTGGAGGGTTTGCATGTGATGTGGTTGTGAGCTGGAAGCTATGCCCATGACCCAGTCTGCATTGCAGAGGTCTGGGAGGGAAGCCATTTGGTCATCTGCTCAAGTCTTTGAGTCTCCTACATTAAAGTTTACTTAGAGAACAAAATATGACTCTGTGTGATGTCACTCACCGCCGCAGCTAGATGTATGTTTGTGAGGCTTTGCGGCTAGGCACGTGTTTGCAAATCTTTGCAGTTAGGTGCATGTGTGCGAGGTTTTGCAGCTGGGCGGGCATTTGTGAAGCTTTGCAGCTAGGTGCATGTGTGTGAGGCATTGCAGCTGGGCGTGTATGTGTGAGGCTTTGCGGCTAGCGTGTATTTGCAAGGTTTGAAAGCCAGTGTTTGTCTAACTGTCTGCACACTGTGTTTTAATGGTACAGCCAATTCCCGCAGCTTGCCAGCCGCTCTGCTTATGCATCTCCACATGTCTGACTTCCTTGATTAATGAAACAGTTGTTACATCTGTCTGCCGTTTGGTGGTAATTTGGATACATATGGGCTGGAACTGCTGCCCTCTATAAAACACATTTTGACACAGAAAATGGCAAACATATTCAGCCATCCATTAGTTTTTCAATGCCTTTTCCCTAAGGTAAGTCTGGAGCCTTCCAGGGGACACGCTGTAAGAAATGGCCGTCTACCTCCAGTTGGGTACACACACGCTTACACTGTGGACAATGGGCCACTCATTAAATATTATTTTATGCTAAAGCTTCTCTGAGAAGCTACAATGTCCCCATAGACTCATCACACTGCACCTTGAGTGGCTCATTGACCCTGTAAGTTCATGCTTGATCCCTTAACAAATGCTACATTGGCTACTGTGTTGAGTTGCTAAATCCATTTATGTGGTGTTGTGGGACAGAGATGCATTGCTGCAGATACCAGATAATGTTGAGGCAAACGATGATATTCCAGTCGAGTAAATTGTTGTTTCTACATGTGATTACACACAGCAGCAAAGCTCTTTCAATGTTCAAAGTTCTGCCCCCCCCAAGAAAAACAATTTTGTGGTTCCATGGAGCACAATTCCAAGGATATAAACGTTTTCAGATAACGGTATAGATAGCCCATTAGACTTAAAGAGTTGTGCCCAGAAATATAAGAATCTTACAGTTGAAGAGGAAGACAATCTTGGCACATAATCAGTAATCTGATGAAAACCCTTGGGAGTCGGTAAAGCAAAGAGAAGAGGGCAAAGTAAATCAAAGGCATGTCGTTTATCTACAGCTTCACGATGCAGGTTTAATTTTGGTTTACGCCCCCTGCTAATTTTCAATGCCTCACTAATTTCAGCTTGAAAGTAAACATCTCAAGCAGAAGCACAGCCCCGGGGGATGGCAAGGCAAAGCCAACTTGTTAAGAAGCAGACAGTCCTGGTCACTAGGTTTTTGGTCACACAACCATCTATTTAAACCACCCCATCACACCCCATGGCACAGGCTACTATATTCAGTTGTGAGTTGCTGTCCTGGCATACATTCCCTGACCCAATCAGAACACTCAGTGACTAATGGCATACATTCCCTGACCCAATCAGAACGCTCAGTGACTCATGGGATACATTCCCTGACCCAATCAGAACGCTCAGTGACTCATGGGATACATTCCCTGACCCACTCAGAACGCTCACTGACTCATGGGATACATTCCCTGACCCAATCAGAACGCTCACTGACTCATGGGATACATTCCCTGACCCAATCAGAACGCTCAGTGACTCATGGGATACATTCCCTGACCCAATCAGAACGCTCACTGTTTCATGGGATACATTCCCTGACCCAATCAGAACGCTCAGTGACTCATGGGATACATTCCCTGACCCAAACAGAGCGCTCACTGACTCATGGGATACATTCCCTGACCCAATCAGAACGCTCACTGACTCATGGTATACATTCCCTGACCCACTCAGAATGCTCACTGACTCATGGGATACATTCCCTGACCCAATCAGAACGCTCACTGACTCATGGGATACATTCCCTGACCCACTCAGAACGCTCACTGACTCATGGGATACATTCCCTGACCCAATCAGAACGCTCAGTGACTCATGGGATACATTCCCTTACCCAATCAGAACGCTCACTGACTCATGGGATACATTCCCTGACCCACTCAGAGCGCTCACTAACTCATGGGATACATTCCCTTACCCAATCAGAACGCTCACTGACTCATGGGATACATTCCCTTACCCAATCAGAGCGCTCACTGACTCATGGGATACATTCCGTTACCCAATCAGAACGCTTACTGACTCATGGGATACATTCCCTTACCCAATCAGAGCGCTCACTGACTCATGGGATACATTCCGTTACCCAATCAGAGCGCTCACTGACTCATGGGATACATTCCGTTACCCAATCAGAACGCTTACTGACTCATGGGATACATTCCTTCAGTGAAGCTCAGGTGAGTTTGTGGGGCTCTTTCGCTGAGGTGCAGAGGTACATACTCAGCTGGGACATAAAGGCTACAGAATGAGATGCTGTCAGTCTAATGAAAATGTTTCTCTAGAAGACATGGTACCTGGCAACAAGGTATTGAACTGTAGTTTGTTCAAAGATAGTCGATCGGCTGAATTTATTTCTTACGTTTATTTCTGTCATGACAAAAAGATGTGCACAAAATGACACTTGGTCCGTGCAGCTCGTCAACTGCAAATGTTAATGGTTCTACAGCAGCAGACAAGACAGATATTAAAGCTTTTTAAAGTACAAAGATGGCATTCTGGAACCACTGGTGTTGACATCCATTCTGGAGAGGCACTGCAGGGTAAGCATCTCCTTCCAGGTTCTGGTGCAGTCCAAAGTATCCAGGGGCAGAATTTGAATTGCCTGTGGCTTCTCAGTTGGGATATAGCAGAAGTTGCTATGTTAATTAAATAGCTTTTTCAAGGGTGTATCTGTGAGGCCCATCTAAGCTGTTTGAAACATCTGACTTTGGGTCAACCCTAGCCTTTCTGTTACGAGGTTCTTCTCAGTTCCTCTCAAGCTGCAGCTTTGCAAAGCCTGATTCTTCTTGCAGGCATCCCTCCTTGTTGCTTCTCTCGCAGCAATAAAGCATCTAACAGGAGATTCCACTGCATGTGTTGCCTCGCTTGGCCTTTGCTGTAGCCGTCTTTCTCCGTCAGACCTTTCGAAGATGTTTTAACAGGTCGTTACAGCGTTAATATTAATGTCCCGTTTCAACCGAAGTATTTCCAAATCGAAAGTTATGCTGTATTTGTCATTTCATTATGAAATCACATTTAAAAACATAGAATATGGACCAAACCCTCTCAAGTGAACGTTCAGAAGAAAATCTGTTCCTGTTCTCAGGATGAAAGTCATTAACTTAAGTTTGCAGTAAGTTCTAAACTGCGGGAAATGGGGGCACCGATAACAGAGCTGAAACAGACTCTGAAGAAACAGGCAGCTTGTGTTTGAATTGGCTTTTGCCAAATTCAGAATTGTTTGGTCCCTCAGTAAACAAATGTGCCCTCCGCTGAGTGCATAATCACAGAGCATTGCTGCTTATTTTTTTCTGAACTACTTTGCCCAATTCACTTCTCTGATAATAAAAAAAGAAAAATACATATTGAATGTTCTTAGCAACCGCTCTACTGATAGTGGTTTCTGGAAACCAAAAAGACATTTCACACAAATAAGTACAGTAATTACCATAAATTGCAATGTTGTTTTAAAGCATTACATTGCCCAGCCAGAACCAAAGCTGAGTCTTCAAAGAATCCTTTGTATTACAAATGTAAAATAAGTGGAATATAACCCATCAAATTTATATTGGTAACAACGGATAAAATAACATTGATTTATAATAAAATTAAGTCCTAGAGGTCTCGATGATTAAATTTTTGCTGGCTATATTTTTTTATTCATTCCAAAAAACAGAAAATTATTAACTAAATATACTACATTAGTGAATTAGGGAAATATCGTTCGACAATAGAACACGCGGTCAAAGGTTAAAATCAAACCATCGATTGTACGTGCTGTATAGTATGTTAAAGAGCTGTGTGTAGGACATCTACTGGTAAAAACACAGGACTGCTGTCCTTTAGCAATTTATACCGCTAAATTACTGTCCCTACAAGAAAGTTTAAAAGTTAAATAAATAAATGAAATAAATAAATAACAAAACTTAGATTTTAAAAGCCTTCTCGGCCAATACACAATTATCTGGTGAAATCATGTGAGGACATCTGCGCTCATGCGCCAATTTCAGGGTAAATACGGTAGACTGGCTCCTTCGGAAACTTTCATTTCAAACAAATAAACTTTTTCCGCTTAAGTCGCTCACGGCATGTCGGTGTTGACCGTCTGACAAGGTTTTTTTTTTTAGTTTTGTGGGACTTGACATGAATTGCTTTGAATGCAAGTTACATGCACGAACCAGCTTTCAGTGCAAGCTGTTCGCCCGAATTCCGGACCATTCTCCGGCGAGAATGCTTTCCATGCCGGCTGTATTATTGCTTTTATGCACCGCTTAAACCCGTCCACCTCTCGGCTGGTCCGTCTCACTCAGTGATCTCAGCTAAATCCTGCCCCTATCGGTCAGCTGATCATCAGGGGAGATAATCTCCCTCAGGAGCTTTAGAAATATATAACTGTATACCCTCAGGTGGCAGAATTTGGGGATCGCGTCAAATGTGCGATTTGCGTCCGGCGTGCTGCAGGGGGTGTAAGGAGACCCTTAGGATGGAGGACGCAGAGGCGCACATGCGGGAACGCTGCGCCTACAGGGCGGACGGCATGTGCCAGCAGGGATGCGGCTCACTTCTGCTCCACGAAGACCTGCTCAGGGGCGACCACTGCTGTTTATCAACCCTCCGAGCCCGGAACGTCGTGCTCAGGGCGAAGCTCGCTCATCTGGACCTGGAGGCCAAGGAGCAGAAGGTCCGCTGGCACGACAGGGAGCGGTGCCTACTTGCGCAGGTGCGCGGGATGCGCGGGGAAGCCTGGCTCGCGGCGCTCCTGTACCGGCACCAGCTGCACCAGTACATGTTCCTCATAAGGAAGGCGACCCAACACGTGTCTGGGCGTTTCAAGGTGAGCATTTACAATGCATAACGTTAAAAATCTACCCGGCAAGTATTGATTCACAGATGAAATGTATTACTTAAAACACAACTGGCTTACATCGCTTGGGGTCTTCTGGTAATCGTAAGTAAAATGCAAATTCAGTAGGAATCGACACTTGTCAATTGCGAAAGAGAATTTCACAGTTCCGATAACTTTCATTATCTGTCCTGCTGTGTACTTCAACATGGAGGGTCGGGTGATTTAAGTCAGCTTTAGTATTGTATGTAAAAGCGGGATTCCCGTGAAAGGGAAAATGTGGCGCGTTGTGTTTTGGCTTGGCTGGGATTTTTCCTCGAGAGCTCATTCTGTGTCCAGGAGGAAATTGGACCTTAGCGCTAAATGCAGCTAACAAATTGACAGTTTCCTCCAGGCAGTCCGTGAAGGTTATAAAATACTAAAAAGCTATTTCATATTAAAGTAAATATTCAGTGCAATCCTAACTTTGTACTGGGAATGGCCAACTAGTCACCATTAGTTTCCGTATTAGTTGGTTCTATTTGAATATTTTTTGGTTTACAGATGATGTGATTTTTTCCAGGGTGGAGACGAGGCTCATGTGAGTGTGAATCTCCCCAGGAATAAAGACTCCCTGGCAATTAATGACATGAGTACAATGTCCTGTCAGGTAAGCACAGCACTCTGCCCCCGTTTGGCTTATCAGATTCTACCTGTGGTCACCATTTACTTTTGGTCTGTGTGAGACAGCTGCCTTTTTTAAGGGGCTGTGCTGTGTTTTCATGTATGCTTGTTGTGTTTCTTCCCTCAGAACAACGTGGGACCTGAGGTCTCCAGCAGAGCTCTGGAGGTATAGTGCCTCGTGTCTGTAGCCCTGTGTGCTCAGTGCCCTCCTGGGACACACTGGCCTGTCTCTCCTGCCGTTGTATGACCTTCGCCATTTTTTTTAGTTATTAAACCAGCACTTCTCAACTCTGGTAGCAGAAGTGAGACAGACCTTTAAAAAGAATCGCACTTTGCAGAGAAAATGGTTTCCATATATATAGTTTGTTAAAACTTATTGCGAAAATTCTCCCCATCTGCAAGAAATAAATTAGTCTCATTTTTCTCCAGACACATTATGGCCGTTGCGATTATACGTGGAAATAGGGCGTCTCCTCCTTCTGTACTCTAAAATAACAGGGTTCTAACCATGGATTAGCTTATGTGTAATAAGCTTGCTGCTATTAATTGTGGTCATCGTCGATGTTCTGGAAGCCTCTAGCAGGTCTGAATGGCTGCACATTTCGCTTTCATTAGGAAGCGTATTCCTTTACCTCCTGTTGCTTGTGCTGGGTAATGAAACCCACCTCCAGGAGAAGATGACGACCCCTGATTTAATTGCTTTTCAGCTTTTGTATTCTGGAAACTTTTAATTTCGAAGTACTTAAAAACAGAGATTGTAGTTAATTGAGATTCAAACTGTTTAGCATATCATTGTGAATTTAAAACAAATGAGAGGAATGTAATGGAATGAATATGATAATGTTCTACACACATTTCTAACCTGCACATGTGAATGAGGTGTATTTTTCATTTCCTGGATTTCCTGACCGCCTGTTGTTTTAGTTTGTATGCTTTTAGGATGGAGACCATTTTTTTCCCCCAGCGAATTAACTCACCTTTCCAAAGAGGAGTTCTGGAAACTGTCATTTATTTCTCTGGCTGGGGGCGACCTTCACAGCCTCTGAAGAGGAACATGCAAGACAGGCTGTCTTTATGCAGCTGATGGTTTCTGAAAGAAAAAGAGTTTTCTAAACCATCCTCCGGCATGAAAAAGAGGGATACTGATGTAGAAAAGCAAGGACGTCACTGGGAAGAAGGAATCTCTGAATCCTCGGGACTTCTGTTCTCTTCCCAGAGTGCCGGTATTTTTTCTTTTTGGGAAGGATGACTAATTGAGGGGAAGACTTGGCATGTCGCTCTCCGACAGACACAGATCTCCATCCATTTGAATTTCCTTTAACTGCTTATCCAGTGCAGGCTCATAACGCTTATTCCAGGAAGCTGCGGTCAGGTCATGTGACTGGGTACACCCTGTAGAGGATGCCCCCCACCTCAGTTCACCTTGGCCGGTTCACCTAAACCGCATGGTCGGCAGTTCTGACTTTGGAAGGACACCCATAGACACACAGACACACACACACACACAGACACACATACAGACAAACACACACACACACACATACAGACAAACACAGACTCGCATATACACAGAGCCAGGACAGGAAACAAATGCACATCCCTGGAAGTACGAGGCCACAGATGTGTCAGCTGAGCTGCCGCACTACACAAACATAGATCGGTAAACTATATTTTTAAAGGAATGAGTCAGAACCGGCCATTCTGTTCTTCTGCGTCACATTGGCATGAAACCCACCCAAGCTCCTCATTTTCGTGCTTGAAGTCACATGTGGTTTATGAGACTGGGGGGGCAGGAATGAAAGGCAGCATGCGGATTTCCAGGAGTCCGGTGAGAGTGTCCCTGGGCAGAGGCCTGCGTGGGAGCTGTGCCATTTTTCCCAGTGACATGCAGGGACCTTGGCCAAGGATTGGAACCCAGAGACCACAGACAGTGTAATATCATCGAGATCCAATCTCCACTTACAGGACTGAATGGAGGTTTTTTTGTTGAGTCTCAGTGCATCCAAGACACCAAAATTAGGATGAAAAGGAAATATTTCTGGCCTGTTGCATCTTGTTGGATGATTTTAGTTTGCTTACAAAAGTGAGACAACATAAAAGGTAAGTGAAAAATGAAAGGGTTCTGTAAGATAAGATAAATGAGTTTGACTTTCAAGGTCAAAGTTAACCCATAGAGTGAAGCGAATGTCGTGAAATCAAAGCCGATTTAAAGGAGGAAACCTGATCACTTGTTGAGAGGAGGAAGGTGGTTTTCTCTGGACACTGCTTCTACAACTTTGATCGATCGAATAAGATATGGCCACACGTTTGGTGGAGGGTAAGACAAAGGGCCTCACATGCCTGGAAACAGGAGCTGCACCAAGAAGCATAAGAGAAAGCAGAAGATTTCTGACAGTCTGCTGCAGTGTGTCCTAAGAAACCCCCACATGTTTGGTGTGACCCCGTGTAAGACTGCCTGCCAAGTGGATGCATATAAGTAATAATGCTTTTGAAATGTGCCCTGTGCTCGAGCCGTCCATTCATGGCCCACTGTGAAATCCACCATTGCTGTCGACGATAAAATGAATAGAGGGCTGGAATAAGCGTGATGGAAAGACTTGTGCACTAGCTGCCTGGGTTACCGTCCAAGGAAATGCTTGAAAATCCTCAGGTTATTCTATAGAAACCAAGGGCGACGAGAGAGGTGCACAGGGTAGCCTCTGCCCCGACTTGGTGAATGATCTGTGGGAAAGGCGGTGTCACCCATTTCCTCAGAAGCCCAGCATACTTGCTGCTCTGAAAGCTGCATGCATCAGTAGCCTGCTGATGGTGCTTCACAGACCCTTCTCCAAACTTGACAGTTGACAGCTGAGGTTGTCACATGTGCGCCGAGGAACCTGAACTCATTACATCTGCCAGATGCCTTGGTTAGTTAAACTGTCTGCCATTAACTTCTGTCAGAAGGTTTCCGGAACCCAAGACCAGCTTTTCTGCTCATTCTTGCAGGGGACTGACAGTTACTATCTACACTGTGAAAGACAATGAGCCCGAAAGCCTTCATGTCTCACTAATTCAATAACCAAAGAGATCCAGCCGGTGACACAGGAGCTTCCTCTTGGTTATAGTTAAAGGAATTGGATGGTTCATCCCTGTAGGTTTCCTATGTCATTCTGATGCGCAGATTCCAGTCTGAATAGTCTCTGGGTTACTTCCCTTTAGTGAGTGGAGTGCTGGTGTATGGCCTGTGGAGGTCTTCCTTGTCTACTGTTTTAGGCAGAAGGTGTGCAGGATGAGCATCGTCGCAGCTTCCCCATTAAAGGTTCTCAAAATCAGAAATGCTGTCATCAGTGAGCAAGGAAGTATAGGAGGTCAGGAGAGGAAAGGGGGATGTCTTGTGATATTGACATGGTGTTTTTTTTCTTCCTAGTTGGATTTGGGAACACTGACACACTTTTCTAAATAGTCTTGGAAAGTGACATGAAAAACTGGAGATGATCTTAGGTTTGAAAAGGAAGGTCACATGCACAAAGTTTTGTGAGGAGTTGGTTGTGTGGCCACAATTCTCTTGTACCGAAAATGCAGAGATTTGGTTGCGAAATTTGGTGTTACTGCAGTAAGAATCCTGCTTTCTGCTCCGTCAAGCTCACAGGTAAAGTGAGAAAACAAGAACCTTTATCATCCTGACCACAGCAGCCCACTGTGGCCACAGCCAGCCTGCGATGTGTCCTCACTGACAGGGTCTCACATTTCAGGTTATAAGGGGGTTTCTTAAGAAATCGACACGAACAAACAGTGATCTGGTAGCACTGATTGATATTTGTTGAGAGAGAAGACATTTCGGTTTCTGAGCAAAGCCTTCTCACTTGTTTGTTCATGGGAGTGCTGGCAGCTTGACATCAAAGCCTCAGTGTCAATATGTGTTTGGCTGAATCATGGCCAAGAAACCGCATCAGCCAACTCCAAAAGACTTGGGCTCTACAGGAGACCCCAATGGGAGTATATTGCACAGATTCTCTCTTTACACTTCCTAGACATTCATAGAGTATACAGGCCTGACATTGGGTGGGTTTTCAGTCAGGCTGAGTCAGATTGGCGTTTTTGGTGGCTGAAATCCCCTGTAATATGTGCCTGCTGATGCATGATTCCTGTCTTAAAGGCCTGCGATAAGGCAACGGTAACAGCCCCCCATCTGTACACCAAGGCTTATAGTATTCAGCTAAACCCCTTGTCGGTGTGCCAATGTGCATTTTTAGCCGATTCAGAAAACAGCTGGGCCTTGAAATTGGCTTCACTCATATTTTTGTTATTCTCCACAGACACTGAGCTTTACCGAAAAATAAGGGTCATTTCCAAAAGCTCTGCTCTATCCACCTGCAGTCACTGGAAGCAATTTGCCTGGCGATGTGCAGCACTGGAACAGAACAAAGTGCTTGCAACTGGGAGTGGGAATAAGAGCCCAAATATGAGATGCCCGACCGAACACATATCTTTTGTTTGCATAGAGGAAGCACTAAAATGTATTACAATAATGAAAAATGAGTACAGTCTACAACTTTTTAGACAATTTAAATTTGTCATCCACTGCTGCTAATGATGACTGACTCCTGGGGAACGTTAATCAAGGTACTTTGAAGAGACCACACCTAGCTGCTCTGCTATTGGACGCGTCCGTCACATAAAACATCACACATCACATCACACATTATCGTGACTACCAGTTGAAGATGGCCATTCAATCATTCAGATAAATATACTGTTTCTTAGCAGGAGTTTTTAAAATCTTTGTTCCTTTAAAGAGTTTGAATATGAATGAGTTCCCTCTTTTCCCTTTGTTTTACGAAGTGGAGGATAATGGCTCTAACAATTAAACTTATCAAGGCTGTGAGCTGAAAGCATTATGGTCTTTGTCTGCAGCGGGACGAGCTTAATCTCACGTGAATAATGAGCAGGACAGGCGGGGGGCATGTTTTTTTTCTAACCAGGGAGGAAATGAAATGAGATGAGCTCCTGTTTTTGACTACAGAAAATGGAGCCATTTTGTTTAAGTCTTGGATTTTCTATTTTTCCGAACAGCCTAACAGAAATTTTAATCCTCCGGATCCCTTTGGCTTCTTACTTGGTCCAGCTCCCCCATTCATTTTTATATCCATTCCTAAGTTTAGTAGAAATTAACTGGCGGATAACTAGGTGACTCGGTAGCTTGTTAAAGTTCTGCAGCTGGTGAGATGATCCGTGTGTCAAAAACAGATCAGATGTCAGACTTGCTGCCCTGTATGTCAATCAAGTGACAAATGTCATAGTGCGGATGGATAAAAGGATATCGCCCATTCTCGCTTTCTTTATGCCATGCGATCTACCCACACTAACTTTCCGATCGACCAGTAGATCCCGATCGGCCTATTGGGCTCCCCCGATTAAAATGGCCCATTTAGCCCAGACTACCTTAAATCTGAGAAGTTATCTGGCTAAGCAAGAAATCTAGCTTCAAAAAACATGATGCAGGCCCCTGTTCTGTTTTGGGGCTGCAGCAGGAGAGGTTCAGTGAAGTAGCACCTCCTGCATGTGTGTTTTTGGACCCCCTCTGCCCCCCTCCAGTGACACTGCATGCATGTGTCAGCATTATACACTCATTTACACACAGTATATAACATAATTTACTGTCATGTCCCTTTTGATGCCATTCCTGATGCTACGGGATAGTTATACCCGGAAGGGCGCTGCACAGAAAGAAATGCTTTGGATACATAGTCACAGAGGCTTACTCATTAACCATATCCATGCGTCTTGATAGCAAGGACACAGTATGGATTTGGGATACCTCTAGCGCTGACAGTGATTAATCTGCTTTTCTTTATGTTGTCGGACCGGTTTTAGGCGCCCCCCCCCCCCCCCTGTGTTTTTTGTGGCAGGTTTGGCTAACTGAGCTTGGATTTATTGGTTCATTGGGTATTGGGTGGGCAAGGTCTCCCCTGGGTGGGAGGAAGAATTCCTGAAAACAGAGGGAATCCCTTTGTGCTTGTTTAGGGCTCCCAGGTGACGCCCAGGAGCAGAGCATCGTTTGTAGCTGAATTAGCTGGAATAAAAGCTGTCAGATGTGTGCAAGGTTGCTATAATGTTTCTGTACAATATATCGCTAATACAGGGATTCTCTCAGTTGCTGGGGATTACAGGAAGTGAGGCTTCTCTCTGACAAACACTTTCATTCTGGTCTGGAGGCACGGCTCAGAAGAGAGGTACGGCCTTATGATAAGCGAGAAGCGGGAGGTCAAAACTAAATGAGGGAAGCCTGCAAATATAAACAATAAATACTCAACCTTAGGCATCTCCATGTGAAATAACACACTTTTTTACAACACGCACTCACACTGTACTATTTTTTTTGTAGTTGACATTTCTTTGTTTGTATATAACCTGTTTAACATGGGGGACCAGATATGAATAACAATGTTTCTGGTATAAAACAATGATTTGCTCAACCAGCTACAACGATTTCTAAAGGCATTGTTAATCCTTTGTTGCAGTTTTATCTGGGAGTTGCAGTTTGGGGGCACTATCAGTAGATGGCAGTCATATTACAGAATTCGCCAATCCAGTGTCTCGATACAGTACGACTCACACAGTGCCTGAGTGGCAAACTCCGCATTAAACAAAGGGGCATGTAAGCGAAAGGTGAACGGAAAAAACAGACTCTGCCGTGCAAGGTCAGAGAACGGAAATGAGGTGTTGCTTGCAGATTGCATTTTGCCGTCGATTGTTTATCATTCTGCGGTAATGAGACGCGAGAGGCTGGAGGGAGACTGCGGCCCAGTTTGCGCTCAGAGGAAGGATGACTTGTACTTGAGCAGAGGACGAGCTTCCCGGAGCTGCTGCTGTCGACGTAAGGCACAGGCACGCCTGGTTTTGAAGCTGACGTTTGTGCTCGCCTTAGAAACCTCGTGGGCTACTTCTAACGAGAAGTTTCTTCATTCTGTATTAATGCCCAGGAAACAGGCAGCCATAGAAGAGACAGGCACCTCCTTTCTGACGGTAACATAACTCTCCCCCCCAAACACATACACCATAGTGACCAGCGGCAGTGTGTATTCGTCATCCATTGTGTTTTGGGGGTTTGGGACCCCCTGTTGGCCACAAGCAGTCACCACAGTAGTGAATGTGGCCCCAACGTGACTCTTCAAGTGGGGCCACATAAACAATAAACACGCCTCTGGTGACACATCACCACCGTCAGAACAGTGTGCCAAGCATTTCACCGCTGGGTGAATCAGTGCAGTGTGTCTGTAAAAAGATATGGTGACAAAACCCACCAGGGGAAGCAGACCAAGGCTTAGAGGGGGCTGAGAAAGCCGCGGTCACATGACTTTCAGATGCCGCCTTTGCGTGTCCCTCCCACTGCTTCTTTGCAGATTTTGGTTCCCTTGCCCACATTAGCTCTTGCTTGCCTCCCCTTCGCTCAGCATGCTGGGAAAGTGAGAATATGCTGGCACTCTTCAGGCTTCACTCCATTTTAAAAATCCACCGTGAAATGATGGTAAGTGCTTAGTCCCCTGCTGCGTGGACGTGGCAGCATGAGAAGTTAGCTGGCAGCAGCACCTTTGCCTGTCAGCCAGCGGAGGGTGGCCTCGAGCAGCTGGGCCGGAGGACGGGCCGGAAATCATCCATGGGGGGGGCGATTTGGACACTTTTCCGAGATGGGCTTTTGCTGGTGTTTTGGCAGGAGATGGGAGATTTGCGGCGCGTCGTTTGGCTACCAGGGAAGTCGAACGCGGCGTTTCCCCCTGGAACTGCATTCTAAACAAATTACATAAATTACAGCAGCCAGATAGGAACAGGGAATCAATAAGCCGTTTTACAGATGTGTAAACAACCTGCCAAAGTAGTTCTTCCCCTACCCACTGGGTGGCGCTTTTCTTCAAGACACCTTGATGCTGGCTTAATGAACTGTTCCATCATTGTTTATTGTAAAAAATAATTCTTGAAAAATGCATTTCAGGTATCTGGCTCTCAGAAGTCAAGGCTTCGGCATGCATGCATCAAAGCATTTGATGTGATCGTGTTGTGCGTTTCTATTTATCTGTCTATTTGTTCTTAGATGGTGGAGAGTCTGCTGTGGCGCCCTGATACTAGATGAAAGCGACCCTGTAATATTTCATTAAATATATCTATCGCCAAGAATGATTTATTGCTTATTTCCTCTGGCTATTCGCTTTAAAGCCTTTTGTGTCATTTACTTTCTGTACCATCTGCGATTTGGATATGCAAATAGGCCATGCGTAGACTGAACATGTATATATTTCACATGCTGGGGATTTGAGCAGAATATGCATTTGTTATAACTCTCCCCGGTGATGGCGGGGAGGTACGCACATGACCGTGGCCGGTCGGCAAGTGATGGACGCCAGCGGCAGTGAGGAGGATGCTCATTCCAGGGCCCAGCGGGACGTTGCGGAGTGCCGAGCATTAGCCGCGGCTGCTGGCAGCCAAACAAGGGTCTGCAGGCATGAATTGGGGGGGGGGGACGGAACGTGAGGTAGGGAGATTTTGAACGCACAGCCTGTCCCTCCATGGTCTGGTCCCCCCTGGGTAGCTATTCCATGCCAGCAGTGTGGCTTAATGACAAACAGCATTATTTATCAACATCCCCACCCCACGACAATTTCCATGGGGTGGGGTTGGATTTGATGTTGGTTGCTTTGCTGGTTTTTATGGCCCTGACGATACCTGAGATAGTGAATGGGCACTTCACAGCTATGATGTTTCCAGTTCTCTTGAAAAGCAAAGCATGCTGGGAAATGAGAATATTTCAGAACGAATCCCTGGCTCTGGAGTCAGCTGACCCAACGCAGTGTGGGCTGTAGGAAGCCTTGGGATCCAGTGATCTACCGTGGCTTCGGCCTCTAATTTGCAGCAGAAAGTTTGAAGGACTTGTTTGGCCTGTGCAGGCTACCTATGCTCACATTTTTGGGTATTTGACCTGGGAACACCCAGACTTACACTAGCCATCAAACTCACTTTGTGTTCATATCACATCTGAGATGTAGGCATTACACAGCACAGACTCGGCATGAGGAAATTCATTATCTCCCTTCGTTTCCTTCTTTCCAGCTGTCCACCTTAGTTAGGTTTTATTTGGAAGTTTGTTTTCTGCAGGAAAACCTGCGTGGGTGGGTGTGTTATTCAGTAACCACTGCAATTGAGATGCTAATGTTTTATTTCAGCCTCACATTAATCTGGAAATATGAGGAGATTGTATGTTGCTTTGGATAAAATCATCAAGCAAAGTAAAAACAGGAATAGCAGCGTAATAATCAGTTCTGCCTGTCGGATTTCTGCTGTGGGGACCTGAATGACATTAGAGTTGCTTTATGAAATTAGCTTCTCCACTTCCATTGAGTGCCAGTCAAAGTCACATGACCCAGCCATGAGGATTAGGCTCGCTTTCAAAACAGCCGCGCTGGCCGGACGTGTAGCCGACTTGAATGCCGCCTACCTTGGTGCCGGGGTGTCCTCAGCTTTTCCCGGGTGTATGGGACCTTCACCTTTACTCGGAGGGTTGTGCCTCAGCGGGTTAGGACTCAGAAGGTCACTGGCTCAAATCCCCTGAGCAAGGCCCTTAACCCCAGTTCCTATCGGGGTGCTGCCCGCTGGCTGACTCTGCCGTGAATGAAGTTTCACTCTCCTCATTCTTTGTGGGATGCTGTGTTTCTGTGCAATCGCAGATGTTCTTCATCATGACTGTTAATCGGTAACATATCCTTTTCCTTGGATTCAGCCCTGGAAACATGAGCACCATCCGCATAATATGCTCATTAACAGCTATTCGCATATAATTATTACTTAATTGCTCTTCTGATTTACTTTAATGCTTGCACTCATCTTTGTTTTATTTTAATTCCGGGTGGTTTAGGCTACCAATAGTTTGAAAATCTTCCCGTTCAATAATGATATATTTGTCTTGGCCACCTGTGTGGAAGCGTGTTTTGCAAATATCTTGTGGGAAAAAATTATGAAGACGATCCCCCTGCACCCATGCTGGCAATCGATATGTAGCAGTGTGTGTGTTTGTGTGTGTGTGTGTTTGTGTGTGTGCCTCACATCTGTACCTGCAGACGAGTTTGGCAAATGTATATGATGCTGTATGTGAATTTGCGTATGCTGGTTTTATTAATGCTTGAATGGATTGAGAAGACCTGTATCTCACCAGCTTAGAAGTCATTCAATGTAAGGCATAATTCTGTAGAAAACAAAATCAGTCACCGCTAAAAGATATACAAACTATGACTTTCTGGTGTACAGTTTTATAATTTTATAACAGTATCTGTAATACATTATGACACCCTGTGGTGTTTCAGAATCTACAATAATCTTGTTCTATTGTCTGAGCTAGAAATGTTGAACATATATAATATCATAAATATATTGCCAACGTTGAACTTTGATCAGAGTCTAAATTTTGCTTTTAGCAAGCAAGCCCAGTGGGGGGCAGCCAGTTGACCTCAGACCCCCAGAGGTTTTTATTCCCCTTCTTGGGAGTTTTTGGTTCCTCTCCTCCTTTGTCGTCTGGTTTTTTCTCATTTCTTTGTCTTCCCCTCTCCCTGTTTTTATATTTTTCTCTCTTAATGATTTTGTTGTGTTGCCACAACACACCCGTGTAAAGCACCTTGGGGAGACTCTGCTGTGAAAGGCGCTATATAAAAATAAATTGAGTTGAATGGAATGTGGGGCAGCATGGTGGAGCAGTGGTTAACACTGTCCCTGTGTCATCATGTGGTTTCCTCTGGTTTCCCCCCAAAAGCATGCTGAGGTTATTTGGAGTTACCAGATTGCCCATAGGTGTGCGTGTGTGAGTGCGTGCGTGAGTGTGTGTATGGTATGTGAGTGCGTGGTGTATGTGTGTGTGTGTGGTGCGTGAGTGTGTGTGTATGGTGTGTGAGTGTGCCCTGTGATGATTTGGCGCCTCATCCTGGGTTGTTCCCTGCCTTGTGCCCTGTGATGATCCTGGGTTGTTCCCTGCCTTGTGCCCTGTGATGATCCTGGGTTGTTCCCTGCCTTGTGCCCTGTGATGATCCTGGGTTGTTCCCTGCCTTGTGCCATGTGATGATCCTGGGTTGTTCCCTGCCTTGTGCCCTGTGATGACCCTGGGTTGCTCCCTGCCTTGTGCCCTGTGATGATCCTGGGTTGTTCCCTGCCATGTGCCCATATTGTTCAGGCTCTGAACCCCGTGTGACCCTGACTAGGACAAGCAGTTTCAGAAAATGGTTAGATGGAAGGAATGTATTAGTGTTCACCAGCAGTTACATGTATGTTTCCGTATGAGTAGTATGAAGCTACAAAAGATACTATTAGCATATTTTACTTAAATGTTAATTATATTCAGCAGGCCGAGGCATGGATGTTAAGCAAGAAAAACACAATAAACACATTGGGCTCTCATTATCACAAAAAAAACACAATTAGCCAACCAAAAAAACAAGGCATAATTAAACGAGGGTCCATTTCCCATCGGTTGAACAGGTGCTCCATTTACTAGGCATATTACTGCCCAAGAACACAGGCTTGTTAAAACATGCTCAGCGTGTAGGACTGAGTGCTGCCTGTTTGCAATGTTCCCTGCTTTTGAAAACTAGCGCCTGGGTGTCATTGAAGTGCCAGAAATAGTCAAGTACTTCTTTGTGAGTCTCTGAGGGCTGCGGATCACTGGTGGTGCGATCTCATTCAGCCTGCCTTTCTCCGCTGTAGATGAGGGCTGAGGTCACTAGTCATATGCTGACGAGTCACGCTGTCATGTATTCTCCTGGAATTCCTCCACCCAGCCATTCCTCCCAGCACGTGCCACTAAGCTTCTTGATGTTCACTTTCCATATCCCTGTGGGGTATCCAGTTTCGGCCATCCGCAAATTCTCTTTCTTCTCTTTCTTTCCGTTGACTCGTTTCCAGAATGTTCAGCAGGACACACGTCTTGGGTCTACTCATTATATTATATAATGTATTTGACGGCCCTCTGAACCTGCCAGGGTATCTGTGCCCCCTACTGTACCCCTGCCGGTGGTCCCTTACTTTGGGGGTCATCTCTCTTGGGTCATCACTAGATTTGCTGACGACCTTAAGCCAAGTCAAACTTTATTGCCATTTCTGAATATACCTTCCTACAATGTAATTAAGTAGCATTTGTCCGAGATATTACACGGCCTTACGCATAAGACTACATAAGAGGCGTGAGACAGTAATGAATGCCACTGGGCATTTGTCTACGGATTTCTCTCCAGTTGCCATTTTGCATGGTTTATGCAAATCCCTGATTCAACCCATTGGTGTGTATCCTTTGACGGTGAGCTCGAGATGAGAGCACCCTCGAGACGAGAACCATCCGGCGAGCGTCATGGCCATTTGTCAGTTTGTCAGGCTGTGGCATGAGCAAAAGTCATTGGTCAGTGGCTGACCGGCCACCGCCGAGCGGTGATCCGGTCGCTCTATTCCCGGGCGCCTTACCTGCAGCCGAATTGATTGTGTGTGTTGTGCGTGGCATGTTTGCTGTATTGACGTGTTGCTAACGCTGCGCTAACATCATTTGACGCCCTTTGGTCTTAAGCGCCCAGCCACTATTTGTCAGGAATAACGCAGCAGCAGAAGTCCCTATGGGCTGATGGGTGACTCAGTGTGTCAAACCGCAGCCTCACACCTCTAGGATGGGGGGTGTGGGGGGTGCCCTGGCTCTGTGTCTGGAATTTTCATGTTCTTGTGTTTCTATGACTTTCCTTTAGCTACTCGGACATTATTCCATAGTCCGACTCACAGATTAAATTTGGCGTGCGCCATGATTAAGTGAGATACCATCTTGCCTTGGACTGGGTGAGCGGTTATGGAGGAGGGTATATGGTAGAATGGAATAACAGTTTTAATATTCTGAAATAGATTATCGTTTCCATGCACAGATATGAAAATGACACACATGTACCTTTTTGATCTGAGGTGATACTTATGCAAATTAAAAAATGTGACATGAGGAAATAAATAGGCTGCTAAACAAAATGAGGATATATTGTTTGAGGTCGTTTAAGTAGCCATGCTGCCGTTTCCCCCCCAGAAGCTTACAATGTATTTTCAGTAAGTCGCACGCAACATTAAGTAAATGTATTTTTTCATATATTCTTACATTATCAACCGATATCTGTTCAGATTACGAATCAATAAGACAAGGACTTAATCTCATAAGCAAGCAGCCGTTTATTGGCCTTTTAACAAACCCATTAGTTACGCCTCAATGCAATTCAATTCGTTAACCTTTATTATGGTTCTGCCAATAAAGCACTTTTATTAAAGGAATTTTTGCCTGCTCATGGTTTATTACATTCCAGATATTTACTAAGTGGCACTTTGACCCTGTTAATTACATGACCAAGCTTGGCAGGATGGTGGCATGGTGGCTGCACTGTAACGCACCTCCTCAGCTGATCCTCTTCCTCCTCTGTGTGGGGAGTTTCTCCCACAATGCTCTGGGTTTCTCTCTGGGCACTGTGGCATGTCTAAGATAACAGCAAAATATGATTCTGCGCGTGTGTGGGTGTGCTTGTAATTATTACATTGTGGGGACCAGATTTCCTCACAATGTGATAAAAACTTTATGTAACTTTATACCTCATGGGGACATTTTTTTGGTCCCCACAAGTATAACCTCAGTGTTTTATCAGTCTGTGACTACTCGTGATTAAGGTTAGGGCTGGGTCGCGTTTAGGGTTCTCATGGCTTTGATTGGGGTTCTATCCCGCCACTCACGCTCAGCGCCATACTGGGTAAGTGACTGGAAGACGGATGCAGTCTGACAGAGCTGATGCCGTCTGGAGGAAGTGAAGGATGCAGATGACAGGAACTGGAAGAACACTTTGTAGGTCCTGGTTTCAGGTTTCAGTCACTTTGTGTCAAACACACAAAAGACATGAAAGAGATGTGGAAGTGTGTCACCATGGTTGCACCAGCTGAATTAATTCAAGGTGCCCTGGTGGCCTTTTATGTTCAGCCCTCCCTGGCGTGCTGCTCTCCTGGTTATCGGACTATGAGCCTTCCCTCAAAAATTGGAGACTATGGGTCCCATAGAAATACCTCCCACTGCCATCACTGCATGTCACTGTGCCCTGGGCACTGACTCCTATGTTCTTGAGAGAGAGAAAGAGAGAGGGAGCTGAGATGTAGGAAAGTGTTGGGGCCAGGAGCGTACATGCTGGAGTAGGAAGTGTGATGGACTGCGATGAGATTTCTTCCATATGAACGTGGGGACAGGTGTGCCATGACACCATCTGTTTCTTTTTGTATCTTCTAAGGATAAAATTGGCAGTTGAAGAAAAATTAGACCTTGAAACACTGAATGTAAGATCAGATAATGTTGACTGCTGATGAGCAATGCGGTTGTGAAAGTAGCACGTGAAGCCGGTTTCCATTGCCATGGTGTACCAGACCAAAGACCCAAACAGTAGGGGCTTAGACGCCGTGGGGTTATTTGTGCTGCTGGTCTGGGAGGCAGTGCACTCGCCTTATCGGGGTCGAGTAAACGATGAAATAAATCACAAGGCGGCCTCAAGACAGCCAAGATCAGCCTTCTGTGGTCACAGCAATTGCTTGTGTTTCTGCTGTCACACGTAAAGAAGTGAACGTTATCAGAGGGGACCGTGGCGATTTCTTATCTGACGACAGAGGCACATATAGAACAGAGGGGCTGATTAGGTGGTGCTGTTGCCATCTGTGAGTGTGAAAAGAGCGAACAGGATGTAGAGGTACACCACACCCATCGCAGTGAGCCGTTACCAGCACGCCACACCCATCGCAGTGAGCCGTTACCAGCACGCCACACCCATCGCAGTGAGCCGTTACCAGCTCGCCACACCCATCACAGTGAGCCGTTACCAGCACGCCACACCCATCGCAGTGAGCCGTTACCAGCACGCCACACCCATCGCAGTGAGCCGTTACCAGCACGCCACACCCATCTCAGTGAGCCGTTACCAGCACGCCACACCCATCGCAGTGAGCCGTTACCAGCTCGCCACACCCATCGCAGTGAGCCGTTACCAGCTCGCCACACCCATCGCAGTGAGCCGTTACCAGCACGCCACACCCATCGCAGTGAGCCGTTACCAGCACGCCACACCCATCGCAGTGAGCCGTTACCAGCACGCCACACCCATCTCAGTGAGCCGTTACCAGCACGCCACACCCATCGCAGTGAGCCGTTACCAGCTCGCCACACCCATCGCAGTGAGCCGTTACCAGCTCGCCACACCCATCGCAGTGAGCCGTTACCAGCACGCCACACCCATCGCAGTGAGCCGTTACCAGCTCACCACACCCATTTCAGTGAGCCGTTACCAGCTCACTAGCCTTGCGGAGGACAGGATGCAGGAATGCTGTTACAGGGTGCTATAACAGATCGAATGGTTCCTTGTGGTTACCTCCACTCTTACAGTCCCGGCTTCTGCTGCCTGGCCTTTCAGAACCACAAACGTGGTATCTGGCTTGTCGCTGTGGTTTGGAAAAACATGATTTATGATAGATACGAAAGTACAGATGACCCAGCTCTCTTCATGAGGAAGCTTCATTGAGTTTCTCTGACATTTGGGATGAGGCAATTCTCTATGTCTGCTGGATTTCATCTTCAAGGATTCTGTGGTTACATGGGGGTTGGAGGAGCCGGAGCATGCCAGGTTCCTGGTCTGGCTTCCCATTAGGTACCAAGAGATATTCTGGGCCTCAGTGTGTGGTGTTAGTATATCGTACCCTAAATGAACTTGATGTTCATTTAAATGGTGTCTGTAATTGCAATTTTGAGGGCAGAACTCCCGCACCTTGTGGCCACTTGTATCAAAACTTTACTTAATACTGTCAACACCTTGAAGCCAAGTGAACATCCTGGGCAGAAACGCAACGGTGTCGCTAGCAAATGTGGCCGCACGCCTTCTTTGGTCAGCTCCTGAAAGACGACAAAGTGCCTTCAATGAGTGCCAGGAGTGCCCGGAGTGCCAGGAGTGCCCGGAGTGCCAGAAGTGCCCGGAGTGCCAGGAGTGCCCGGAGAGCTCAGCCGTCGAGCCTGGCTGTCATTGCTTCAACCTCGGCCGCGGTTTGGTTGTATTTATTCCCTGCCTGTTAAGATAATTGATATCTCAAACTCTGGATTTTCTGATTTTTGACATTATTATAGGTATTTCCTCCAGGAAGCACCACTTTCCCAGAATCCAGAGGTCATCGGCTCAAACTCATGTATATGTATATTGAATCTGTTTATCTCGATTCGTATAGTTTGACATGGAAACCATGACATGTTTTTATTGAAACCTCAGAATTTATGCATAATAAGGGCAAGATAATATATCTAGTGAAATATGTCTAAATGACTGTGTCCCTCATTCATATTTTAAAGGGCACCTTTATTGGGGTTTTTTTTTTTTAAATGAGTATTTCTGAAATTAGAATAAACCATATCTGTACCCACCTAACTAAGGTAGATATAGATGGTTAAGAGCTCAGCAACTGGCCAGCTCATTTATGTCTGTATCCTGTAGATAGCCTTCAAAGAGAGACTTCCCTTCTCCAGAAGCAGATATGGGGCCGAATCAGCCCTCCCTCTGCCATAGATGTTGCTCTCAGGGTTAGGGTTAGGCATGGGATTAGGAACATTTGCTCGTGGCTCATGACTGCATGGACCGTGACTTGGGTCAGCATGGATCAGCATGGATCAGCGGTGTTTGTGTTTTGGTGGTCGGCCAGTTGAAATTCTTGAGATTGCTAGGAATGATTGGTCAGCCAATGGAGCAGCAGGCCAGAGTGGAGGGCGGGCCGGTATGTAAGCGCCTCGCCTGTGGGGGGACCGGGGAACCCCAGCCGGTCCAGGGTGTATGGAAGGCCTGGCTCCACTTCTGTCTAAGCAATGACATGTCATATTACCACTGTAGCAACACCAAAAGACAACAAAACAAGTCCCTGCTGTACTGTAGTTCCTGGTATTTTTCTATTGGCGAAGAGAAGCTGGATGATAGAAGTATGATCTTATCCTGATAGGACCCAGTTACTGATCATTGGGTTATCGTTTGGAAAAGCTACTGAGGTGACATTTCCCCGGAATTCTTCATGGCTGCACTGTGATATGTCCAGAGCTATGGCAAGATTTTAGAAGTTCTTTGGAAAAGGACTTTGTTGTTTGAATTCGGTCTCTTGCAAGCAGCTGCCGGATCCCTGCCGCTTGTGTGGCTGTAATTTGCCGGCTCTGTCTCTCTCCTTGCTTCCGTTTGATTGTGGAGGCTACCTGAAGAGATCAGCTTGATTGCCTGATGTTGGTTCCCAGCATCGATCTCGGCCCCAGGAGAGAGGTCATCAGCGCCCGGAAACAAGCCGCTCTTCCCGGTGAACGCTGCCGGCGTCTTGTAATCAGTAGAGCCCTTCAGCATCTCCCCCCCGCAAGCCCCCTATTGTCCCCGAGTCTCGAAGCTTCCTTTTGACGCAGAGGATAATCATAGTAAATCTGTTGAAGCCCGATTCCATAGCTAAGATGAAAGAAGCCCGTGGCCAGCTGGTAGTGCTGTACAAAAACAGAGCATCCACGCTTAAAAGTCAGCTCACGCTGTGCTGTTTGTAATTAGGTAATTTTAGTGATGGGTGTATTACAGATGACGACGAATGATGGAGATTCATTCCCCCATGTACAGATCTCGTATGCAAATCTCAGTTCATCTCTTTCCCCCCCCTCTTCTGGACATCATCTAATCCTACCGCATCAGGAGATACAAGACGCTTTATTACCGGTCTACGGGAAGCTATTTGCATTAGAAAGAAGGGATCAGTTAATTGAAGTTAATCAGGGACAGTCCTCTTCTTTCCTGGGGTGGAGTGGGCTTTGTTCATTAAGAACACTTTAAAGATTCTTAATTAGCAGCACCGACACGCCGAAAGTCAGGCTGTTGTAGGAGTTGCTCCTGGAAGTTTTAATTACATCTCTGATTAATGTGAATGGACTTACTGCGTGCACAGAGGATATACCTCCTGAGCTTTCTGATGCTCCACGCATTTTTGTTTTGTTTGTGTGAAGTTCACACTCAGATTTTAAATCAGTTTAGCAGATACATTAAAATATAACGTAAAAAAACATAAATAAAGTGCATGATAAAGAGTTAATGCGCCTGTATCTTGTGCAGCCTTTGATACATCAGTTTTTGAATGCACTTCCAGTCCAATAACTTAATTCTTTTCCATCCATCCATCCATTTTCCAAACCGCTTATCCTACTGGGTCGTGGGGGGTCCGGAGCCTATCCCGGAAGCAATGGGCACGAGGCAGGGAACAACCCAGGATGGGGGGCCAGCCCATCACAGGGCGCACTCACACACCATTCACTCACACATGCACACCTACAGGCAATTTAGCAACTCCAATTAGCCTCAGCATGTTTTTGGATTGTGGGGGGAAACCGGAGTACCCGGAGGAAACCCCACGACGACATGGGGAGAACATGCAAACTCCACACAAATGTGACCCAGGCGGAGACTCGAACCCGGATCCTAGAGGTGCGAGGCAACAGTGCTAACCACTGCACCACCATGCCGCCAACGCTTAATTCTTTTAATACCACAAACAAAAAATATTCTCAAAACAACTTGAAAATGAAGTCTGTGAAGTATGCAAACAAGAAGATACTTCAGGACTGTAGTCGTAAAAAATATTTTTCTCACACCTATACCTGATCGGCCCTTCTTACTTCTGTTTCTCCCCTTATAGTGATGTCTGTCCTGTATTGCATTCACATCCCTGATCAATAACATATAATGAAAGAACTTGTGAAAAGCATAAACAATTAAAGTTAAATACGGCATGATATATAGTATACAAATGCTGTGTAGAATTTATTAATACGGTGGTACGTTGGAACATGAATTTAATTCGTTCCAGGAGGCTGGTCGAGTTGCGATTTGTTGAGGTCCAAGTCAGATTTCCCCATAAGAAATAATATGAATGAATTTAATCCATTCCAGACCCCCAAATGATTGCCTATTTAAGCATATCTACCTACCTAATGATAAAAACATTAACAATCAATATAAAACTAATACACAGTTGAAAAAGCACACATACAAAAGTGATAAACAAGAAATAAGTGACAATCCCACTTTCCGAAGCGAGAGCAGACACACGAGCGCCACCTTCAAGTCTCCCTATAATTTCCTTTTTAGGTTCTACAGTAACTCTCAATACTTTCCTCTTTGGTTTGCTGCTATCGCTGCTCACTCTCTTAGGGCTCATGATTACTGCGTCACTGAATGTACTGTAGATAAAGCACAAAAAAATTCACGCCTTTTGTACATCAAACTCAGTGGAGAGGCACCACGAGACCGAGAGCGATTCATAGGCATCAGCATCCCATTATGTCTGTTTGCCTTTGTCAGCCCTTCAGAGACGCGTCTCCATCACTATAAGTTTTAGCCGTTCTGTTTTGTTTTGTCATGTTCCGAATTTTCAGCTGAATTGCGGTTTTTTTCGACCGACCCCTTCGAGACCCAAATGAGTTGAGTTCAATGTGTCTTGACCAATACAATCTGGAGCAGGAAAGGGCGAGTTCCAAGATTTCGGTCGAGATACAAGTCGGGAAAAAAATTCAACAGACCTGTTCGATGTCCCAGATGGTGGAATTAAGGGACGGTCAAGTTCCGAGGTTCTACTGTATGACAAAAATCCATATTATGGTTGCCACAGCTTTTATATAAATATATATTATTGTTGTTGTTTGTTTTTTAATGCTTAATACTTTTGTCCTATAACTGCACTGTAGTGAAAGGTAATTCCACCCAGCCTCTGCCCCAGTTTCTGCTTTACTTGAACACATCTGCAGTTGATCTTTGGAGGCTGACAGCTCTTTCTCTGTCTCGCAGCACATGCGTCGTTCAGAGAATAATGCAGTGTGTGAGACGAGGAGCTATGCGAGCTGTGTGATGTGATCCTCCCCCATCTGCAGTCCAGGTTGTTCACATTACCTGTCATGCTGCACCTGTTATGATGCCTACCTATGCTCAGTCTTTCCCATGATTTATTGCGATGGCACATGGAACTGAATGGCCAGACTCAGATCTCAAAGGCTTGGAAATGAACCAGATCTCAGTCCATTCACAAGGGTCTAATATATAATATAATATATAATTCTGGAATGGCATTTACATGTGTATATTTACAATGTGAGTTTTGTGGTCTGCTGTTATTACCGAATCACTGATAAGTTGTGTGTATTTGTTGTATGTTTTCAAATGAACTGTTTTGTTTTGTTCCTTGGTGAAACGAATGTGTCTCTCATATGTGAACTGAAACTCAGCCGTTTTTATTGTAAGTGCTGGTGTTTGGGGATGGTGTTTGCCTTTTGTATTACGTTATAGCACAGTTAGCCACAGGCAACAGGATGGTTTACTTAATCACATTTGTGTATAATAAATGGGATATGAGTAGTTTTCAATTTGATCTCGGCATAAATGGATTGCTTTATCTCCGTGCTGATTTCTCCTTTCTATGTAGCTTTTCATTTTCACCAGCCTAATGCCCAAGTGTCTTTCCAAACCTCAGCCCGTTACGGGGGACGGCTCACCCCTGAGTAATGTCCTGTTGGTTCTCTGCCATATGCCCGCCTTTTGTTTGTGTGCATTACACAAATTAGGCTTTGCAGATGTCCCGCCCACCTGTCCCGGGTTGGTCGGTCCTGCTAATGACCTTCATTTGACTTCAGAAGAGTCACAGAGCGGATAGGTTTGCCGACTCTGGGTGGATGGGGACATAATCTCCTGTCCGAAACATGTAGCCCTGTCGTAGCCATTGGCGCAGATGGATGGCTCTGCCGCTGGCCCCTGAGTGAAATCTCCCACCCTCCTTCATCCCCCTTTATAACGCTTTGTCTCAGGACCTGCTGGATTTGTGGTTTGAGGCTCTTTGCTTTTTGCCTAATTCGTAGTGCGCTTGCTTGAATCTCACATGCTTAAACTCAACAGTGACATTAAAGAGATGTGCGAATGTTACATTCAGCACAGGAAAAAACAGATAACTGTTCCAGAAACCTTACTCATCCTTGACATGAAAAACAGCACCGCTCTTAATTACAATTGATTTGTTAGTTTTTAATTTGTGCCCCAGATAAGTTTCCATTGATCAGAATGTTCTGTGGTAAGTTTTGCAGTCTCCCTCTTTGAGTGTGAGATCAGAAGTATCTATGATCTGAGGGAGAAAGTGATGAGGGGGGCATGGAGTCCTTTGGGGCCAAAGGTCACAGTTTTCATTCATCATCCGTTGAGCTGCCCAAACTAGGCCTAACCAGTATGAAGAACCAGCATAAAAACGCAGAGTGTGGAAAGTGATGCGTGTTCTTCATGTGTGACTGCAAATCCCGAATTGTGTCGCTAAACAGAAAAAGCAACACAGATCCTCAGTTTGCTGTTCTGAGTGTCTTTCGGCAGGCGTTTCAGGATAGAGCTATTTTAAAACCTGGGCCTCGGTTGTGCATGTTAGGCAGCGTGACTCTTATTACGTTTGATTTATTAAGTCAGTTTCTCCAGCTGAAGCTGCAGTCTGCTCAGATTCAACTTTAGAACCCAAGGCTGTGTTCAGGTCATTCGTTATGTTAATTATGACAGACTGCAATAATGCAGCAGACCATGAGAAACCATGATTTTTGCAAGCAATCCATGGAAATGACCTTCTGTAGGAGATTCCAAGGTGACCATGGGAAATATGACTGCTTCCCCTCATAGCTGACCCAGGAGTAGCTTGAAGGATGGAGTGCCTTGGGTGTCTTGAGGACACCACCCCTTCTTACTCAGTTTTCTCCAGTCTGGTCTGTGGATGCTCTATAAATCAGCACCCGCATAATCTTTAGTCAGAACTAACACAGCAGTTTTGTAATCGTGATATATAAATATCTCCTATCGGTGCTGTAGATCTGAGTAGGCAGGATGAAAGATAGGCTGCCGGCTAAGGACACCAGGACCCTTTGCCTGAAGAATTGGGTGCCTGTTTTAGCTGTGGACAGAGTAAATAGTGTGCTGTTCACAGAACATACATCAGAGAATATGTGGCTGCTTTTGTGCACCTGGCATGGGAGTCGTGTGTTTAGGAAGAGATTATAGCACATCTCGGAGGAAGGGGAGGAAATAACGTCGCTAAAACAGAAGGAGAACAGGTTTAGTTTCCCAGTCTCTCCTTGTGTATCGTCTGATTCAGCCATTCGTTATATGAAGTGAGATTCATCTATCATCTCACTCAAAGACCCTGCACAACTGTAGACACATTAGCCTAATAGTCTATTATGTATTATATACATAATGAGGTTTAATCAGTTACTTCTTTGCGATTCAAAGGAAATGACTGTCAAGCAGGTGATGCTCTGGATCTGTACACATTTGTATGTTTTATTCGAACTCTTCCAAGGTGCTTGAGACGAGTCTCTCAGTAGAGTAAGAATTCATAATTGGTATTGAGAAATGACATGACGGTGAGGCGTACCCAAAGGAAGCAATAATGCCCCCCCCTCGCCCCCCCCCTGCTTTGCTGAGTGTCTTCTGTCGAGAGCTTTCAATTTTTACACTTGTTACAGAAATTAGACTGTAATGGAATATCCAAAACTGACCCCTCGGGGTGAGGTGTGAAAATGAAGATTCGTTGTGTAATGACACACTGGAGAAGCGGCCAGTGAGAGGCTGAAATGGCATTTAGAACTTTGGGAAATCGCTACAGACTAGCTGAAGTTTCACAATGATTTAACCGTTTGTCGTGGCTTTTCCCCCAGAAGCCGTGCAGTGCTGACACTTTGTTTTGTACTCCTTCCAAATGGCAGGACCGTGTGCTATTAGCAGCAGATGCCTTTATACGTAAGGTAATTAATGATTAAAGTGGTTCGGAATGCACTTGACAGGCAGAGGATATTAAATGAAATTAAAATGTGAATGTATCTCCAACATAATATGTGCGGGCAGAAGGTGCATGAGCATAATGGAAAACAAAATCACATTAATCAAGCCAATTAAACAGGAAGATAAAGAACAGCAGAGCTGGAAGTAATGGCACCGCGAGAACTCCAGTTATGTTCATTCCGTTTCGAGTGTCGCCCATCATGTTGCAATTTGTGCCCTCCTTACGATCTATGTAGCATAATATGTGACTGTGCAATTTAAAGGTGTGAGCTTTGCATTATCAGGGAATGTGCTGCTGGAGTCATTAATGCCCTTATTCGCCATGACCCCCTGACCCAATGTGTTGAGCAGGCAGCAGATGGGTTATATTCATTTCTGGTGGGTCGTTCCATGTGGGATAGGTGACGACGAGGGCCTCCCAACCCCCAGAATGATTTGCATGGTCTGCTGACCTTTCCAGTCCAGAGGGAGAGTGGCATGACTTCCAAGCCTCTCCTGACTGTATAGTCCTCCGCTCCGTCTCCACCGTCGTTCCCAACTCCAGGATGGTTTCCATTTTCTGCTAGGTTTGGCTGTACCGCGGTCTCCTTAATGCATGGTTTGCGCAAAAGATAACTCTGCAATCCAGACTATCCTAGGAAAGCTGGTGTTCAGGGCCATGCTTACAGCACTGCGGTCTCAGGCATGGGGAGCAGCCTTGGAAATGGTACTGAGACCGATGGCGTACATCTGTTCCCTGGATAAGCGGGTTTTAATGAGCTACCACAACATTTACAACCGCAATCGGTGCCTTTCCCTCGTATTGATCTGCTTGCAACAGGGATCTTGCAAAATAGCCCTCCAGGACAAGACCAGCACATAATATTGCACTGTGGAGGAAGAGCTCTTCAAAATGATGAGAACCTGTTGTCATCTGTATTCATTAGGCGACACCTTGTCAGCCAGCGAATGGCCTGATTTTTCTTCAACCTCAAATGACTTATTTAATTGGGTGGCATGTGCAAATCATAGTGCAAGGAGCGGATCATGTGACTTGGGATGGCATTGAAATGATGGATCCCGAAGCAAAGGCTGGAAGCCAGCAAGCCTGGATGTTTAATGTGTGGAGAAATCTAATCTCAAATAGGCTTAATTGAAATGTATTATGTTACTACAATGCCGGCCTATAGCAGTTATTGAACTATTTCATGCTTGAGGAAAAGACCAGGCCCCCTCAATGATGTATTATTAACCTATGTGGACAAATGAATGAATCCGGAGCTTTTGCATGCAGCTGTGTAATTGCTGCCAAGGTGTTAAGCTAACTACAGTGAGGGAATTCTAATAGGCCTCAGATCTAATAGGCATCATGTCGGTTATTCAATATTATTCTCTGTCTCTATGTTTTGTCCAATTTGAAAGTTCTGTGGTCTCCCGCGTCATGATCTAGATATTTAGCACATTACTAGTCTGTTAGTATACAAAATGTGTTCTGGTTTCCTGGCAGGGCTGAGAAAGGATGAAGGAATTGAGCTTTTAATTTCTCAAGAAATCCTCCAGACGGGACATTTTAAAACTGTAAAAGATGAGGTCATTTATACATTTTTGGGGGCACTTTTTAAATATACCAATTAATGCATAAAATTGTAATGTGATATGATCCCAGATTAAAATGCATGCAATGATCACGGCCTTTTGCTAACAAGGGTAAGTATAAAGCATACTATCGCCGTTCCAAAGAAGTGTACAATCATCTCTGTACATACAGAATACATGTGTGAGAAAGCAGGAGACAGTTCTACATATTTTGGCTTTTATTTAGCTTTTAATAGCCTTTGTATATGCGTATAATATATGTACAGTTAGTTTATAAAAAAAGTAAAAATTTCACCACAGTCTTTCAAATGAGCTAGTTTATTTTTTTAAATATCCTTAGAAGCAATGGAAGGTGTATTAAAATATTCGGTTAAATGACAGACAGTGTTTTTCAACTGTAAATGTAAACCGATCCCTTCAAAATAAAACAAATATTGCAAATTATGATCTTTGTAACCTGTGAGTAGTTCAGCAATGTTTTAAAACGAAATGGAACAAGTATTATCCTCTGCCTCCAAGACAAACCCCAGTGAGATGCTGATTGAGCAGTTTAATTTGAGTTGTGAAATCTGAGAGTCGGTCAACGTCAGGACCCAAGCTCTCACATTGTTTATAACCATGATGGTGTGCTATTGGTCTTCATACAAGATATATTGATATAAACGGTATTGTTTCATCCTATATCTCGTTTTGAAAATATATTGATATACCGTGAAAATTCGATATACCGCCCAGCCGTAGGCAACTGTTGCTCATTGGAGCTGGGGGAAGCACATGATCTGCAGCCACGCCCCTATCAGAAATCAGCTTATTTGTGTTTGGATCAAATGCCTTTGTTACCGATTACTGGGATCACCTGGGAGTTCTGACAAGACCCATAAATTCCATAATGAGTTTAAACTAACAGGAATCAGGCCACTACTGAAGAAACCAAATTGTATCCATGGGAGCTCAGCCATTACAGACCTGTCTGTAATGTACCATCTTCCACCAAAGTCCCCACAAACGGCTCTTGCTTAAGCTCAAAGCTGCAGGGATTTTGGGGACTGTAGCAGCTTTGACGGAAAACTGGTGAACCGACAGGAAGCAGTGCCGCCCTCACCTGAAGATCGCTTTTCACGTTATAAGTAGCTGCATTTCCGCATATTCAAATCGCATTCGCATGGTAATTTGATTAACAACGCAATGGTGAAACACGATCCTGATGCCTCCCTATCAGCGCCATAAAAGGGGGGGGGGGGGCTGGGGGGGTGTGGCCAGGTGTGAATGACTCATTCATACACATGAAAGCTGCTACATATTCAATGAAAGGAGCCCAGAAATATTTGTGAGACATTTTGCAATGTCTATACTTTGATGTCAAATTACAAACTGACTGACATATTTACAAAGTACATTAAGATTAAGATAAGTTTAATGCCAAAACAAATATATAAGAAATAATTTATTTGCCCTGAATTAAGTTTATGATATTGAATGAAATGTGTGACCATGCCCCAGTCAGTGAAAGTGTGTTCCCTACCCCTAGAGGGTTAAATCCTATTTGGCTAATCTCTTTGTGTCGAGTAACTACACTCCATAGTCAATGTCACTGGTCAAATATGGAGTACCACAGGGGTCAGTGCTTGGACCTTTATTGTTTTCTCTCCATATGCTGCCATTCGGTAATGTAATGAGAAAACATAAAAATAAATTGAATTGAATTAGATATTAAAAAACATAATTGGCCTTTGCTGGGTTACATAGCATTACATAGTTAGCTTTTGAAGGGCATTCTGAGATTTCTTGCGGCATTTTTGCCCTTTGCCCCAGATAATTTCCAACGCCACCTCCAGACAGTCGTTTTATTTTGGAGGATATCGTTGAATCATCAAAATAAAAACTGTGAATTGCTAGCATGTTCTAAATTAGGTGTTTGCTGACTGCAAGCCATGGGGCTGCCTCCTATTCTTCATCTGCGTTTGCGAGGATTCTCCTTTTGTAAAATATGGGCTGGCCTCTTTCGGCAAATGATTTAAAATACCCGTCGACATTTTTGCATGGCTGGCTGTTTCGTGGGGTTTCCATGTGCACTGCAGGTATCATAATATAAATAGCCCCATCTCTGGCTATCACAGCATGAAAAGATCTCCATTTCAACAGTCTTTGAACTGGGACCCTAAGGATCGCAGATGTATATAAATGCAACCGTGAGATTTCCCGTCGCGGATCTGCGCTGTCCTGGGAGCATGAAGAGTGACGCAGTCTATTACCTTGATCCCTGTAATAGACATGCAAGGGAGAGATCTGGATATCAGACCGCATTAGCATTAATGCCGAAACGTAGCAGCCCAGAAATGAAATGTGAAACACAGCTGCACTCTGAAATCCCTAGTGTTAAGCATTCATCTGGACTTCAGATAAAAAAAAAAAAATAAATAAATTTAGACCTGAGGACTATTAAATCGAGGTGGATGCAGATCGAGATATCGCAGTGTTATTACACATTCGCATTTTTCGTTCTGTAATGTTTATTCTCCTCTCTTTCTGTAACTTTCTTTCACAGTGGCAAATTGAGTGAGAAACATCGTCGCCGTAAGAAAACAACCCTTTATGTGGCCATCAGGCGTAGCTGGTAGAAGGGACCTTCCACATAGGCTTGGTGACGAGCGTCAGTGGTCCATGGAGAGCAATGTGTCCAGCCATCCGTTACGTTATGATTAATTAGCGTTTTATTTCCCAGATCAGCCATGGATTTCTTAAGCTCCACTGGATCCAGTGACAGCCTGAGAAATGGAAAAAGGTCCTGGAAATTTGACATACTGTCCCACATCCCGCATCGGCGTGGGTCACACAGTGGTGTCACTGGTCTCTGTCACAGAAGAAACCATTTTAGACTATTGTTCAAAGCTCCTCAGTTCCGCAGAAGGCCGGGTTGTGTGACTCGAATACTGTTCCTTTAACATAGTTTGTCTGAGGGCAAGTGCCGTTGAGTTCGGTAGTAGCACCTGTTTTTTTTTGTACTTTTAGACTGACCACCCCCCCCCCCGCAACAAGCCGCAGTCTTCTCACAGAAACTGGGATGTTTAGCGGCCAGTGGGTACTGAGGCCCCAGTGGTTTCGCTACTGTTTCGTTGAATATTAACTGGATGGCCACTAGGATGGTGGTGCACTTTCTGCATCTGCAGTGTGTGTGTGTGAGTGGCTTCATGTGGCTATAGTCTGCAGACCCCTTTCCATCTGTGACGGATGGTCCCTCTTAATGCATGTCAGCCGGGCCTCTTGGGTGAGCATTGTCACTAGAGAGCGGGACTGAGCACCACCAGGCAAGCAGTATCACCGATCACATCGGCAGACGGCGCCAGCTTATCGAGTCTTAATGACAGTCAGAACACAGCTAGCAAATGCCGTCTCTAATCCTCACCCTGTTCACCCTGAACCACCGAAGTGAACATGAAACAGAGGATAGAGGGCATTCAGCTACTTATCTGATTAATATATATTAATGTTTATAGTCCAGCTATTAGTGTAGGTAAGATATCTAATGTGTGAGAGGGGAACTTGATTGAATACGAGGCCAGATATTCTCACTCGTTCGGTGGTCAGTATGACCTTCTCTGTGCTGTATGTAAACTAGATTCTCGGTGTAAATGACGCGGTTTCGCGTTCTCTGGAATTGGCCGCCCCATGCAGATGCTGAAATGCCAGCAGCAGCAGCAGTTGCTGGAATGAAGGGCAGAAACAAATGAGCGGAACCTCCCGTCAGACGCCGGGCCCGTGAGAGAGACAGACGACCGGCAACTAGCTTTTTGCAAGTTTATATCCCCTATGAGACCAAAACAGCGGAAATGCGCCAGGCGCGATCGCTCTAATCCTCTCGTTGTCATGCCATTGTTTTGTTGTTTTTTGAAGAACGAGATGAAAGGGGGATAAAATGAGGCAGCGTGGGTAGCCAGCATCCACAGGGGCGACGACAGCAGTTCGGTGGCTTTCAGAGAGACGCCTAAACATGCTTGGCCCCTTGGCACATCTTGGGACACAGCTCTGCTAGTCAAAGGGATCGGGCCTTTGTTCTGCTGGCGATGCTGTCTGGAGGATGACGGATCCCCGTGTGCTTCGGCAGATTAGCCGGGCCAGGCGAGGCGGATGTGGCTTGACGACGTGTGAGGTTGGATCACGACAGAGGGATGATCAAAACCCCATAGCACTGGCTAGCAGTTCTTCCTGACCCTAACTGTGACACATGAAATGCATTAACATTGTATGCAGATGCTTTCATCCAAAGCAGGGTCAACCAGTCCCTGGATAAACTCCGAGTGATGGGTCTCGCTCAAGGGCCCAATGGGTGACATCAGTCTGCCGACCCTGGGATTTGAACTGGCAACCTTCCGATCACAAGCTGCAGAGGGCCGAGTAAATGTGACTGTCCATGCTTGGTTCTGATAATGCTGTTGGGCTGTAAGTGCGCCCACGTTCCGCTATGTCTTCCTCTGACCACATTGTCCTGCTTCATATTGACTTAGAGTTTATGGCCCATGACGGTGTTCTGCAGTATGTGGTCTAATTTACAGGGATAAATCCTGCTTTTAAAGGCTGTTAAATAGATAATGGAAACAGCAGTGGCCATACATTTTGCGAAAAGCATTAAAATCATTTTTGCAGGGAATGGAAACTTGTCGAGGGTGCAGAGCACAGTGCTCACCAGCCGTTTCCTATTGACAGAATAATTAATTTTTATAAAGGACAGTGAAAAATTCCAATCTACTCCGCAAGATCGCATCATCCCGAGTAATATACGACCACATCTAAATATAAATGCGGGCCGAAGCAATGCACTGCTGGCTGCTGATCTGAGAGCAGTGAATGTATTGTCACGGCTGATGAAAGAGGAAGTGTAATTGCTCTGGCTGCTTCAGACCGCTCTCTGAAGGGAGGAAGGACACTTTCTGGTGCAGAGAGCTTTCTGCCACCTCCAAACGCAGACAGAATAAACACCGCCAAGAGATTAAGTTGACGTCTGGCCTGCAAATACTAACAGGATGCAGTCTTGTTTTCGCATAGAAGTTTTTTTTTGCATTATCAAGTTTTTAATACAAGACTAACACATTCAGCAGGAACCAGGGGCCGGAACCAGGGCCCGGTATCACAGAGCTGAGTTTTTGGGTGAGTGAAAGAACTTGTCATTTAAGGTCGTCTTGGATAAATGCAAGTGACCGATGATGATGTCCGTATAAACTGGGGCACATTAAATCTGACAGGTTATCTAGCTAACCAGCAAATCTCATTTCATGATACAGGCCCCGGGTGTTATAACATTTATAGTCTCAACAAACTGAATGTTATCTTTGGAAGCACCTTAGAAGAAGTACACCTTAACACTTTCATAGTTGAATTATCCATCCATCCATCTGTCCGTCCATCCATCCTTCTAGCCGCTGAAGCAGGTGCTGGGCAGGTCCTTAGTTAGACGATACAGAAAGGATAATATTTCTTCTGGATTGTTTTTCTTTATTTTTTGATATGCAGATATGCGCTGCTGATAAATGTTTAGTGCACTTGAAGAGATTGCCTTGTTAGCCGCTCACGCGGTTTATGTTCCTCGTCCGGCTCGCTGATGGCATTAGCTCTGGGCTGCCTTTCATTTGCAGGCCGGCCCTTTCCATCTCAGCAAACCATTCCCATTCACCCAATTCACTTCACGGATTGGAACGCTACTGTTTTTCTCTCTCCTTTTTTCTTAATTAAATGCTTCTTCATTTCGTTAAAGTACCCTGCATCTGACTCAGAGGCGGGAGAGGTGTTTAATATGCGAAGGGCCAAAGCGGCCCCCATTTTCGGTAACTCTGACACGTCCCTGAAGCGGCTCGCTGTGAGGCGTCACCTCCGCTCGCTCTGAGGCTCAGGCCGCATGGCCATTGCCTGTGTTCAGGTATTTCACTGGAGCATCCAGCAGGAGGCGCACACATGCATGTGTGGATGTGAGGCTGTGTGTCCCTGTTTCCAGGACTGTTTGGCATTTCGCTCCACAATCTGACTATTTCAAACTAATTTAGCCCATTTAAAATAAGCTCAATACTGATAATTGACTTAAATAATCTTAGACAAGCGCATAGCTAGAAATTCTAGGTCCCCTGACAAAATGTCACATTGGGTAAAGTGCTGGGCCCCCTGAATCTGCCGGGGTATCCGTGCCCCTACTGCACCCCTGGGTAGGGCCCCTGTAAAGTGCTGGGCCCCCTGAATCTGCCGGGGTATCCGTGCCCCTACTGCACCCCTGGGTAGGGCCCCTGTAAAGTGCTGGGCCCCCTGAATCTGCCGGGGTATCCGTGCCCCTACTGCACCCCTGTGTAGGGCCCCTGTAAAGTGCTGGGCCCCCTGAATCTGCCAGGGTATCCGTGCCCCTACTGCGCCCCTGGGTAGGGCCCCTGTAAAGTGCTGGGCCCCCTGAATCTGCCGGGGTATCCGTGCCCCTACTGCACCCCTGGGTAGGGCCCCTGTAAAGTGCTGGGCCCCCTGAATCTGCCAGGGTATCCGTGCCCCTACTGCGCCCCTGGGTGGGGCCCCTGTAAAGTGCTGGGCCCCCTGAATCTGCCAGGGTATCCGTGCCCCTACTGCACCCCTGTGTAGGGCCCCTGTAAAGTGCTGGGCCCCCTGAATCTGCCAGGGTATCCGTGCCCCTACTGCGCCCCTGTGTAGGGCCCCTGTAAAGTGCTGGGCCCCCTGAATCTGCCAGGGTATCCGTGCCCCTACTGCACCCCTGTGTAGGGCCCCTGTAAAGTGCTGGGCCCCCTGAATCTGCCGGGGTATCCGTGCCCCTACTGCACCCCTGGGTAGGGCCCCTGTAAAGTGCTGGGCCCCCTCGATCTGCCAGGGTATCCGTGCCCCTACTGCACCCCTGGGTGGGGCCCCTGTAAAGTGCTGGGCCCCCTGAATCTGCCAGGGTATCCGTGCCCCTACTGCACCCCTGTGTAGGGCCCCTGTAAAGTGCTGGGCCCCCTGAATCTGCCAGGGTATCTGTGCCCCTACTGCACCCCTGTGTAGGGCCCCTGTAAAGTGCTGGGCCCCCTGAATCTGCCAGGGTATCCGTGCCCCTACTGCACCCCTGGGTAGGGTCCCTGTAAAGTGCTGGGCCCCCTGAGTCTGCCAGGGTATCCGTGCCCCTACTGCACCCCTGGGTGGGGCCCCTGTAAAGTGCTGGGCCCCCTGAGTCTACCAGGGTATCCATGCCCTTACTGCACCCCTGATCTTAGGCATCCCTCATGGGTTACACCCCTGCACCTACGTCACTGGTTCTGGGGATGATGCAGTTCTTGTAGACTGGTGCTTCTTCACTGGACTCTGACTGTAGTATATGGATAAAGCACCTAGGCAAACGTAATACAGAACACAGAACTGGGCTTGGTGCTAAACATCCCTGCTTTTAATCAGAAAATCTCACAGCCTTTTAGTACCATGTCCTATTAGTGGTGAACAGCACTGTGATCCTGTTTAATGAGCACTCATTTAGAAGTAGCCTGCTAATTATCACACAGCACTGTTAAAGCAGTTATCCAGTGTCGCATTCATTAGTTATCTCAGTGACATCGTGTTACTGGCCCAGTTCAGGCTGGATGCATTTTTCAATCGTCCATCCTGAGTCTTATACCGACAGATTTATTCCAGAGTGTGTGGTTAGCGGCAGTGTCATGTATTAGGTAGAGTTTAATTGCTGTTGTTGTGTATTTGTCCTCTAGGAGGTGCTGTGTTGTGTGTATTTGCTGAACTCCCCCAGATTGCGGCCTGGAGTGTGGATGACATTTGGCATCAGGTTTGCTTGTTACACCGTGACGCCGGAATGTTCCCTAATGCGCTGGTGACCTCGTGGTGACCCCATGGTGACCCCTCGGAATAGCTTGCTCCGCTTATCAGTGCAGTAGACAGGTAGTTAGGGTCCTTATTACTGCCTCTTCTCCTGCTGTCTTCTAGCAAGTTCTGCCAGTGTTGTCCGTCCGCCGTCGTTTCTGGCTTTGGTTTCGTTTGAGCTCTTAATTAATTAGCCCTTGGTTGAAAATGACAATTCAAATTACATTAAATTCAAATCACATTAAGTTGTATGTGTCACAGGATCAGTCACGTTGAACTGAATTTGGTATCCATAAATAAGAACTAATTTCTAATTTAAAATAAGCAATTATTAATCAATTATGAAAAAACACTAACCGTGATAATTTATAATTATCACCCATAATTGTGACTCAAACATTTTCAAGTAAATAAACTAGAATTTGACTTATTTTAAGTAAATAATGCATCTACTTACTTCGATTAATAGAATACTGTAATTGCATTATAGCCAAAATGCAAAATGCTGTTTAGCATGATTTGAATCTTTAAAATTCTTTGAATTCTTTAAACACAACAGAATTGAATCAAGCTGAATCAAGCAGTGATGCAGCTCTTTCTAAGGGGGGGTGGGGGTGTAAGGCAGAGCTTCTGTAATTCTGGGGAGGAAGCTGTACATGCCGAGTTCCAGAACTTGGATCAAACAGAAATGAAAGGATCTGGACTAAATTCACTATGAACAGAAACAATGAGTGAGTGTTAAATCCTGGCAAAAATTAACGCAATTTTTAAGTCAGAAACTGGTTATAAAGGCTTGCAGAGAGCAATTGCATCAGGAATGGATATAAAAAAACACTTAAACTACCATCTATATCCACGCAAGAGAGTGTTTAGAAGTCGCTCTTGGCTTGTGAGGTGCAGGACTGGCCTTAGTAATGCCTAACAAATGTGGAATTTGGGGAGCTGGAAATGAAAGTGAAATGAGCTCCTGTTATGGGTAATTAAAATATGCGGCATGCAAAGACACTGCAGGAGATGAAGGAAGTCAGGGGAGAGCTGGGCTGATCTCCCGTTAAATGGCTCCTTTTTTAATTCACTCTGTGACCATAAAACAGTGGCTGGAAATATTGCTTTGCTGACTCTCTGTGGAGTTTCAGGTGTAATAAGTGAGGCGGGGATTTGGTCTTCAAAGAAAATCCGCTGTTTGTATTTCATCGTTTCATTTTCAGCAGTGGCGAGCTGCCAGTGATCTCAGCTTCAAACTATTGATTTTTTTTACCCCCCCCCCCCCCCCGCTTTAAAATGAAATCTCCAAAGGAGTTTTTATGCATTTAACAAACTTTTTTTTGTTTTGCCAATTGCATTTTCTTCTTTGCGTTGTCACTAATCTACATTTTTCTTTCATTCTTGCCTTCTTTCCTCTGAAATACTACCATGCTGTTAGTGGTGTCACTGCTACACTGTGCAGTAGGCTAGTTACCGCTGCTGGGTCCCTGCTTGGATATAATCACTGCTACTTGGGTATAGTCACCACTGCTGGGTCCCTGCTTGGGTATAGTCACCACTGCTTGGGTATAGTCACCACTGCTTGGGTATAGTCATCGCTGCTGGGTGTCTGCTTGGGTATAGTACCCACTGCTTGGGTATAGTCATCGCTGCTGAGTGTCTGCTTGGGTATAGTACCCACTGCTTGGGTATAGTCACCGCTGCTGGGTCCCTGCTTGGGTATAGTCACCACTGCTTGGGTATAGTCACCACTGCTTGGGTATAGTCATCGCTGCTGGGCCTCTGCTTGGGTATAGTACCCACTGCTAGGGTATAGTCATCGCTGCTGGGTGTCTGCTTGGGTATAATCACTGCTGCTTGAGTATATTCACCACTGCTTGGGTATACTCATCGCTGCTGGGTGTCTGCTTGGGTATAGTCACTTCTGCTTGGGTATAGTCACCACTGCTTGGGTATAGTCACCGCTGCTGGGTGTCTGCTTGGGTATAATCACTGCTGCTTGGGTGTAGTAATCGCTGCTGGGTGTCTGCTTGGGTATAATCACTGCTGCTTGGGTATAGTCACCACTACTTGGGTATAGTCATCGCTGCTGGGTGTCTGCTTGGGTATCGTCACCGCTGCTTGGGTATAGCATTTGCCATGTGCTGATGCCAGGCTGGTGGTGATGAGCCTTCGGCCCTGTTTCAGTGTGAGGGGAGCATTTGCAGTGGTGAAGATACCTGCCCTGATGCAGTGCCTCTCTGTGTGGAGGTAAACACCCCCAGCCATACTGGATGATGGTTCAGTCACTGTGCACTGAAACGGTCTATTAGACCTGCAGGAAACATCTCCAAGGACAATCTAGGAAACACATACAGCCCAGAGAAACGTTTATTTAACTGTGTTGTGTAAATACTCATGCTGAATACTCCAGCTACATCCACTTCTGTTTTAAAATGCGGATGCTACTCTATCTATATGTATCTGTACATATTCATTCCTCAGACATAGTACTAATGTACTGTATTGCTTTTTAGCTTATATGTAAGAGTGGGTATTATACTGAATTTAACCTACCGCATCAAACACCTACTTGGCAAATCAAGTGTTCTATTCTATTCTATTCTATTCTATTCTATTCTATTCTATTCCACTCTGAGAGTGCTCGTTCTAATGGCTGTGATTATGGCCCCATTGTCCATTGGTGGGAAGGCGTTCACGTGGATCTTCACGGCCACTGCGCTCAGGAACCAGAGAAGGCCTCTCCCCTGGATCATCCGTGCGTTTCTTTTGTGATGTGACCTTCACTGATCCAGGAGAAGGTCGCCCATATAGCGCTGGTAGATGTTTAATAGCCTTTTCTCCAGCAAAACCCCCCCTCGTCTGCACCCTTACTTGAGGCCCGGCTTGGAAGCTGATGAATACTTTTCATTTATTATTTTTGCTGACTTGGTCAACATCACAGGCTGCATTTTACTGTGTGTTTGTGTTCAACTTAAACAGATGTGCTTTCGTAGTCACATGCAATAAACTGTATTTTTTGCTGTGTTTGCATATAGAAGTTTCCATTGTAAAATCACATAAAGCTGAAACTTGTATCACCATGGTCTATTCCAGAAACTGGCTGATTTATAGGATGCCGTCACTTGGGGTATTGTTCCGGAGAAAATTGCCTCTGATTGTTAGTCCACAGTCAGCCGGATTCTGCACCTCCACCCCTAGCGCCTTAGCGTTAGGTTTAACCTTAATAACAAAGAGATTAAGCTGGGATTACTGGGAAATTGTGATTTTAATGGCACTCATATTGGGACAATGTCTTCCATCTACATAGAAGCTGAAGAGTCTGCATTTCCACTGTCGGGTCACCAGAAATGCAGGCAGAAATCGAGCGTGCCTGTTTTTTTTAATTAAATAATATCGCAGAACGGCAGTGTGGGCTGAGATAGGCCAGTGGCCTTAGCGTACCTCAGAGAGCCACCAAGGCATATGCAGAAGAGTGAGGGAATGCACACAGCACAGCGATCACTCATTTGTTTCTGCATTATTAATTCAATAAGAAGTCATTGGGGTTAGTCTAAATCAACATCTGGAAATGCTAGTAGCAAATTAGCAACCTGGAAGAAAAAACACATGTGCGGTTAAATTATAATTAATATGATTTCAGCTGTTTGTAGCTCATATGCACTATAACTGGTGTGTGGCATGTGTTTTCTCTTTGGGGAGAACATTCCGGACTTCATTTACATGCTCTGTGTATTGCAAATGTGCTTAAGCTAATAGCATGTATTATAAATACATAGCATCATTATAAAGTGTTTGCTTTTGCTTGCTGGAAGTTCACCTGTAGCTAATATTCTGTCTTGCTCTGAATCAGAAGCTCTTCCAATGCACTCGATAATGTGTGTGGGTTTCCTCTGGGAGCTGGTAGAAGCTTTGGAGATTCCACTTTGCTCTGGTTCCGTGTGAGACAAGGACCGCCACTCCACCCCCGCCCCAGGAGGCCCTGAGGTGCGCGGCACTGTGTTCTACACCAGATTGCAGCAGAGATTTATACTAAATGGAAAAAGGAACTCTGAGAATCACTTTTATGAAACGTTCTATAGTTGGGACAGCAGATGTACCCATGTGACGTGGTTATGAGTATTGAACGTGATCTTTGTTTTGGGAAATAAAATACAGAAAACTATCCTTTCAGAGCAAATATAAATGAAAACCAAATGGATGTGGTGTGGGGCAGGAAAGCTTAGATGTGTAAGGGGTCAGGAATGGGGTTTCTGGGTTGTAATGGTTAAGGGGGCTTCCAGGTAACTGGAGGAAAAAACACCAATTTTAACACCGATTTATACCCATCATGGAGAGCAAGGCATAGATGGACTCAATCAGCTCACCAAAGTCACCTGACTGTCTCTGGCAAGACCCCCAAATGCAGCCTCCACATGCGCACGCACACACACATGTGCAAACACACATGTCACATCTACATACATATTTGAATTCATATATTTGTGGGGACTCTCCATTCAATTCTACAAGCATGACCTTAGTCCCAGCAACTACAACCTTAACCCCTACTTAGCCCTAACCTTAAGTATAAGTAGCCATACAGAATACAGGACCTTTGCCATTTTTTGTTGTTTTTGAGTGCTTTCACAATGTGGTAAATACATGCACCCACGCTCAGGTCCCTATCCAGCAGCCATGCCACCTGCCCTTCGGACTAGATTATCCACCTGAAGATAAGCAGGTTTGGGCCTGGTCATTCTTTCAATGGGAGACTAATTAGGAAGGCTTGGTTGCCTTGGTTGAGCGTTTCTGTGTCCAGCAGGGTAGTCCATCCTGTGGTCTGTGTGAATCCCAATGTCCCAGTGCAGTGATGGGGACAATGTACAGCAGGGTAGCCAATCCTGTGGTCTGTGTGAATCCCAATGTCCCAGTGCAGTGATGGGGACAATGTACAGCAGGGTAGCCCATCCTGTGGTCTGTGTGAATCCCAATGTCCCAGTGCAGTGATGGGGACAATGTACAGCAGGGTAGCCCATCCTGTGGTCTGTGTGAATCCCAATGTCCCAGTGTAGTGATGGGGACGCTGTGTCCAGCAGGGTAGCCCATCCTGCAGTCTGTGTGAATCCCAATGTCCCAGTGTAGTGATGGGGACGCTGTGTCCAGCAGGGTAGCCCATCCTGTGGTCTGTGTGAATCCCAATGTCCCAGTGCAGTGATGGGGACACTGTGTCCAGCAGGGTAGCCCATTCTGTGGTCTGTGTGAATCCCAATGTCCCAGTGCAGTGATGGGGACAATGTACAGCAGGGTAGCCCATCCTGTGGTCTGTGTGAATCCCAATGTCCCAGTGTAGTGATGGGGACGCTGTGTCCAGCAGGGTAGCCCATCCTGCAGTCTGTGTGAATCCCAATGTTCCAGTGTAGTGATGGAGACACTGTGTCCAGCAGGGTAGCCTATCCTGTGGTCTGTGTGAATCCCAATGTCCCAGTGTAGTGATGGGGACACTGTGTCCAGCAGGGTAGCCCATCCTGTGGTCTGTGTGAATCCCAATGTCCCAGTGCAGTGATGGGGACACTGTGTCCAGCAGGGTAGCCCATCCTGTGGTCTGTGTGAATCCCAATGTCCCAGTGTAGTGATGAGGACACTGCTGTAAAAATGGTGCAGCCATTCAGATGAGGCGTAAAACTCCCTGGTCCTGATACAGTAATAAGTGTCCTGACTGTCCTGAGGTCATAAAACATCCCCGTGTGTCTTTCGAACAAATAGGAGTGGTACCTCGATGTCCTGGCACTGTGGTCCTATCAAATCTGCCCTCCTAATCGTCCCCTTTATCTAATTGATAAATTCTATCCTGCCCCTTCACCACCTTCACTACTGCATGGTGAGCGTCCTGGTGCACAATGGCTGCCACTGCATCATCCAGGTGGGGGCCACATGGTGGTGGTGGTTGCAGTGGCTCCCCATTGGTTCTACATATTGATTTTTGTGTCTTGAAAAGCATATAAATGTAACATTCAGTGGTTTCACAAAGGAATTTAAAAGCCCTGCACCTTATCAAGGGACCCGCTTCTGTCACAGTTCATGATCTTTGCTAAGGCATTTTCTTCATGGCCTAACCCTGCACAGACCCCTTGCTGTGACATCTGACTAACGCTCTAACAACGACGTATTTGGTGAATGGGCTGTTAGTAAATGCTGGACCTGGCCATATTAGGAGAAGGCGAAAGGTCGAGATCTATGGATGCATGAGCAGGAGTGGTAAAAGCGGGTACTTATAATCACTGTTGCAAAGAGCATTTTTCAAGAAGACTGACATGTTATAATCTGGAAGATGGTGTAACGCTTTGGGCACCATTGAGGTCTCTTGGTTGTGACTTGTCCTTGCTTGGGGGGGGGGGGGGGGGGGGGCTCACAAGCAGACCGTGGTTCCCTATGGAGCAGATCCACTTTCTAGTCTTGCCTCTGAACTTTATTTTCTGTGAGTCTGAACGCAGAGAGCCACTTCAGTGCCATCTCATTCAGCTGGATGAGGTGGGCATTCATTTCCGCAAACACATCCTCCTTTCTGTCCAGCCAGCATATCGCTGAGTGATACTGTTTTTTTTTTGGTGGATGAATTTCTGCAAATGGTTCTTCATCATAAGCTCTGTCAAACAGCACGGTCGCTATGACGACGGCAGCCAGACAGCCCATTTGGGAAAGTACTTGTAGGAATGAGCACTCTGTCGTCTCAAAGAGCCCTGAATGCAGTGACCGTCCTCACAGAAGGTTTAGTGGCCTGGTGAGTGTGGCAGGCAGGGGGCGCTGTGACCTCCTGCCTGTATCGTCGTGGTAACTGTGCAAGGTGTGGGCCTGGCAGCCATTAACATGATCATCCTGGAGAGGCAGGTGGGTACCAGTGGATCCCTGGAGCAGAGGTTAAGCCCTGTAGCGAGACCCCGTGGAGGTGGGGGGTGGCGTTTTTGGTGGTGGTGGTTGCTGTTGTACCTTTGTATTGGTAGTACTGGAGACTTGCAAAGTGTGATGTACATATGTGCATATACATAAGTAGCATACAGTACATTAATAGCAATGGCATGAAAGTCATTTCATTGCCTCTGTATTCTAGAATGTAGCCATAAAGGATTTTTTTTAAACCAATGAAATATTTTAGGTATAATTTCTAAAGCGATAGAAGGGCCCTGAACACAGATTGAGTGTAAGGATTTCTGGAGCTGAAGGTTCATTCTGCTTATCACTGGGTGTTTTAGCTTCGCTGATCTTGGGAGCAGAAAATAACAGCATTTCACACTATCGGTGTCTGTTCCTCTGCTGAGGGACTCGCTTCCTTGGCAGATGGTCAGACAAGCTGTCTTTACTTCTACATTTCTAGACAATATTCAGCGGCCAAATATACTACAGTTTGCTCAGTTCGTATACGATGAGAGAATTTACTATAATTAATGCTAATGTGCACATTGCAATTGACTGGAGTATTTTCAACGGTTCATGGAGGTCTAGCATTGGTGGCTTTGGGGGGGGGGGGGGCGCTGTAAGCTGATACTTTTTCTTCCTCTTTACATATAAAGTAGAAAGGTCACCTGACCCCGCTTGCATTTTGACCTGAGGGGTTAAGCGACACGCTTGTGACATTGTATTTCTTTTCAAACAATCAATAATCCGATTGTTTAACGCAAATTTAATTTCCAGCCCTGGATGGCCTCAGCCTTACATCATGTTCCTTTCATGGTCTCCTCTTTCATCTGGAGATTAAATCTAAACACAGGTTAATGCATCAATGCAAGCTGAGGATGAATGTATAGAAAGTAAAGGTGACGCAGTGGGAAGCAGATAGAGAAGTAAGAGTCGTGGTGGTGAGAGAAGTGTGTTGTTTTAATGAGATTCTATGTTTTGCATTTATATGTTTCCCAATGTCTGTTTCTCCTTGGGCCAGTACAGCGACAGTGCCCCAAACCGCCGCTCCGCTACTCAAAACCATTACGTTTGTCGCTCTTGTATCTGAAAAGCAGAAAATAAGGTTTCAGCCCCATGGGCATCATCATAATTGTGGAGCGATTTACATGTGGGGGGAGAACAGCAGGCCGATGGAGCTGGGATTATGTCGAGGTGGGAATTTAAGATTATCCCGTGGCTTTGTTACATCGCCGGGAAACGCGACAGCTGGGGGGGCGAGATGGGGCTCGGAAGACATAACCAGCCATTTCACTCTGAAATAACACAGGCAGCAGAGTGGGGGGGGCGGGGTTAGAGGGTAGCTGTATGATCATGGCGTACGGACCCAGACTGCTGCTGCCACATCAGCTTTCCACGTTTCATTGTGTTTTGGTGGACGAATATATTGCTTTCTGGATTATTTGATGCATGAAAATGAAGTTGCTATGAAATAAAATGCCTTTGCTAGTCGCACAGTCTCTGACGATCACGGCTAATTCACAGCACCTGCTGCGTTTTGCTAAGTACCTTAAAAAGTTTTACCCCGTTCCTCTCGTCTTCCCAAGGAACAAAAGAAATGTCACAGCCTTGGAGGGAATCACTTTGGCGCACATCCTTCATATGACTCAATCCTGCTGCCCAGACCCCATAGCACTCGGAACAGGACTCTCAAATTGGTTTCCCCCCAAGGTCAAGTGAAATGCAGCAACTGTTAAATTCAATCTGGGGAAGCAGTGGAATGACTGGTTTTCATTCCTCTGTAGTTTTGTGTTCCAGACAAGAGACCAACATGACTTTGTTGGATCTAATTTCGTCATTCTGGTTGAAGGCCCATGCTAAGTAAGACTGGCACTCGGCTTTACTTTCTTCCCATCAGCAGCGATGGTTGGGTTGCCACCATTCGGTTAAATCACTTCTCTGTCTCTGGTGTATGCGGTAGCACTGTGCGTCTCTATCCCAGAAGCGGCTACTGCCAGCTCTTTCCGATACTGAGTACAAACACAAGGGGAATTATCATTGTTTTTTTAAGTGGCGACCCTTAATCTGACAGCCTATAGCTTAGGAAATCCTTGCCTAGGGACTATAAAATTTTATGATTTGGTCCGTGAAATGCCTGACTTAGAACCTCCGATGCATAAAGTGTGGTCGCTCCCCTTTTAGAAGGTGAGAATGCACCACGGTGCTCATCCTGTCCTCCAGGGAGATTGTGCTATAGATCTGTTTCTCAGCCACGGGGAGCGGAATTCTGTTCTACAATCTGGAGCTTATTGACTGCATTGATTGTGCTGCTCCTGGCAGGTGACTGAAAGTCCCAGATCAATGTCTTGGGTGTTGGACGTATGTAGTCTTTGTCTGTCACCTGTCCTGAGTGTGGCTGCCATTCTACCCCCTTTAATCTCTCCCTGTAGCCCCTCCGGACATCAGCTAATGGATGATACCGCCTGCAGAGTGAAGCAGGCCTGAGATACTGCGAGTTCCACGACCACGACACCAAAGGTGTGAGTGGACAGCTGTGCAGCTTCCTGTAGCTCCTCTCTTGTTTCATTAAAAAATAAAACAAGCTTAGATGACAAATGTGCAGGATTAAGCCAAATTATCTCTCTCTTTTTTTGGTGGTAGTGGGAATTCGTTTATGCTCTCATACACTGACGCCTGAGTCCCAGTGCCAGTCCAGATGAGGTGGAAGGTGATGAAAGCTAATTTATTTGGAGAAGTAGTGTGCAGGCCACATCTGTCAGCCTGTTACTGTTGGGCCAGAATATCAAAGAAGTGGCCGTTCACTTTGCCTGGTTGCGTCTGAAGAAGGCGGTAAAGGAAATGAAATCAATTTCACTGTCTGAAGCTAAGGGGATGCTTTAAATAGAATGCTCTCCACAGGCAATGTGGACATCTCATTACAGACATGGAGTGCATTCTGGGAAATACACAGCACAGGGCAGAGGATACCGTTGATGGGACATTCCATCTCAGCACTCCACCTGGACCTTTTTGGGGAGACACTGGACATTGCTAGAATAAACCCACATGAACTGACTCAAATTCATAGCCCTGAAGGTGTGAGCCCACGATTGTGTCCATCAAGAAGAGCAGTAGCTTTTCAGGGTCTCCTTTTCCAGCTTACCTAACGCTCATTGAGCTTTGCTTTTTGACCGGCAGAACTTTCACCATTCTGCATCCTGCAGCCTGTCTCTCCATCTTGCCTTCAGGTCCCGGTTAATGTCCGTTTTATTGCTCCTTAGTGCGGCATTGCCCCCTAACACTGGCTTGACGAGTCCTTTACCTGCCTTAAAGCCAGGATTGCATTTCCATCGCTGAGCTCCATCAGGAAGGACTGATTGGAGGAGAGGGGGAAAAATGGAGCTTTGGTCCATTCCTTACCGTCTTGCATCCCTTCTCGTTCCTCTAACGTCCTGCTTCCAGGTAAATCGCTCTCCACTGGGCCAGGTTAACACTCTGTGTGGCACGATCCTTTATTCGCCTACACAGTAGGAGAACATCTGGCCCTCGCCACGCAGAGCACACTGGGATTAGCCTGTAGCTCGAGACAATGGGCGGGGTCAACGAAGACCAGCCAAAGACAGCTGGGTCAGCAAGCTGGCCCTGAGGTCATGTTGGGGGGGACAGACGCTGAGAGGGCGCCCTGTCAGGTCGTCTTCTGAAAGATGGGGAGTACAAGTCGCTGCAGGAGGATCAAGTTGCACTTAAACCACTTAGATAATTAAAAGAAGAATGATCTACCTTCCTCTCTGTATTTTGCCGCCTGATGAGTTTTCATCTGTCGCCTGTGGATTCTACATGGATTCATAATTCTAAACAAGCTTTGGGGCTTTGAGTGAAAACAAGCGAGTGGCAGCAGCTTTATCGAATAATTGTCTGTAAAGTGTTTATTCTAGACTTATGTTAATAAGAAGGCATTCGGAATATTGGCAGATGAGATCTAAGCTACACAGATGTGAGCAAAGGTTTACAAAGGTTCTTATGAGGTTCAGACCAGGAAGATGCACAACAAATGTGGGGGGGTTGGGGAGGGGGGGTCCTGTTAATGGCTGTTATTTGAGCAGCTTTGTGTTTTAACACATCTGTGGGCCCTGCTGGTAAAATACCCCCAGGGTGTCATCAAGACCGACCTCGGCACCTCTTCCCTCCGTAGGTGAGGTCAAACGCAATATGAAGCTGTCCGGCGGACTGTGGGTAACTGCCATCTTTGCTGGGCCTTATTAAAGCTGACACTGTGTGAGGTTACTTTGTGGTAGGGAAGCCTGTCGAGCTGAAACTTGCAACTGAGAACAAGGTGAGAAGCCAGTGGTGCTGCGAGGCGACATGCAGTCAGCTTTGTCCTGAGGGTGAAGTCTGAGTCATAGCCTGCAGTTACTTTCTACCGTTGGCATCCCTCCGGTGACCATTTGCTTCTTGCGCTTTCAATAGCGTATAGAGCATCTTCCTGCCTTTCACTGTCGCGTGCAGCCTCTTGCTAGAAGTTTCCACAAAAGTATGATTTGCAGGTTTGATCTTCATTTGTGTCAGCATGTTCAGGGCATTGTCGTGTGTATATAGCAGATCTGGGATGTCCTTATGCTAGGTAGACATAGTCAACATGGCCCTTGCACTTAGGTTCACCTGTTCAGTTTGAAGGCTGTATCACCGACTGTGTGACACAGGCCCTGAGGACGCACTCTCAGGCTCCCTCCTGTAATGCATGCTGTGCTCCGCATTTCCTTTGTCCCTGGATCGCAGAGCTAAAAGCCAGCTGGGTGAGACATCTTGCTTCACCCAAGATTTTTATTAAAAGTTCCCTTCAGGGCTTTTGATCCCATTGTCCATTTGAAATCTCAGTTGGTTGCATCATGGGGGTGTTTGGGAGGTAGGGTTGGAATTCTTCAAAGAACCTGGCTAATGCTATCTATGAAATGCTAAGACATTTTAATGCAGAGGGGTACTGCTGGTCTATTTTATAAACCATAATCATTGTGTCAGTGGCAATACTCTCCTTACATACTTAAATGTGGACTCTTCTATTATTAAGGGGATCGGGGATTCTGTTTGAAATTTCTGGGCCTCAGCCTCCATTCATTAAGCGGATTATAAAAATACAAATATAAGAAAAAGTGAACACAGGGATGATTGCTGAAAAGGTGCACAAGTACTGATTTATTAGATTAATTTTAATAAGCTGGTGTGATGTATTATTCTGCACTAAATTTATTATGTTCAACTTTTACTTGCATGAATTATTTGATCGCATTAATAATTATGCATCGCCAAAGGGAAGTATGACATGCTGGGCCAGCAAAGTTTGATTTTATTTGCTTTTGAATCAGCAGCCTGTGTGACAGGCAGGACAGCAGTGCAGGCAGCTTCAGCACAGAGGAGGATGCAGCTCTGTGGTTCTGGGAGGGCCGTCACCAAAGCAGCGGCCTCTCGGTGTCCGGGCTCTGCAAACCCAAATGTCAGTTCCTTTGGTTTGGTGCTTCTCCTCATGTTAATTATACTGACTGCGGTCATCGTTAAGAAATAACTAACTGAACCATGGATAACTGGGTGACTCCACAAGAAGCAGTGTGGCATGATGTATCTGCACCTTCAGTTCCGGGTCTACGTTTGGGTGATCCATAGGAAGATGTTCTTCAAGACAGACTTATGGAATAATTTCCCATGGGAAGATGCTCTTGAAGATCAGCTCATGGGCTGGCATCATGTGAGAAGCTGGGGCCATCTGAATTTCTGGTCAGTCCCTACATCTGAAAGTGGTGCGAGATCTCCATTCATAATGTAACACGGTGATCTACTCGGGTGTACGGCCTGGTATAAGATTTCTGCCTAACGATGTGTTAGCCAAGTGCGTTTAAACATATTCTGTTGGTGCTACGGTAGCTTGACTAATATCTGGCTCCTTAATAATAGTCTAAGTAAATACCGCCAGAGCAAAGCTAGATTGATTATTATTGAATTTTTATTAAGCCGAGTTGTCGCCCACGTCGTTACAGCCAGCCGCCTTGAGTTTCCTGGTATCTGTCCAAGTGCGACAGATGTCACAATGGTTGATTCATGCAATTTTTAGATTCAGGACTGGGGGAGTAACGGTTATCTTCATCAGTGACATATTCTGAATGGATATGAAATTTATGTCAGTCGTGAAAGTGCCTCTGTACTGAACACCGTGCTAAGCGGACCACAAAACTTGCCTGTGGCTTGTCTTGGGAGGAAAATGGTGAGCGTTTTTTATTTATCATCTGCACTACTGAAAGCTGAGGACTTTCTCTCAATTATTTATCATGCCCGTCTACCATTGGGAACCCCTATCGGTGTCTCACTGACTCGCTGTTGGAATACACCTTTTGTAATCTGCCTTCACCCATTTTGATCATAGCCTTTCCTGGGAGTATGCCTTGCCCCTTAGCCGTTAGATATCACGGCAGAGCCGGAGAATACATACAGCTATATGAGTAATACGGATTTTACGGCGTCCACTATCTGTTAGCCCATCTCTTGAATCAACCAGACTCCCTGCCTCCACATGCCTTTTCGCGGGTCATTTTCTGTTGGCATCCTGCCTTCCGGCCAATCTGTGGCATTTTCTCCCTTAGCTGTATGTGTGCATTTTACACCTCTGGAGGGTCGAGATATTTGGGCAGATATGGAATTCAGGGGCCTAAACACAACCATGATACCCTGAGGACGAAGGGGTTTGCAATGGCCCAGCAGGCCCAGGAGAGTGGAAAGACTGAGCATGGTGTACCTTGCTGCACGGTGGGTGAAATGTGGCATCACGATGACAGTCATCTGTAGGGGACAGGAAGCAAATAAACAAGGAGGAGGTGGAGTGACAGTGTAGTAACACACAAGGAAGAGTTTGACCCTGACGTGACACTGTTGACGGGAACCCAATCCCATCAGCACCAAGCACAATTTGGAGTCAACAGTTTACTTGAACTGCGGGTCTTTGGACTGGTCCCAGGCAAACATGGAGAGAACATGCAAACACCATACGGATGGAGCTGGAGCCAGAGTCAGACTAGAAGCCCTGTTCTTACCCTCCGAGCCAGCAAAGGTATCCATACTTAAAATTCAACAGTATCCATGATACAAACAGGAAATGGCACAACGAAGCCAGGTGCTGAAGTTCTTCTGGAGGCTGCAGGAGATTGTAACTGACAGGCTGTTGCCGTAGTCCCAGTAGTCAAGATTGTGAAGAGCCTGGGGTTGTAGCTGAATCACACTGTTCTTAAAGAGACCTCTGTCAAAGCTCTGGGGCTGAGCTGACACTCTGTAGCTGAGAAGGCACTTTTCAGGTATGTTTACACTACATAGATCAAGGAGGTGCTGCTTCACACCCTTCAGGGACACCAAGAATGCATTTGTTAGCTCTTCATTCTTCTCATCTCATATTATTGATCTCCTCTTACCTTCCTATGTGTGGTAGCATGTCTGTGGGTGTAACCTTGGACCCCCACCGGTTTTTCTCTCCTATATCAAACTATAGAGTTTCTTTTGTTGTCTTGTGACTATTATTCACTATTCATCTACTCCATGGCTGAACTGTTGTATGTCACTGATGGTGTGTTTTGATTCTTTGAACTGTCAGATTTCAGTGATGCTGTTGTTTGATTCTTTAAAGCATTGTATGTCAGTGACTGTTGTTTGATTCTTTAAAGCATTGTATGTCAGTGACTGTTGTTTGATTCTTTAAAGCATTGTATGTCAGTGACTGTTGTTTGATTCTTTAAAGCATTGTATGTCAGTGACTGTTGTTTGATTCTTTGAACTGTCATATGTCAGTGATGGTGTTTTTTGATTCTTTGAACTGTTGTATGTGTCATTGATGGTGTCGTGTGATTCTTTGAACTGTCGTATGTCAGTGACTGTTGTTTGATTCTTTGAACTGTCGTTTGTCAGTGATAATGTTGCCTGAGTCTCTGCCTTTATTGTCATTCTAACAGGTTAAAATGAAATTCTAATTAGCACTTTGAGGCAACACTTTCTAACACGTGCTATACAAAGATCTGTTCCGTTGAGTTGTTTTTCTTGCATTTGTTCTAGGTTTTAAAGTATCACAATTTTCTAGAGTAATATTGTCTAAAGTTTAATATGACCTAGTCTCCTCCACAACGGAAGGACTCACTGTGTGGAACTAATTTCCTTTAATAAGTTCAGCAAATCAGGCTTTACCATATGGTGTCCCACAGGTTAGCAGTTAGGACCATTATAGGCAGGGAAACAGACTGTCTTCCACCATCAGCAAAACAATCCTATTCCCTAACCCATCTCTCCATCCCAACCTATGGATTATTTTTATTATAATATATATATATTCACACACACACACACACACACACACTATATTGCCAAAAGTATTGGGATACCTGCCTTTACACACACATGAATATTAATGACATCCTATTATTAATACAAAGACTTACTTTGCAGCTATAACCTCTCCAACTCCTCTGGGAAGGCTGTCCACAAGGTTTAGGAGTGTGTTTATGGAAATTTTTGACTGTTCTTTCAGGAGAGCATTTGTGAGGTCAGTCACTGATGTTGGACAAGGCCTGGCTGGCAATCCCCATTCTAATTCAACCCAAAGGTTTTTTGTCTGGTTGAGGTCTGGACTCTGGTGCAGGCCAATCAAGTTCCTCCACACCAGACTCACTTATCCATGTCCTTATGGACCTTGCTTTGTGCATTAGTGCACAGTCATGTTGGAACAGGAAGGGGCCATCCCCAAACTGTTCCCATAAAGTTGGTAGCATGAAATTGTCCAAAATGGCTTTGAATGCTGCAGCATTAAGAGTTACTCGTCCCTCGGATTGCCAGACAGAGAAGCATGATTCATCTCTTCTCAGTGGAGAACATGTCTCCACTGCTCTACAGTCCAGTGGCAGCGTGCTTTACAGCACTGCATCCGACTCTTTGCAGTGCACTTGGTGATGTGAGGCTTGGATGCAGCTGCTCGGCCACGGAAACACATTCCACAAAGTCCTCCTGGCACTGTTCTTGAGCTTCTCTGAAGGCCACACGAAGTCTGGAGGTCTGCAGCTACGGACTCTGCCGGCAGTTGGCACCTTCTGCACACTGTGTGCCTCAGCATGCGTTGTCCCGCTCTGTGATTTTACATGGCTTACCGCTTTTTGGCGGAGTTGCTGTTGTTCCCAATTGCTTCCACTTTGTCATAATACCACTAATAGTTGACAGTGGAATATTTAGTAGAGGAAATTTCATGAATAGACTTATTGCCCAGCTGGCATCCCATCACGGTACCACGCTTGAGTTCACTGAGCTCCTGAGAGTGACCCATTCTTTCGCAAATGCTTGTAGGAGCAGCCTGCATGCCTAGGTGGTTGATTTTATACACCTGTGGCTATGGAAGCGATTGGAACGATTTCAATGATTTAGAGGGGCGTCCCCCTTTTGGCAATGTAGACTACATATATACATATGCATACATTGTGTGTGTGTGTGTGTGTGTGTGTGTGTGAGAGAGAGAGAGAGAGAGAGAGAGAAAATATAATACACAAATTTGTACAGTTAAGAAGGCTTCATTTGTAGATGTAACGTGTGTAACTAAATACCTAAAAGATGCATTTGCTGATATGGTCTGTTAGTATAGCTGTGTATGACAGTGGTGTAAATGCCATTTAATCCACACATCTGCTCCTTGCATAAAAGAGTGCAACGTTGTGTCGGTGTGACAGGTTCTTAATGCCCAGCGCTATGTGTGCGTAAGGGACCGCTCTCATTCGTAGGTTCCTCCCCCACCCCGCCTCCCCTCATGAATATTCAGCAAGGCTGAGCCATTATTCATGAGCTGGAATCCACACAGTCATTTTGCACCACTGAGGAGGGGGGTCTGCACGCTCGAGCCTCGCAGGCAGTGCATGTGTGAGATCAGGAGGGGAGAGAGTGCAGGGGTCCGCTGGCGAAGAAGCCGAGTCCTCTCCCAGTCAGCCGCACAGGCACGCGGGAAGCTGGAGTGAGTGTGTACGCGCGCGCATGCCGGGGAGAGAGAGAGAGAGAGCCTCGCCACGGAGTGACTGATGAGAAACAGAGCACCGGTGTGGAGGGAGATTCCCCGTCTGCTCTACCGCCACTGCCACCGCTGCCGCTCCGCCGTGGGGGATCTTAAGCTCGCCCACGATGGGCTGCAGTCTGTGCTCCTTGCGGAAACGGGAGGAACACTACAAGCTGCTGTACGAGATCGCGCAGGTGAGTGAGCGAGCGAGCGCCGGAGCCGCGCAGGTGCCCCCGTTGGCGCGCCGCCGCGCAGGTGCCCCCGTGGAGCAGCCAAGTTTCCCACAGCAGGAGACCTGGCGACGGCTTCCATCGTCCTCGGAAGTGAGACGCCTTGACCGTGCGCTGCCGGTGCGGCTTTGCTGGGGGGCTCTGTTAGGCACGTCGCTGTTAGCCGTGTGTCACGGCTGGTCCGCTAACAGAAGCCCTTGCGATGCTCCCTTTCGTGTTAAGCGCTATTTCTCGCACCGTTTGTGGATGTCTGCTCTCCCTGGGTCCGCTGTACAGTGGAAAGGTGAGCGTCACCTGGTCGTGGGGGCTTTCCCGTCCAGGGCAGGTTATTAGGTCTGTGTTCTTCTGTACAGGCGAAGGCGACGGAGGGACGTGAGGGATCTTCTCATAAAAGGCCGACCATTCTGACTAACTTGCTGTTAGTGAGCTGATTGAGGAAGGAAAAGAATTTGGGACCAGTTTGCATCAGAATAATGAAAACCTTTGACACAAAGGAAAAAAACGGCAGATACAGCCTCGAGACTCATTTAAGGCATAACATAGTTTTAAATTGAACGCCAGAAAAGGTGTGTTTGTGGTTTTCGGGTCTTGTGTTCCACTTGGGGATGTACACATTTCATTTTAAAGTCACTTGCAATATATAAAAGTTAAACTCAAACTTGATCTTTTGCTCACGTTCAGACAGCCGCTGTGTGCCTGATTCTCTCCGGGATTCCGCCCGGATCGGTGCTGCATTTGTGTCCATGAAATACGGTGCTTTCGCTTCAGGTCGGTTACGGAGTTTCGGGTCATGGCGCTCGGACCGCGGTCTGCTGGCGGGTTTCACCGGCCGTGCGTGTGTCTGTCTGATCGGGGAGTGCCAAGGGAGAGTGGGTCGGCCGGCGGCGGGGGGAACCTGTTTGTAAACGGTCCCAAAATGCACGGTGCTCAGCCAGCCCCCCTGTGCATGTCAGCCAGCTACTAGTAGGGTTCACTGACATGGAGGTCAGTAGAGTTTGGGGAGAAGGGCCATCTCTCCCCATGCTGACCGCCTGTCCTCTTCCCCAGGTGTACCCCCGGGCTCTGGTGTCTCTGTTCATGTGCGGCTTGAGTTACGCTTGTACCCCGGCCGGGCAGGGGGTGTGTCCCCGGCTGCATGCCTGACCCCCCCAGCACCGCACCATCAGCCTGCTGGCCCCCTTTTTGCCGGGCAGGGGGTGTGTCCCCGGCTGCATGCCTGACCCCCCCAGCACCGCACCATCAGCCTGCTGGCCCCCTTTTTGCCGGGCAGGGGGTGTGTCCCCGGCTGCGTGCCTGACCCCCCCAGCACCGCACCATCAGCCTGCTGGCCCCCTTTTTGCCGGGCAGGGGGTGTGTCCCCGGCTGCGTGCCTGACCCCCCCAGCACCGCACCATCAGCCTGCTGGCCCCCTTTTTGCCGGGCAGGGGGTGTGTCCCCGGCTGCATGCCTGACCCCCCCAGCACCGCACCATCAGCCTGCTGGCCCCCTTTTTGCCGGGCAGGGGGTGTGTCCCCGGCTGCATGCCTGACCCCCCCAGCACCGCACCATCAGCACCATATCATCAGCCTGAGCTTAATAAACCACGATCACACGCTTTTCAGGTGTCTTATTGTGCTCCTGGGGTTTTGCTGCATAAGCCTCGGAAACTTCAAAATGATGATGCATGTGAGGGGAATAACAGCATGGATATCTGAGGTCACGCCCCCCCCCCTTCATGGGATCGCTACCCCCCCCCCTTCATGGGATCGCTCCCAGCTCACCAGATAAGCAGTTGGGAGATGGATACTTGGGTATCTGACATAAATTTCTTATAGTTAGTCTTTATGTTGTGCTGTTTCACTCTTCCCTCTAATGTTCACTGCACACGCATGTACGGTGCGTGTCTGTGGCCGTGAGCAGGTGTGTCAGCTGACTTCCCGCCCGGTTATACGTTGCCGTTCTGATTTATGCCGCTGTCACCGGCTCGGGCCCCCCCGAGCTCTCGGCGTGCCTCTGCCGAGCTTCTGCGATGAGCCGCCGTCTCCAGGGACGCTCCAACGCGGCTAATTAGCAGCGGATATTAACGCGAGCCGAGCGGCTTACGCTTTAGCGGTAAACTCACAGGGCATGAAGCGTGCTGGTTCGGGGACCTGAAGTTCCCATGCCTAGAATCCATAATTCATCCAGTAGTACTATGTACATATATACTACATGCATATAGTATGTACTACGGACCTATATGCTACATGTATTACATGTATACTACATACATGCACAGTATACTATATATATATATATATATATATATATATATATGGTAATATTTATGTTTCTCAACTATGCTGCCATATACCATAAGCACAGTCACTTATTTCTACCCATTCTACATGTTTTATATTTTGTATTTTTGATACTTAATCTTTGTGCCCTTAATATTCATATGTACCTCAAAGCATCTCTGGGGAATTGCATGTACTGAGTTTCATTGTAACCTGTTACAGTGAAAATAAAGGCATTTTATGTGTCCTGTCACCCCCTGACCACTAGACTGCGCTCACAGCCAGCTCCTGTCTCCTGTCTGCCACGTGTTTCATAGCTCGGCCTCTGCCACCTGTCCATGCATATGTTTGGCATCTCCCAGTTACACCGAAATATCAGGCGTTTCACCCAGTGGGCACCACATGTAGCTGGAAATCTGGGAGTCACAGCCGGGGTCTTGGAGTCACAGCTGGGATGTGGGAATGCACTTCAGGGCGGTTGTCTTTCTGATAGGCCGCTGAGCCCCCACCCTCGACAGCTAATTAAATGATATATAAAACGTGAAAAATGGGCCCGATTCATACTTCAGGTCGCACTCTGGCTCACAAAGGGTGATTCCGGGAGTGAATCGCTCAGACGCTCCTCAGTTCAGATTGTAGATATTTCGGCCGACATCAAAGTGATTTATCTGGCCATTGTTCTGCGGGTGGGGCGCGCTCCCGGTTCACACGCGGGACAGGGGGGGGCCCTGCTCAGCGAGCTGCACGGAGGCGGAGCGGGGATTAATTTCAGCCCGAGGTAAGCGTGAAGCCTCGTGGGCTTCAGGGACTGGGAGCTGATACCCAGAGGGTCTGCGGGGGGGCTGGCGACCAGTCACTGTCTTTCTTAATCCCCCATGGGGGGGGGGGGGGGGGGCAGGCAGCTGGACCGCTGTGCTGATGGTTTGTGTGTATGTATCTGTGTACGTTTGTATTTGTGTGTGTATATATATGTATATATGTCGCTGCGTGTGTTTGTCTGTCTGTGTGCGTGAGGAACTGGCCTCAGTGGACTAATGCTTCTGAACTCTTGCTGGTCTGTATCCCTCCCCAATCCCACCCTCCCCCCAATTGTTAGCTACAAATGTACCCATCCATCTTCTTGTCCTATTACATTTTTGTGAATGATGTTCCTCGGCCATTAAAATTGATAGGATAGAACAAAAGGGAGAAAAAAGAAAAATGTGTCCCTTGATTGATCTCGTGTCCACCAGCGAGATCGTCCCGAGATATAATGTGGGCTTCGCAGTCGTTTTTAAATGGAATCACATCCCCCGTCATGGCGAATATCCGGAGTTCCCATCTTCAGATCGTTCCTTTGATTAGGATGGCATGGCAAAGACCTCTTCCGTCTTTTAATCAGGGTCGAGACCTGTCAACATGCGCTTTTCAGTATTTCCGAAAATAGATGTCACTTTATATTGAATTGTTGCGTGAGCGTTTGTGATATTCAGTTAGGATATTAAGCGGCGTATTTTTCCATTTTGTGTGCTGGCCTGGCAGCCTCCCGCTAATCCCTCATGTCTGATGATATCTGTGTTCTTTTCTGTTACACTCTGCTTTTATCACAGAGCCAAAGACTCTCTGGTAGCTTGCTATAAAAAACACCCCAAAGTTGCGCTTCGGCATCCATTCCAGGGAAAGCAAACAAATTCCCGACTACCGACAAGCTTATGAGGGGTAAACACAAGGTGCAGCTAAAACCAGCCAGTGTTTCAGCCTGACAGTTTTGTTGAGATGGTAAGTGGTGCCGCAGGAGTAGGCTGGATGTGTGGTAACGTTGTGACGCAGCGGTCTGTTAAATCTCTGAGGACGCTGCAAGGAGCTGATGAGTTGCCCTTTTCCTTTCTGCATGTTTTCTTAGCCCGGAAAGCTCTCAGCTGACCTTTTTCTGTCATGTTCCCAGTGCCTTCAGCCCCCTGGCCCAGAGTGGGTTTTTCCAGCAGGACGTCTCTCTTGCCCGCCTTGGAGCAGGAGGGGCTCGGCTCTGAGTATCCTGACGATGCCGTTCAGTGCTCAGATTGCCGCCCGTGTTATTGGGATGACCTGCCACTGTACCGTCCACGGAGACAGTGGCACCTGACAGTGCAGCTCGCATGATGTCTCCATCGCGGCTTTGTTTTCACGTCTTCTGCTTGGCAGCTTGAGTTTAAGGCCTGTGGAGTGTATGGCAGTCATCTCCAGGCTCTGGTGACAGGTGTTGGGAGCCCAGTCACTGGGAATGTGTGTCTTTTTTCTGGCTGCCCCATAAGTACCTGGAGATCCGTGGCTGAGCTTTTTTGCATCTTTCAGTGCCTGGTTCTTCGTACCTGAACCAGCCCCAAGCTGGAAGCAGCCAGGTGCATCCTGGGAAGCTCCTATCTGATGTGGTACTGACACCACACAGGCACCCAGAGCTGCTGTGTCTTTAGCTGGTGTATCGTAGTGAATCTATCATCTTTAAACTTAACAGAAAGACTGAAGAGAACAGGAGCCAGGCCCACTGGGCTTGTCATCACATTGTACCATCCTTGTGCAGAAATGATGTTAATATGCCGGCATGTGAAACATTTGACTATCACGTCCAATTCTCCCTCTTCTCCTTGTTCTTCTGCTTTGGGATAATGAATGCCCAGCTTTCTGCGGGTGGGGGTCTGGCCTCCAACAGCTTGGTGAAGTCTTTGAACATGTGATTAAACAAAGCGACAAAGAGCCATGAAAAACTCACACACACACACACACAGAAGGCCATTTGTCGGCAGCTACGCGTGAGGCTGCCTATTAGCTTAGCTCGGCGCACCAGAAGCTGTCCTCATTAATTCATCGTTGCTTTTTAAGATGGCATTTTCTGGTCCGGTGTCAAACTGACGGGCTGCGTCTCCGTAGCGTCCTTTCCACCTTCCAAGCTCAGCACAGTTGTGCGTTGCGCCCTTTAAGTGGAAATGGGAAGATGACCCAAGCCTGACCCCCCCCCCCCCCCACCAACAGAGGTGTGTATGAATCAGAGAGTCCTTGGGTGTTATTATCCTGAGGTCAGATTGCTGTTTATTCCTGAGGCCGAGAGTGACATGTTCCTCATACCGTGTCATTTTGACCCATGCCTGTCCATTGAAGCTGTAACATTGGATGCTTCTAAAGAACATGTCATGATCAAGCCTAGTTCTCATTGTGAGCTGCATGTAATAATAATGAGTGTCACTGTGCTCACGCGATTAACCAATGATATTTCAGCCAGCCTCATTTTCAGACTAACTGCTGTTTCATGAGCCAAAAAAACCCCCCAATCTAATAAGGTTGGTCTGTCCACCCTGATAGTAGACAGAGGTCATTACGCTATTGAAATGGACACCAAACTGTTGATTTGCATTGTCAGTCATATGGTAAAAGATTGCTGGAAAGGAAACACTGTGGAAACTCACCATGTGTGCATGCATTATACACATGGCCTTTTCTAACGAACAAACCAAAAACCGGTAATACTTATTTTTTGAGAAATGCCCTACATTTAGCTAAGCAAATGGGAATTTTAACAGAGGCATCTGTTTGGTGAATGTCTTGCTTTTAAAATGGAACAGAATCATCATACTGTATGTTTCTTGAAGGGACTTCGTGAAAAAAGACCTGCAACTTTAAATCAATAACAATGAGACATTGAGTAATTGTTTATTGGAATGCTTAATGGAATTCCTAATTAATTTAGTTGAAATGGAGAGGCTTGGAGTATTTAAGCCGACCCGATTTCCATTCCTGGACCTGGTTGCTTGTGTTGCTGCTTTCCTGAAACCTGATAAGACAGCAGGTGATTGATAACAAGGAGTGATCAAGGGCAGTTTAATCCACATTGGGCACTTTTTTGAATAGAATGTTTTGATAATTTTATTTTTTTTTTGTGAAAGGAAACTAGAAATGGTAAATCTGTCCAAATAAAGCTGCTGTCTTCCAGTGCTCACAGTGTGCATGGAAATGCTGCTAAACGCGGTGTGAAGGTTACGGAACGTCACCTCACAGCCGTCAGCAGGTGTTTCAGCCGTGACACATTTTTATCAGCAGGTGCTTCCCGTGAAATGATCCTTGCCGAGGTCGCCATTGTGAGCGCTGATAGCGGGAATACGCGTCTCGGAGGGAGTAATGGGGCCCTGATGTCCACCGTGGGGGTGCAGGTTCAGGGTGGAGGGAGGGAGAGGAAGGGGGCTGGCAGGACGGACCGGCACACAGAAGGTGATAAGCGGCTAACTCAGCATCAGCATCTCCTCGTGGCTGAAAGCCTCACTCAGCTTTTGGGGTCTTGTAGCTTGCATGCTTCCCATCTCATGGAAATGACGTCAATGCAGGAAATTTTGTTCCCTCAGCCTCTTGACCTAGGTTTGACTCCGAAGCAGTTTATTAGTTAAAAAGATCCTTTGAATCGCTACAAATGAGAGTTCAGCAGCTAAAATGAATTATAGTGGCAGTATTGAATTATACAATAGCAATAGAGAATGCCTTCTGTCAATTACACTGAAGTGTCTCTTGATCTCATGAAATGCTCATTGTTTCTGCTAAGTGTACTTTTTCTTTTTATTCCATAAGTAAAAAATACATTGAACATTTAATTCAATAATTCCCACAGTTTGGTTGACGTGATGGTGAGCCATGTCATGTTCTCATCATAAAATACAACCGCACACCTGTGTTTACTGATCTCCCAGAATCTCCCTGACCGCCATTTGCCATCTGGCCATTGTATCAATTATTACTTGAACCCAATCACCATCAGTGCGTATTTCCACAGACCAAGATTCCTGGGTGTGCTTCCTGGAAGCGGTTTGTTTATTAATAGGTTTTAATCATAGTTATTATTATTTTTGGAGACATTATTGTCGCCCATACCTGCAGTCACACGGGATTCTTCTGGTCGCTGTCGGCGGCCCAGGTGTCGGCGGCCCAGGTGTCCACGTGTGCTTCTCAGGTATATCTGCTGCAGAGTTCCCCTGTTTCACAGAGGCCCTGTTCAGCCTTTGGTCTGAGCGTAGCCCGTCTGCTATTCTGCATGTGTGACATCGGCCTCCGTCTGCCTGACCAGTGAGCAGCCCGCGGTGTTTGATTGATGTCCACTGGCTGTGGTGATTCCCGTCACGCTACGGTGTGTGCAAACGCCAAGCGGGAGGTTCTGTTTCTGGCTTGTTTGTAGCAGCGCGCCTGGTGCCAAATTCATGTTTAGAGTGGCTCCAGTCTTTGCTGCTGCCCCCCCTCCCTCCCTCCACCCCCCCCCTCCCTCCCCCTCCCCTCCGAATTACATTCTGTTAGGTGAGCAGGTGCTTGACGATCCTGCTTTACGCAACACAGTCTGCATCCATGATGCCGTCGCCAACTGAGCAGGCCATTCTGGAGAACGTTGGGTGTACCTGATTGAGTGCTCACACACTGCATTTTATCACCTATGATTTTGTCATAATATTGCAATACCGGAAACTCAGAGCTTGCATATTCACACTATAAAAAGTTCTCCCCAAATTAGCTTTTGAAGAGTTAGGAGGGCAGCACTTTTTATCAGTTTATTTTAATTATTCTGGGGATAAAAGTGGTTATGTTTAAATCCTGGGGGACATGACCTTTTGGCTTGGAAAAGGAGCCTCCCAACTGAGTGACGTCCTGAAGCAGACCTGCCCCTCCATTCCTCACCCAGAGGCTAAGCAAGAGTCCCGGAGACTAATTCTGTTCAGTGCCCCATCTCCCTGGAGCTCTGCTACTGTCTATTTCTAGAGCTGCACTCACAGGGGCTGTAAAAAGAAGCTTCCTCATGTGAGGTTTATTACTGTGTCTCTGTAACTGAGGCTACAGCCGGACACGTTCAAGCAGGTCCAGGGGGAAGTGACACATCTCTGTCTTGTCAAGCTGAAACATTGTGTAGTGATGAGATCAATCCCCACGCAAGTCAAATGGTGGTCAAGGCATATCATACCAGCCGTCTGACTTAATGCAGTTCACCGGGACCATGGACCAGCAGATGGTGCATTCCTGCTCTGGGGGCACTCATTGCCATTTAATACGCTTTGTGGCACAGACTCAGGGATGGCCTGGGACATATTGTATTCCTTAGGTAAGGATGATTCAGTTGCTGGAGTTGATCTATAACATGTTTGCGGTCTGCAAAATGTCCTGTCTGCCAGGAACACAATGGAGAGGGACACCGCGATGCCAGTTATGTCATGAAACATTTTGAGAACCCTGTGTTTTTCAGAACTAATCCATTACTTATTATAAGCACACCTTGGATTGTCTGGGAATGGTCAGCAAGAGATTTACAGGCACAGAATCTACAGTCTACGATCTATAATAGAGTCCACATTTGAAAGAAGCCATGCACTGGTGAGCTTGGCCAAGTGGATTCTTTTCAAGGCAAACAAATGCTAAGTAAGTTTGGACAATTGATTATATATGCATACGGAATAATTCATGAAGAAAAAAACAGTTGGGGGATAATCGTTATTTACTTCAGTGTTTAGAAACATTGGCTGTGAACATCTTTGTCAATCCCCATTTCTTAGGGTCTCATCCATACTGCTGCCAGAAGCTGCTGATGCGTGAAGCCTCATTTTGCGCAGGAAATCTTATCTCGTGTGGGTAGGTGGGATCTCCCATGCCGGTATCAGCAGCTGTATTTGAGGCCTTGTGTTTGTCATGAACATGGAGACCGTTTCTCTGGTAACATCAGGTTCCCCGGAATCCATTCAGGCCTCACTTAACCATGCAGGCTTCACCACACGGCTCATGTAGTTATGACCGTTGAGTTTGCTAAGCATTTTAGCCTCTGGGATGTTGCCCCCGCCATCCCCAGGAGCTGCTCTGTAGACTATTATGGGGCCAGATGAGCTTTTCTTGAGTTCCGGTGGTCAAAACGCCATGCCACTGTGAAGCAGATGCCCATATGACTGAGGATGGGGACCAGTTGACCCAGTTCTGGTGTTACATCAGCCTCATGTGGTGCACAGCTCCTGGCGAAAGTCAGTAAACAATGTAAATCACAAGGATGAGGAAGGGTTCCCTCATGAAGCAGGGGTGGCCAGTCACACCCCAGGCAGCTCACACGGCTGTGTCCCCGATAGTCAGCCTCAATGTGTTTGCTGGATTGAAAGTCAATAATTCTTTCAGTGGGGAAAATTATTATTTTAAATTAGCCTCTAGTTGAGAATTAGCCAACTCAGCAAATTAGGTGCACCTGTAAAAACCGTGTGACTCTTGTCTCAAATGATGGCTAAATGATTAATGCAGAGTGGTGATACTACAAACCAACCATGCAGGTCACTTATGCCATACCTGCCCATCACTAAAGTGGGGTTTTTATAGCTATTCCTCGATGTCAGTATTGAGTGCTTTTGATGGCCAAAAATCAAGTTGGCTGATGACCTGTGTAAGAAATATCAGCTTGCTATATAGCTGGAAGTCTGTTTACCAGTCTGCTCCATCAGAGAATGTGTCTTCTTCCTTGCTTAAGCATCTCCAAGTCCACTGTTACTGGATGCAGTGAGTCTTACTGCAGTGCTGTACCCATATAATGCAAGTTCAAGGGATTCATTTTTTATTTACAACCGATATTCCCAGTATTTCTGCTGAAGCTCTCTGCGTTTAGTACTCAGTGTTCAGTTCTTTGCTCCCAGAGAGCGATAGACGTTTGTGAGTTTTGAACCTGTAGTCACGGGCTGTGATTGTTAGCTGCCACACCACTGGCTGCTGCATACACGTAAAACTCAAAGCTATTACCGTTTCCAAGTTCTGCTGTCGTTTGGTCCCATAAAAAATTACACCCCTTCTCTTTGACTCGACTTTTTATGAAGATTTGCTGTGCAGTGTGTCATTGCCTCCCGAGGCTGGCTGTTTAATTGCATATAAAAAATAACAGCCCATAACGTAGGTCTCGACACGTCAGATAATAGGACCTGGAGTCAAACAGGAGGTGGCCATCAGTCAACCAGTCAGGTCATAAATCATAATCAAGATTAAGAGCTGCTTTGACGGCCTCTTGGTCCATGGAGACTCCTCCATTGGGCACACACACACTTCTCTCTGCTCAAACACCAAGGCCTGATTTGTACTCTCCAGCCATATAATTATTTATTTTTTTGGTGCCACACGCGATTAGAGGTTGACGGGTGGGACATGCCCACCCTGAAGGGCTGTTCTGGCCTCAGTTGATGATGATTCATGTCCGTTAGCTTATATTTGTCGTCTGGGGGTATTCCGCTCACTGTGTCGATGATGAGTGGCTTGTGGTAGCCCTTTACCTGCACCGCGCGCGCCAGGCCGGGAGAGCTCACCGCCCGCACGGGGACATCACTGAGTTCATTGAACAAAGTCCTTGGGTGAACTAGCCAAACCGGAATAGCAACCATTCGTTACCGAATGGCGGAAAGTTGATATGTACATGCGGCTCGTAAATAATGACTCTGCAAGGAGGTCAGAATCTCTCCTCGAAATGCCGTCTGCTTAAATGGACTGAGCCTGAAGCCACGATGCATCTTGTTCGAGTTTCCTATTTCAAAATATAATGTTTGGGGGCAAAGGGGCGGACTTTTTTTAACGCTTTCATTTTAGCATAGCTAGTCTCAGCCAGCACTGCTCCATGGCCCCATTTGTGACAGTAAGTCTCATTACCCCACAAAGACACATGCGTTAGTTCTCAGTTCATTATTCTGTCTGTACTCCAAAATGCAAAAACAGGTGTCAGGTTTCTACATTACATTATATGCAGTTTGTAAATTGTACAGTTTGTGAGCTTACAGGTGGTGCTATTGAGTGAACAGTAAATAATATGGCATAAGGAGGGTGCGCTGAGGATTCACAGTGAACTAACTTACTGTTTTTGCAGTCATTCAAGGCCAGCTAATGCCCCCAATATTAATGCAATCCTGACGTTTTGTCCTTGACTGACCAAGCTGCACTTTTTTCACCTGTGTTTTTGTCTTTTTAATCAGGACAGTGGCGAGCTGGGTTTCAGTCCCAGCCACTCATAAAATCTGCCCGGTCACTTTCTAATAAGCTTTTATCTTTACCGCACCAAGGCCAACAGAAACATATAGCAGGAGTTACTGTTTTAATTTTTTCTAATCTCTATGAGGAATCTCATGATATGAAACTATGAATTACAAAGATTTCCGATGTCATATCCTGACAGACCATGCTTTGTTGTTATTGCCAAAATGTTGTGATTTGCCACATGTCTGAAGTCCCCCTTCTCCCTGTGTTAGTTATTTCAGCTTTGTTTTGTCATTAATGTTAGGGGCCACCGGAGCTCCAGCTGCCTCTCTGTGGTGGAGCAGCTGTGTCTATGGTGAGCAGGTTCAGTCTTCTGGGGTTAGAAGCCGGATCTGACCACCAGCCATTGAGTTCTGCCAGGTATCTTTAATGGCTGCCTTATTCTGGGTGTTTCCTAATGTAACTACAGCACAGGAAAGGGTTGATTGTTCAGCTAAAACATGGAAATGCCCGGAAAAGCTGACAGATATTGAAATGCTTTGCATTTATTTCATTTAGCAGATGCTTTTAACCAAAGTGATACTCGAGTCCCTGCAAACAGTTGGGGTTAAGGGTCTCACTCAGGGGTCCAACAGTGAATTCACTCTGCGCACCGTGGGATTTGAACCGGCAACCTTCTGATTACAGAACCACACAGCACCCGCATGTGAATGATAGACAGACAGACTCTATCCAGAAGGAAATGTAGGTGTCCTGTACCTTATACACAGTTTACATACACATAGGCACACAGGCCTATGACATTCACACACACATACATACTGCAACAATACAAAGGAAAATAACAGGAGGGCAGTGTGCTATATAGGCCTGAACACTTAAGTCCCTCCCCTTGCATGTGACACTGAAGAACTATATGGCCCTAGGGACAAAGGACCTTCTGAGCCTGTCTGTTCTGCATGACAGAGACAGGAGCCTATCACTGAACATGCTCTTCTGTTTGGAGGAAGTGGTGTGCAGAGGGAGGCGGTCATTGTCCAGCATTGAGAGCAGTCTCCTCAGGGTCCTCCTACCTGCACCTGATGTCAGTGACTCCAGCTCCATGCCCACCACAGACCTAGCTTTTTCTCACCAGCCTGTCCAGTCGTCTCCTCTCCCTAGTGCAGCCTCCCCAACATACTATGAAGAGCATATGGAAGGAGGCCCTGGAGATGGGCCTCCTCAGTTCTTGTCCTCTGAGTAGTCAGAAAGCATTCTCGGGGCTTTGGTGGCACTGTCTGCCACAAACTTCTGTATCTTACCAAAGACCTAAGCAATCATCTGAAAGACTTGACTCCGTCAGACACACGCTCTCGCTCTCTCACTGTCTCGCGCTCTTTCTCCATCCTATCGCTTTCACATCCAGAATAATTCCTTCTGAGTGTCTGTAGCGGCTCAGAGCTGCCGTTGGAGATCCGAGCCCATTGTTCTGTTCGGTTCTGGCTGGTCTGTCTGGAGCTGCTTCTCGTCACTTTACCTGCGGTTTATTAGCCTTCTGTCAGGCACTTTATTTTCCCTGGCATGTAAGATGGGATACTAATTGCTCCTTTTTGCCAGAGAGAATGACTTTTAAACAGCTGCTTCAAGCTTAACGGTTTCCAATTATACAGAATATGTGCAATCAGGAAGATCTGCCCTAAGCTCCAGTTTCAATGTTGCAGCGCGGCATGGGGCAGGTAGGAAAAGGGTGACGGTCCGCTGGCGGCTCCATGACAAAAAAGGGGTTATGGACAAAAAGAAACACACTGGGGCAAGTACAAAATAAAAGTACCAGGAGGGCTCAGACAGGGAAAACAGGAACGAAATAAAAAATCCTAAAGTAACATCACAAGAAAACAGGGTAACACAGGGAGCAGGATTATGAAACAAGCAGCAACATGAATACACAGGGACTGACTCGGGTACTGAACACAGGCAGGCACTTAAATACACAGGAACACAAGGGAAAACAAGGAACGGGTGCAAAGCATAATCAAATTAACCCATCAATTGACTCAGGACAACAAGGAACAAGTGGGGCTGATTACAATTAAAGGTGCATGAAACTAAGGAACCTTAACATACAGCAAAACTGGGAACCAGGAGTCATAACACAGAGGGCTGAACACACGACACCAAACCCGTACACGCAGCGCATTGAGCCACGCAGGGGGGACAGGGACAGGGTGGAGCACAGGATGGCCAGCAACACCTGCTGGCCAAACGGGGAGGAGACACAAAGGGCAGGGTCAGATGGGATGGACCCAGATAGATTCAGAGGTTGTTCTTCATGCTGTGGTTGCTATAGATATGGGGGATGCCATAATCTCCTTCCTTTGCCTACACACTTCTCACTGTGTTCCTGAACAGTCTGGACTTGGTTGATACCATCCTGTGTTTAATCGTTGTGCTTTATTGCTGCTTAGTCCTGTCTGCTGCTGCCTCCAGCTGGTCGGATCACTGCTCTTCACAGAACTTTGCTAGCGTCTCTCATCTGATGTCAGGTACTCTGCTAATTTGAGCATCAGCATGCGTGTTACTGGCTGATTGCACCAAGGCACCATTTCTGCCATGTTTAAAATAAATCATGTGATGTTTTAGGTATTTTCAGTTACCCTGGCAAGACCCGCTTTGAGACTCTGCTGTAGCCAAATCTGCTGCTGCTGGGAATCTTACTTCGAGCTCCGACGCCATGCCACATATGGTGTATGTTTCCCGGAAGATTCCCAGCCCCTCTGTCCTTCGCTGAGTTATCTCTATCCCAGCCCTAACTGCCTGACACACAGATGTCTGTATTGCCTGTGCACTTAGGAATATGCGTCCTGCTAATGTTTTGTGAAAGGCAGATGATGTCTAATATCATGATGCACTGGTGCATTGAGGACTGTGTCATGATTTTTACTTGCTCTCTCGCTGCCATCATCCATATTCACGGTATATAACTCACAATGTTATATTTTATCATTTCTTCTGTTAAATATTGTAGTGGAGCAAAATCGGGCTTGTAACCACATCTTGAATCCAATTTGTAAGATTATCTGGCCCTGAACCATGCTCCAAAGCTTCAGTTAATTGGTTTGCCCATTGCTGCTGGCCGTCATATCAAACATAAAGACCGAAACACACAGGCAGTGTCTGACAGATGCTCTGAAACTCCTTTGCACTGTAATAGCATTTCTCTGGTGGTTGGACACTAGGTGATAATTTATGAAGTTGGAAAGCATGTTTTTGAAAGGGCTTTTCAATTGTGCACAGGAAATATATATATATATAATATATATATATATATATATATATATATATATATATATATATATATATATATATATATATATATATATATATATATATAATATATGGAATTGAAAATGCTCTCCTCTATGCGCTATGTGTATTTTGCTTTCCAGCTTGGCTTTGTGTTGCTGTTTTAGTTACCTGACAAAAACCCTTAAATTCATCTGTAATATTTTGATTGTAAGTATATTGTTGTTTACTTCGCTTCAGGTTTATGGACATGTATGTTGCAGCGATGAACGTTGCTTAACTCATAATATGAAGACTAACCCTAACCCTGCCCCTCTTTCGAACAAGCATCTGCCTTCAGATGATTCCTCAGCAATGTCTTTCTGGTGAAATGGCAGTTTAGCGCTTGCACCAACAACACTGCTGCCTGCTCGCTCACTCATTGGACACCCGCTAATGCCACTTTCCCATATGGGCGTGCATTGATTCCTCGGCATGGATTCCCATCTCTGCATGGAGTTAATCCTCTCCTGAGTGGATTCCTGTGTGAGATAATCCAAAGTGCTCATCTCACAGATTGAGGCAAAATGAGGAGGAGTTTGTCCCCCCCCTTCCCCCATTCCCTTCTGGGGGTGTTGCAATGAGGGTGTTGCAGATTTTTATTTGTTTAATTTTTATTTATTTGCAATGACAAGCTGTAAATTCTTGGTGATCTGAAGGTGAAAAACAATGCGAGGTGGAAGCTGTATGGCGACCCCAGTGTAGGAGTCGGTATCATAACTTGACAAATGTCCTGAGGCTGTATATCGGAGGAGCTTCATGCTTTAGGAGGTTAAAGGGTGCCTGTTTCTCGCCGGTGGAGATGTGGGATTTGTCACATTTCCCCGGTGGCTTGATATTTTTACAGCTCCTCCTTGTCTCTGCAGCTGACCTCTAAGCTCTGGGACTGAGTTAAACCTCCAGCGCTGACTGGCCAGTGATTGATGAACTCGGTCCACCTTCACCAAAGTACATGTCTTCTAAAAGGAGAAAGCTGCAGATCAGAGGTAGATGATCTGATCTGGGTAATGAGTTTTCTGTGCGGGCAGATTTTCTTAGCAAACTAGCAACATAATGAACTTTCTGGCTTCAGCAGTGCCTGAGGATTTACCTTTTTCACCTAGATATTAGACATTATTTTGGCCATTTAGCTGCCTATGCAAACATCTCTCCCCAGTTCACTCCCCAGGTCCTTTCTGGAATATTCATGCCTCCATTCACTCCTATTTATCGTCACATTATTTTCATTTACTTAGCAGGAACTTTTATTCAAAATTAGGGTTAAAGGGCCTTGCTTAGGGGCCACAGGTGATGTCACTTTGTCAGTCATGCAGTTTGAACTAGCGACCTTCTGATCACAGACGCAGTGTTCCGACCATCTGGGCCACACAGTGGCTCACACCTTCTTATTGCAGTCTTGCTCTATGCATGATCCAAAGCTGCCTTCATCAAATGTAAAAATGTAGATGCCAGCTGTGGATGCCGTACTGCTCTTTTCGGGGGTCTTTTTTGTCATCTTGACTATGCCAGAATGTGGAGGTATCTACAGGCTGGTAAGACCATTTTACTGTGTTACTGCGACTGATGTGATAGACTGGTAGGAGAGAGATGCGCTACATGGATCGCTGGAGAGCTTCTGCAAGGGCCAGACTCCATGCAGATTTGCACACTGTTGGCTGAGTGACGCGACTGTTTGTTTTGTAGAAGTGTGTTCAGTAAGTCCCTTAAAGAGCTGCCTCAGGACCAAAGCCTACAAGCGTGGGTTGTGTCCGTCTTGGGCTCCCCTGATTATCCCCCCTCCCCCCCCCACACACACACACACACACACACACACACACACACACACACACACACACAGACACGCACAGACACGCACACCTTCACCTGATCTACTAGCGATTTCCCTCCCATTTCATATCAATGCCAGCAGCTGCTGCGACTCGCAGCCCATCTCTGTGATGCCGCCTGTTCCCCCGCTCACAGCGGCTGGGCCGTATCGCCGCCGGCACGTACCACCTGTTTATTAGCGAGGAGGGCCCGAGGGGGCTGTGCCCGGTGGCTCTCAATGGCTCTCAATGGCTCACCCCCACGGAAGGCTGACCTACATGCCGTCCTTGCTCCTGCTTGTGTGTGACATGCCGCTCTGCTGTCCCGCAGCTTGCTTTAGCGTTCCCCGTTTCCTGCAGCCCGCACCTTTTCCCCAGCCGCTTCCGTCCGATCACAGCTTCGGTCACATGCACCCCTGTTAGGAAATGGTGATGAGGGGCACTCGTCCTCTCCAGCGCGGTCGACTCTGGCTTGCATTCCATTTTAAGATTTATTGGTGTAGTTCTGCTATTGCAATAAACAGCTCTTGGCTTTGTCAAGGGCAGCATGCTGGCTCACTGGGTAGTGCAGTCGCTTTACACTAGGATTCACAATTAGTCTCAACCATAGCCCAGTGTTTTCACCAGTGTTACATAAGGGGCCAGTTTAGTTTTACGGATGCATGAAATTGCAGCTTTATGTTTTAAATTAGTTTTGCTTGAATGTTTTCAGTTATTTTAAGAATAACTTATTTTTGAAAGTAAATAATATTAAAATAAATATAAATATTCTTTCAGCGGCTTCCCATAGCCTGGGGCCTGTACTACGAAGTGGGATTACTGGCTTAACTTGTCAGATTTAAGGGAGTCTGGGCAAAATGTAAGTGAATGAATATGAAGTCCATTTAAACTGTGGCACCTTAAATCCGACAAGTTACCCCGATAAGCCAGTAACCCCGCATCGTAGCACAGGCCACTGGCCTGTTTCCTGTTGATTCACGCTTTTGTGAGACACTGTCTTATGTTTCCTAGCCCTTTATCTTGTGCCCTCTTTGAAAATCATGCTAGTGATCGGTCCTAAAATGAAATGCTTAAAGCACACAAACACGTTACGCTGTGAATCGTGTGTAGGCACAGTCTACTTGCTGAAATCCGCAGATGAAGACTGGTGGTGGCATCACAGAAGCTATATATTCAGGGGTATATTTCTTTTAATTTTATTTTAATTTATTTAAATTTAGCTAAAATTCAGACTAAAATTACCCTGAAAACTATGAAGGTGTTTATATTTTTTATTTTTATCGTATTGATTTTATGTCAGGATAATGTTTTTTATTGGTTGGAAACGTGTATATTAATATAATGAAGTCACTTTTGGCCAGATTTAATTGTTTTGCTTCACGATGTTTTTTTATTGACAGTTTTGAGGTTTGGAAGCTAGCAGCAGTACTGCAGACGGATCGGGGAGGGGGCAGGACAGCCTAACGGAATCTAAAAAGGGAGACCTCTTGCAAGGGGGGGAATATTTTTGTAGGTCGGCCGGACACCTTCGGGTCTGGGGGTTCAGATCCTGCTGTGTGTGTGGAGTTTGCTAGTTCTCCCCAAGGCCATGGAGACATGCGCTTAGTCTAACTGGCATCTCTGAGCTGCTCATAGCCCGTGAGTGTTTTTGTGCCCTCTGCTGGACTGGCATCTTACCCACGGTGCCCCCACCTTCTGCCCTCTGCAGATTCCAATGGGCAGTGGGACACAATTTGTTTATTCTGCTTTGTTTATTGTGGTAGATTAACCTTGAAGGGCGCATTGCGGTCCATGTCATTTATGAGTAGCTAAAACAGGAGTAAGCTGTGGCCTCCGCCAGATTATAAACAAAAACATTCAATTAGTGCACGTTTTAATGCTCAGAGGCTGTAAAACCACATACATGGTTAATCCTGCACCATGAAGAAGTTAATGGTGTATTAGACCCTATTGCCCAGACTTGATTGCACCGCAGTCATCTCCACTTACGGAGGGACGTAAATCACCTGCAGGCGATTATAAATCAGCGGCTGAATGCGCTGCTGGCCCAGCTCTCTGCTGTGTGTGTGTCTGTTTCTGCCCGCTTCACTTCGGGTAGAATTCAAGTAAATTTCAATGTGATGAGTCTCCACTCTAGTCCAATCGATGCAGCCTGTCAAGTCAATAGCACCCGTAGTATGTTAATGGACTGACCAGAGTCCCCATACAGCATTATTGCAGAACGCCCACAGTCAGTGGCCACATGGATGAGACCACTTCCTGAGCCGTGCACGAAAGGCAGAAGGCGTTTTCCTTTTCTTCTGTGGATGAAGCAGGTTGACAGCACAGACGCCAGTGGCCTCTATGCTCAGCAAACAGCCAGCGGATGGACAGGAGCCCGGCCCCCTCTGGGCCGTCTCCAAAGTATACAGCAACTCTTCTGGCGATCGCCTGCTGCAAACAAAGCCGGGGGAGAGGAGACAGATTGTCAGGAGTGGATAGACTGACTGTTGCTGGCCTAAATATTTATGTTACCTGTGTTTGCTCACTGTACCCAATATGGTCAGTATTTGTGTACCTGTGAGCGTCTGTGAGCCCAATAGCGATACACCTACAAGGACTTCACACTAATGACGGGCATCAGGTCACGGAGATTCTGGAGACACAGAGTCTGCGTGAATGTTACAGTTCTGCATGAGCACGGGTTGGGGGGAATATAAGAGGAATCAGGGTCAGAGGTATGAGACAGTAGGGTGACCAGAAGCGGGACCTGTTCCAGTACACATTGGCACGGGAGACGGCGAGGAGGGCGGCCAGCAGGTGGAGCAGGGATGGATGCAGCCTGTATGACGTTCTCTGTCTTAATGACGCAGTCGGTTCCAGTCTGGGTCGGTCGGTGCCAGTTGGTGCCGCCCGGCGTCTGTGCATCTGCGCCATCAACCCCATGACTGTATGCTGCTGAGAGCAGGTTAAGGCATTGATTTTGAGTGAATGCATTTATTGGTCTATCCTTTTACTCTACCAGGTGAAATCATGCTAGTCTGTGACCCATAGCTTCTGGTCAAGACCAAATCTGAGGAGCCCTGCGCTACGTCCATCTGGCGGACATTAATTTGTGGGTCATGTGGAACTGCCAACAGCCTGCACATGCCCCAGCCATGGTCCTAAGCGCCTATCTTAGCGTCGGTCTACTAGCGAGCGCCCGTCTTAGCCTCGGTCTGCTAGCGAGCGCCCGTCTTAGCGTCGGTCTGCTAGCGAGCGCCCGTCTTAGCGTCGGTCTGCTAGCGAGCGCCCGTCTTAGCGTCGGTCTGCTAGCGAGCGCCCGTCTTGGCGTCGGTCTGCTAGCGTGCGCCCGTCTTGGCGTCGGTCTGCTAGCGTGCGCCCGTCTTGGCGTCGGTCTGCTAGCGTGCGCCCGTCTTGGCGTCGGTCTGCTAGCGTGCGCCCGTCTTGGCGTCGGTCTGCTAGCGAGCGCCCGTCTTAGCGTCGGTCTACTAGCGAGCGCCCGTCTTAGCGTCGGTCTACTAGCGAGCGCCCGTCTTAGCGTCGGTCTACTAGCGAGCGCCCGTCTTAGCGTCGGTCTACTAGCGAGCGCCCGTCTTAGCGTCGGTCTACTAGCGAGCGCCCGTCTTAGCGTCGGTCTACTAGCGTGCGCCCGTCTTAGCCTCGGTCTACTAGCGAGTGCCCGTCTTAGCGTCAGTCTACCAGCCCATTATTCATGGCAGGCTCTTTATTCCAGATGGTGCTGGTTTGGACTCTTCTCCCACTCCATGTTTCTTATAAGCCTTTGTTTTCTGAGAGCGTCTTCAGCTGTGGACAGGCTCCTTTATCAGATCCAGCTTCTTTGTTTCCAATCTCTCTGTGTCAGGATTGGGTTCTGCAGACAAGAGACATAGCACAGGAGGGTCAGTGTATTTAACTTTAGATTTCTGTTTGCTGAAAGGAGTTCAGAGTAATGACCAATTAGCTTAGTCTAATAATGTTTAGTACAAAAATGGTGATGGCAAGACCCTCCATCTAATTCAGCCATGATCAAGAGACTTCAATAATCTATGATCTTTTTTTTTTGATCTGCAATTTCTACATTTATAGGCTTGTTTTCCCTGTTTTTTGTCTTTAAAGGGCTTAGAGAATCTCTTTAATTTTTCAGTTTTTGCTTTTCCCCTTTAAGATGTTCCGTCAGGGTCCAGCCACAGACGGTGCTCAGAGAGCCCCAGTGTAGGAAGTCTGCTCACGTGTCTGTTTGCTTGTTTCTGTGGCACCTGCTCTATTTGTCGCTTCCCCGCCACGGCGTGCTGCCGGTGCTCCGGACGGCGCCCCTGGCTGGTGATTAATGCGACATCCCTCTCGCAAAGGTCACCTTTACACCTGAGCACAGGGAATTAGCGCTTATTTATTGCTGGACGCCTGCCCTGAAAGATCCCGGCGTGGATCTGGATGACCTATCTGCCCGTTCCTTCAGGACCAGCCGTGATTGCCCTGCAATTGCCAGGCAACGCACTGGCAGGGGATGCCTATGGCAGCTTACGAGTCTCCAGTATCTTCCTTAGGAACCGACAGCCAATGGGATTCTTTCCAGTAGCTCCATGTGCGAGTGCTTTCCTGTTAACATTTAGCAGTAGTTGCTGGTAATCCTTGAGTAGTTGCTGGTAATCCTTGATATTCTGCAGATGGAATCTCAGCACTCGTAAGAACTTGTACTAAGAATTGTAACTGCATTTTGTTACATTCTGAATGTACTGTCCTTAACATTGCTTTCACAATTTCAATCTTCATTCTTCCTTCAGTTTCTTTCTGGTCAAACATGCACTTAGCTGCACAGTGATTTGTTCCCATGGCACCATTCGCTCACTAATGCACAGCTGAAATAAACAATGCAGTCACTCAAATGACAATCAAACACAAATACAGACGACCTACCTGCAAAGCAACACATAATCACACTCGCATACCAACATTCACACATCAGTTCTGATTGTGCATTTAAAGAATATTCAAAGATCTCAGTTCTCCATTGGTTTTTTGCATTTAGCTACAGTTTAATAATCCTTGTATGTTGATATGATGTGTGATTTCTCCACAAAGGTGAATGGGAAGGACCTCTCCAAGGGCAGTCATGATGAGTCCGCGGAGATGTTCCACTCTGCCAAGGACCCCATCGTGGTCCAGGTGCTACGCCGGAGTCCCATCGCCAGGGGCAATGGCACCTCTCAGGAAGTCCACGTGGTGGACGTGTGCACGCAGACAGACATCACATTCGAGCACATCATGGCCCTGGCCAAGCTGCGACCTCTGACCCCGCCGGTGCCTGACATCTGTCCCTTCCTGCTCTCTGACAGGTATGGAGTGTGTGCAGGAGCAGGCTGAAGAAGCTCAGGAAAAAAGGCTGGGGAAGTAGGTTTAGGATTCAGGCTGGGGAAGCTGGCTCGGGAAACAGGCTAAGGAAGAAGCCTGAGGAAGCTGGCTCAGGAAACAGGTTAAGGAAGCAGGCTGTGGAAATGGGATCAGGAGACAAGCTGAGAAAGCAGGCTCAGGAAGCAGGCTCGGAAAATGGACTGAGGAGGCAGGCTGCAGAAGTAGGATCAGGAAACTGAGGAAGCTAGCTCAGGCAAAAGGCCGGGGAAACGGGCTGGGGAAGCAGGCTCAGGAAGCAGGCTCAGGAAGCAGGCTGGGGAAGCAGGCTGAGGAAGCAGGCTGAGGAAGCAGGCTGGGGAAACCGGTTCCATCAAAACCAAAACTAGAATTTCTTACAACTCAGCAAATCAATACAAGAGCTCATTGGATAGAATATTTGTCATCTTTCTTACTGATATATATGATTAATTATAGAAAAACAAGGATCATCCTGTGCAAAAAAACTATTCTTAGCTATTCAGCTATTCTAAATTTATATGTTGATTTATGAGGGCATGAATTACAAATTAAATTGTGTTCTTTCAGACATAAGTACCCGTGTGTCAAGATGCATATTAACCCTTTCATTTTCGATAGACTTGAAGTAGCAGAATAGGGAATTAGGCTCAGGATAAAAGACTGGGGAAGTAGGGGAAGTGCCAAGCGAATGATTGGCAGATTTTACTGATTTTGCTTTTTAGCCCTTATCTCAAGAAAAACCATAAAATTTGTGTTTTCCATTTCATATTGGGGAGAGTTAAAATGCAGGATGAGGCACGAAACACTCGCCCTCGCTGACATTTACTGTGACAGTGTTATCATCCTAATGGCTTCTTTTGCTTAAACCTCTTCTTCAAATGATTTTGCAAATTTATTCATTGGCCGTGGAATTTTCTCTGCTAATTAAGTACGGGATCTAATGAGTTTTCGTTTAAATTTTGGACCCAATGTCATCACAAACGTATATGGGTCTTATTTTGCAGATGTTTTGCTCTTGTTTTTTGCAAAACTGCTTTGTGTTTTAATTTTTATTTTTATCTTGGGTCCTGAATCATCTGCTGAGATTCTCTTCCAGGGGTCTCTTGAGGTGTTCTTCTGAGATCAAAAACCTTTGTTTGATGGTATGGAGATAACTTCTCTTTTTAGCTGTCGAACATGCTGGAGAATTCCCCTCTGGATGTTAAATTTATAAAAAGCAGATGAGATTAAATAAGAAGCTAACAGCGTGTGTGAGGCTGGAGTAATTAATTAGAACAAAGGCTTTTCTCAGACGCCCTGTTTTGAAGCAGCCAGCTTTACGGGGAGTTTACTTTTGTTTCTTCTCCTTGAAGACCAAGCAGCGTAAGGTAAACTTGCTTTTTGTGTGCATCTTTGCTGGTTCACATCTCAGACAATGAAGCTGCTGTACCCTTGAGAAAAGGACTTTCCACTTGGCATCCATAAATTTGTAGGATACCTGCATGGCTTTTGAAGAAAAAAAGCACAAAATAAATCAACTCTGAGATAATGTGATGTGTCCCATTGTCCGTCTCAGCTGCCACTCCCTTCACACAATGGACCGTGAGTGCTACGGCAGCCCAGACTACCTCTCCAACATGGTGCCCGATGGGGAGAGAGCAGAGGAATTTGAGTATGAGGTAAGACCTCATTCTTCTTTTCATTCTGTGGCTAACTTCGGAATCCCCTAGTTCACCTTCAGCCCTCACGGTGCCATTTTCCAGTCCACTGTGGTGACAGCATATGGTCAAAATGACAAGGAGGTGCCTTTCCGGTTTCTGGGGCCCCCAGATGACCCAGCAATCCGTTATCATCTTCACCTTTAATGAATTCATGCTTGGGTCACAGCAAGGTTCCACATTAGCTTGAATGAGACGGATTGGTTGAATAACTGGGTCACCCTGCAAGCTTTTTGTAGTTCAAGCAAAAATGATCATTGCCTCTTGAATGGAGGTTGATTCACGAGCGATTCGTATAACCCTCCGGAACTATTTGAGGGGCTCCGCCTCCAGGGATCGTGGCAAACACTCCAAAGACCACACATCCCAGTGAGTAAGTCGCTAAGACAGCCTGAGATCACAGGGATCCCTTCCAGCATCCTGCTGCAGATATAAGGGATCATCTCCACCACACAGCTCAGGCCTGGCTTTTAATACCTCCTACTTGCATTCTCTCCATCTCACAGGACGAACAAACGGTGGCAGCCCACAGAACGTATTTCATATACATTTTCTTTCCATAATCCTGAATTGTGTTTTTTTTCCCCTCCAAAGATATAATTCATATATTCATGTGTGTTGCCAAACTATGTTAATTCTAAGCAAATATCAGTGAAGTTTATTTTCCAGACCTCATTTAATTTAATAAATTCTATTTTACATTTTTTTATTGTGTTGTTTTATTATGAAAAGTCCATAACTGAAGGTTGAACTTTTGCTTTACCTTTTATACCTCCATCAAAGTATTCTTTCATCTTCCAGAAAGAAAAGTCATAAAGTGAACATAGGAATAAATGTTTTCCTATTAAACAGGAGGCCTTAATAACCTACATCCATTAGACACAGAGAGTAATACTGTTAATGTTAATTATTGCTTCAGTGGGATAATTTGCCAGAGAACGTTGGTGAGAACCGACCAGAAAAGGAAAATGTGAAGCGAAGAGGCTCTGACATTAAAGCCTGGAGTTATTCTGAGAAGCCAACCTCATCTGCAGGTCCTCATGCTCTGTTTACAGACTGGCCACCTAAGCGGTGTCCTGTGCTATTCAGCTTAATGCTATGCTGTGCAAATTAGTACGATTTACTGGCGAGTCAACACTGTTGTGCAATCACAGGACAAATAGAAAGACTGAGTAATTCATAAGGAGGGACTTTTGATCGTGAATAAATCTTGGTAACTCAAAGGCTGGTGATGGATAATGCTTTGGCCTGGCTGTGCGTTTGCTCGTTGGGCCCCTAGCTGTGCGTTTGCTCGTTGAGCCCCTAGCTGTTTGTTTGCTCGTTGGGCCCCTAGCTGTGCATTTGCTCATTCGGTCTGGCTGTGCGTTTGCTCGTTGGGCTCCTAGCTGTGCGTTTGCTCGTTGGGCCCCTAGCTGTGTGTTTGCTCGTTGGGCCCCTAGCTGTGCGTTTGCTCATTGGGCCCCTAGCTGTGCGTTTGCTCGTTGGGCCCCTAGCTGTGCGTTTGCTCGTTGGGCCCCTAGCTGTTCGTTTGCTCGTTGGGCCCCTAGCTGTTCGTTTGCTCGTTGGGCCCCTAGCTGTGCGTTTGCTCGTTGGGCCCCTAGCTGTGCGTTTGCTCATTCGGTCTGGCTGTGCGTTTGCTCGTTGGGCCCCTAGCTGTGCGTTTGCTCGTTGGGCCCCTAGCCGTGCGTTTGCTCGTTGGGCCCCTGGCCGTGCGTTTGCTCGTTGGGCCCCTGGCTGTGCTTTGCTCGGTCGCCCCCTGGCTGTGCGTTTGCTCGTTGGGCCCCTGGCTGTGCGTTTGCTCGGTCGCCCCCTGGCTGTGCGTTTGCTCGGTTGGCCCCTAGCTGTGCGATTGCCCGTTCGGCCTGGCAAGTGCTCTGGGCCATTTGTCCTCCAGTCAGCAGCCATGGTGAGAACAGCCTCTACCAACCTCGTGATTTTTTTTTATCACCATAGACACTCAAACTGGCCAAGTATACTAAACCCGAATCTTCTAGTCTGGTTTCTTTTAGCCAAGGATTTTTTCTTTTCTACTTTTGAATATCTATGCCGGATGGTCTTTTGTTTAGTAGGACCTGGTTTTACTCATTTAACTGATTCAACCAGTGTCTCCATACAATTGGGACAGCTGGGTGGTGATAGTGGCATTTGAGTATAACTTCTTGAGAAAATGTGTGGCAAATAAACCAGCAGGTGGCGCTGTATTGATCAGAAATAAATAGTTTTGCAGCATTTCTTGCTATTTGTTATGAGCGGCCCTGAATGGTGACACTCGCAGCACAGCTGCACCACAGTAACCACCCACCCCACAGTCGTGCCAGCGGACCCCAGGAGCCGCTGTTTTGGTTTCTTAAACTCAAAGGCCTGATTATTATGACTGTATGTGCTGCAAGCCAAAAATGCGCTTTAATCCGCTGTAATCACAAGACCTCAGACGCTAATTTAGCACGGGCCTCTCCCGGCGGTCTTTTCGGCGGCCAGGGAAACCTGATGGGTAAAACCAGGGAGATTGAGATGTGCATCCCTACTAAAGCATCCTGGACGGGGCCAGCAGGATGCATCGAGCACTGTGGCCTCCCCAAAAAGGCTAGCATACATGATTAATTAGCTCACTCGCGGGCATTTGCCTGCGTGACGTTCACTAATTCCTTAAAGGACAACTCAATTGAAATGTAGCTTTCCGCGACGGTCATGCCTCACGTTTCAGACAAACAGGAGCACGACGCACCCCTGTGTCCCTGACCGGAGACGAACGTGACACATGTTACCGGTGGTTTTTCCTAGATTTCAGAAGCAGCCATTACTTTTCTGTCATGGTCGTACCTTATGTTTCCGTTTAGTCTTATCACCCTTTGCAGGCGTACAGGTACTTTGATCATATATTTTTATCATTATATGTTACATGTATAAATGATACAACCTGCCAGCCACAGGAGACTTGACACAGTGTTGAACCCTGAGGCCACATGCTAGTCGGTTATGGCAAGTTGGGGTTATATTTAAAATTAGGTGATCAGTATTGACTTCGCAGTGTACAACAATGAAATGTGTCCTCTGCATTTAACCCATATGTGACATCATGACATAGCAGGGGACTCAGCACCCAGGGAGCAGGGCTTGGGGGCGGTACCTTGTCCAGGGTACCTCAGTGGTGCCTTGCTGGTTGGGGATTCGAACCAGCAATCTTTCAATTAAAAGTGCACTTCCTTAACAATTAGGCCAACACTGCTCCTAGTTTTGGGAGGACATCCAAAAAGAGAGTGAAGCAAAGCAAATTCCTTCTGTTACATACCACGTTTTCACACCCTGCTGGAGAATCCTGCAGCCAGACATTAATTTTGAGGAGGGGCTCCAACAAATTTCCAGGGGACTTCAAACCCATTAATTTCACTGCCTGCTGCTGGCTTTGCAAGCGAAGCCATGTGTCCACTTGGGCCATTTTACCCACGTCGTCCATGATGCTCTTTCAGTGATACATCCTCCCTGCGGATTCCCTTGTATACCTGTAAAGTAGCCTTCAGCATGAGGAAACCACCTTCACCTCTCGAGTAATTTGGATAAAACTCTGGGTCTCATCTTTGCTAAGTGATGGGTGCTTCATCATCCGTCATTCTCAGATGGATCTGGAGTGCGAGCTTTTCGCTTTGCACATCTGCTTCTGAGGTACGACAGGGAACATCCAAACAAACATCTCCCCATTTCTGAAACAGCCACTGGATGTCGGTAGTGGAAAGCCTCTGCCTTAAGCTGGAAGCCCTACACATTTTTCATGGACTGACTTGAATGTTCAACTAAAGTAGCTGTCAAAAAACAAATGACCTCTAGGATCTTCCTTTGCTTGGTTTCCTCACTATTGAGTTGGGTCAGGTCCTATACATTTCCTGGCCTCCACTTGCTTCATTATTTTGGTAAACTACAGGCACTGCGGTTTAATTATTTAGACAGATGATGCAAATCGGAGTTCACCAGTCCCTTGGCTCCTTTTATCCTTGTGTATGGTGCTTTCAAAGTGCAGCAGTTGTTTTGTCAGAATGCTTTTTCGCACAAATTAAAATCCGCCTGGACACATGTGGGTGCAATCAAAGATGTTTATTCCATGAGGTCCAGATCGCCCTTATTTTATATTAATGTTATCTCTCATGAAGCCTTGGCGGATTCTTTATGCAGCTCTATTTTAAAAATATCACTTTGCCCTGAATAAAATAACAATTTGATGCTTGTTAATCTGAAATCTAAGGCAGTTGTGATGGGTGTTTGGACCCATGGAGGATTTCGAGGTAAAACTAAGATTGTGGTTTCTTTCATCAGTCTTGGAGAACATGATAAATATTTTACGTGCACCATGACTGCTGGCTGCAGAAGTGGTGAAAGAAAGACTTACATACACAATAATATTCTAACTCCAAACTGTTATTCTCAGCCTCATAATGAGTTTCAAATGATGAATTAAAGTTCATATTTGTCTTGAAGGTATTCCAGAAGATTTAATAATGCAAGCATTGTAATAAGTAACCCTAGTGCAGCGTTTTGGTTGGTTAGCATGAGGGCAGCAGTCAGCATTGACATGTGTCTCGTGCATCTCATTGGCACCCTTGCAGTGATTCCTTCACCTCCTGCTTTGTGTTTACCGGTCCTCCTCTTCCCTTACGGCCTCACCTCTACAGGAAGTGGAGCTCTGCCGGCTGAACAGCCAGGAGAAGCTGGGCTTGACGCTCTGTTATCGGACCGATGACGAGGACGATGTGGCCATCTACGTTAGCGAGGTGAGTACCTGTCAGGGGCATCCTGCTGGTTTTGCAGTCGAATCATATATATTTAAGCAGTTAGCAGAGTAGCCTGATCAGTATGATCAGTATATTGTGTGCAGGTTCAGTTCTGCAGAAGGCTGTGGTGCTTTTCGCCATCAAGAAAGGTACTTGTACTTCATTATGATTCATTTCGCAAAGTAGCATTGAACTCATGGTCCAGAGAATCCAAAACTGATTAGGATGCTTCCGGTTGGCGCTGATGAAACCACAACAAACTAGCTTTTATTTTGAAATAACTAGTGACAGAGATTAGTCTGGTAAGGGATTACTGCAGGTGTTAACTTTTATCATGACTGCATACCCAAACACTTCTCCTTTGCAGACTGAAATTCAAGTCCATGATGTATCATGAAATATTCTCCTCCATATTTAAATTGTGGGTTTTAATTAGGTCTCTCTGACACCTTTCTCGTTTCTTACAAAGTGTAAAATGGCAACGTTCCTTATTACCGGTATTCGCACTAACATTCCTGACGGCACAACACATGTACACAAACAGATATGCAGACGATTTTCGCAATAACAGGTCGCCGACGTCGCTGTCTGGGCGCTCGGCGGCAGAGTGGTGCTCCTGCTGGGAATCGCTGTCTTCCCAGCTGTCCCGCTATAGCGGCGGATAGCATCAGGCTTTCAAAACAAACCCACCGCGATATTTATAGACAGCCGATCAAAGGGAATGTTAGCTGTCTCTCATTATAGGTGCGTCTTTTATATTTCTGCTCGCGAGAAACTGTCGTTTTATTTCTCCCCATTGTTTCTGCTCTGGTTGTTGTGGAATATGCATTTGCAGTTTGATTTGTTAATACCGTGTTAATATTCAGTGTGAATAACATAAGATATCATTATGATTTGCAGCTTAAACCTGGTAACGCTTTCTAAATATATTTATTTATGTGATTATTTGGAAGATATTTATGGATTAATCCGTGTTTACTTCCAATATATAAATGTGTGAACATAAGTGTGCGTGTGTGTGTGTATAGACACACACACACACATTTATACATATATGCTTATTATTGGTTATATGTTGAATGCAATCCTTTCTGTAGCATAATCGCAAAAGCAGAATTCACAGGAAAAAATATACATTCTGTACATATGCAGCAAATGCAAAATGGAATGAGCATAAATCCATTTCTCACAGAGAATCACGATGAAAGTGTCTCCCCTCTCCACCCATTTCAGAGACGTGTCTCGTCTTAGGGAAACTTATTTTGTTGGCAGATTTGTAGCGCTCGTACCCTCTGGGAACAGTGATTTTTCTGCCACGTGTTGGCAACACACAGAAAGCGCCATCAAGCCTCCGCGACACAGATTTGTTTGAAGTCGTCTCAGGCCCGCGAGGTACAATCGGCTGAACATGTAAGGAATTTTAAACGTGGGCTGTCGCCGGTAACTGACAGCCCGTTGGTATCCGCTCTGCTAAGGACACAAACACCAGGCGGTACGATGAATTAATTATGCGCTGTGAAAGATGGCAGTAGCTAAATACCGGGGATTTTATGGAAATAGCGTTTGGGATGGAGTGGGACGTCCGTCTCCGGGATTTGCTGCAGATGTTGCGTTATCTCGACGGCTTCAGCAGCTCTCCTGTCGCAGTGAGCAGGCACCTCCGCGACCGAGCGGCCGCTCTCGGCGTCCTCCCAGGGAGATGCGCGCAGAGAGCAGTGGCTGGAGGCCCCGTGGCCCCCTGCTGACACTGCCCTCTCTTCCTCGCACAGGTGGGGCCGAACAGCATTGCCGCCAAGGACGGCCGCATCAGAGAGGGGGACCGCATTGTACAGGTAACGGCGCCTCATCGTCTTCCTACCAGCCTTTCTGCACACTTTCAGCTGTTGCAGACTGAACACCAACTGTCACCAAACTGGAGATGACACATTGGGGGGGGGGCATTTGGGGTTCTGTCTTCTACCTCATGTCTCTGGTGAGACATCCCTCCTCCCGCAGCCTCGCTGGAGAGCAGCTCCTCCCTCATTAACTGGGAGCCATTTCTCAGGGCTGCTTTCCAGGGTGGCGTGATCCGCAGGTACAGTTTGGGGCTGCCGATATCTGAGCCGCCGCGTGTGCGTCAGGGCGACACTGCGGCATGACCGATTTAGGCACGGAGATTCCCAGACCCGGGAGATCCGGCACCATTATCTACCGGTGACAGCCACATTACTCTGCACGGCCAGAGACAAACAGCAGCTGTCTGCCACCAGTTAATTGTGTTGCCAGATGTATGCTAGAAGGATGCTTTTATGAACATGACCGCTCCCACCGGCGACTGTTGGCACCCCCACAATCAATGGGGGCCTCCACCCCCCTCTGCAGGGGCATAATGGACTGGTGATGCTTATCTCAGGAGCTTACTGGAGCTGGAGATGTAGCAGTGGGTGCCTAGATTTCCCCCAGCCTCTTTTGGTGTTATGGTTTGGGGGAGGGGGGCAAAGGATGAGGGGATTAAGCACTCACCTGTGTGTGTCTGTGCGTGTGTCTGTGCGTGTGTCTGTGCGTGTGTAAATCTTGCATTTTGTTTGGTCTCTTATGGTGAAGGTTAGGGCTGGTTAGGGGTTAACATTATCATTGTTGAGATTAGGGTTCTTCCATTAGAAATGAATGGACAGTCCCCACAAATATGCACAATATGCATATAAACGTGTGTGTGTGTGTGTGTGTGTGTGTGTGTGTGTATCCACACGCATGCCTGGCAGATAAACGGGCGTGACGTGCAGGACCGGCAGGAAGCAGTGGCTGCTCTCTCCAGTGAGGACTGCAGGAATCTCATCCTGCTGGTTGCCAGGCCAGACGTCCAGGTGAGTTCACTGGAGTCCAGTAGGTTTAAGAATGTCGGTTTAATCTAAACCAGTAATTTTCAACACCTCAGGGACCCACAGTCAACCCACATTTTTGCTCCCAGCCAATCAAGAACACTGAATATGTGGTACAGGTGTGCTGGGAGGGAGCAAAAATGTGGACTGTTGGGGGATCCCCGAGGACTGGGTTGACAAATACTAGTCACTCAAGCCCATAAATCAGTTTGGAGATGTTCCTCTATATGAAACTTCGTATAGGTATCAGTATTTCAAATCTGTTTCACAGACACAGTAGGTCTTGTGTGAAATGCTTGCTTCAGGTCATGCAGCATAATTTTTTTTTTTGTTACAGTTTGTAGTGTGACTTTGTCAGAATCATGTGACATAGGTGTAAATGGATTCTCTTTATCTATAATGAGGCAAACATCAAATCCCATCCTAGGTAAAAATATAACAGGAATAAAGTTTCTTTCACAGAGTTCATAACTGTCTGTCACCACTGTAGATAAACCAAGACACGCTTGTGTCTCCTCCAGAAAATAAATGTACCACGTTTTGAATCCCTTTAAGGACTTTAGCAGTTTCAGAGGCAGCTTTCTACCCGCCTCATTGACTGAATCACCTTACCAAGCCCTAGATTAGCAGAATCAGATGTCCTGGTGGTGAATAGAATAAATATCGGGAATGAATGGGGTCCTGCGCACCCCAGCACTGACTGCACAGAGCTCCTCCCCTCTTCTGCTGAGTAGATGGAGGAGGTCTGGCTGGATGATGAACACAGTGACCTTCTAGAGGAGCTCAAGAGGGAGATGCTGGAGGAGGAGCAGCATTCGGTGGAGCAGGTGGGAACCCATCCCAGCCTTGGGCCTTCACGATGAAGGCATGAGCCCTTCCTCGCCTAAGCCTTTATTGTGAAAGCGGGAGCCCTTCCCGATCTTTGGCCTTCACAGTGAAGGTGGGAGCCCTTCCCGACCTTGGGCCGTTACGGTGAAGGCGGGAGCCCTTCCCGACCTCAGCCTTCATGGTGAAAGCGGGAGCCCTTCCCGACCTTTGGCCTTCACAGTGAAGGCGGGAGCCCTTCCTCGCCTAAGCCTTTATGGTGAAAGTGGGAGCCCTTCCCGGCCTTGGGCCTTCACCGTGAAGGCGGGAGCCCTTCCCGACCTTAGCCTTCATGGTGAAAGCGGGAGCCCTTCCCGACCTTTGGCCTTCACAGTGAAGGCGGGAGCCCTTCCTCGCCTAAGCCTTTATGGTGAAGGCGGGAGCCCTTCCCGACCTTAGCCTTCATAGTGAAAGCAGGAGCCCTTCCCGACCTTTGGCCTTCACGGCGAAGGGGGGACCCCTTCCCGGCCTTGGGCCTTCACCGTGAAGGTGGGAGCCCTTCCCGACCTTTGGCCTTCACCGTGAAGGCGGGAGCCCTTCCCGACCTTTGGCCTTCACCGTGAAGGCGGGAGCCCTTTCCGACCTGGGGCCTTCACCGTGAAGGCGGGAGCCCTTCCCGACCTTGGGCCGTTACGGTGAAGGCGGGAGCCCTTCCCGACCTCAGCCTTCATGGTGAAAGCGGGAGCCCTTCCCGACCTTTGGCCTTCACGGCGAAGGGGGGACCCCTTCCCGGCCTTGGGCCTTCACCGTGAAGGCGGGAGCCCTTCCCGACCTCAGCCTTCATGGTGAAAGCGGGACCCCTTCCCGACCTTTGGCCTTCACGGCGAAGGGGGGACCCCTTCCCGACCTTTGGCCTTCACCGTGAAGGCGGGAGCCCTTCCCGGCCTTGGGCCTTCACCGTGAAGGCGGGAGCCCTTCCCGGCCTTGGGCCTTCACCGTGAAGGCGGGAGCCCTTCCCAGCCTCCCAGCCTTCACAGTGAGACTTCTGGAAACTACCTTGCATCACCTTAATGACTCTGCAATAATGGAAATAATAATGATCTTGCGCACTGTCAGCTAGCCCCTAATCGCTCAGGCCTTCATCATGAGTGTTGGGGATTGTCCAGTGAAGGTTATCCCAGCTTTTCATAGGGGCCATCAGCACTGCGATGTGACGGCAGCTCAATGAGAACCATTCAGGTTAAAATGCATTTAGTCTCATTTCCATGTCTCATTTCTGACTGTTGATCAGTATTGTTAGAGAAGTCGATCTAAATTCAGGGCTTTAGGTCATGCACCAAAAAAGGAACAGGATCACACCTACATAGCCCTCTACAAGTACAAAAAAAAGCTTCATTCATGGTGTATGGTTAGTCGAGGTATTGGTGTACTCTACTCACATGCCTTCCAGGGCTGCATGGGAGGCAGCGCCGGCCCCCTGTGACCCTCACCAGGATGAGGCACTGGAAGATGGATGGATGGATTAGCATACTGTAAATTAATTTATTTGCAAGTTAAACAATGTAAGCCATGGGGACACACATACAAAAGCTGACTGTTTCACTATAATTAGCCTTTTTTTAATTATAGACCCCCAGTTACTTGATTATGCAAAGTTTGCTCTGCTGTGCAACGATGCTCAGTATTACTGGCTAAATAAACAATGGATGTGAGTGATTTCTTGCTGAGTGCTTCATATCAATATGGTGGTTATTATGCAACAAGACAGACAGATGGTGTATTGATGCTTATACCATCTAATGTACTTAAACATTTTTCCTCTGTAGTCCAAGAGTTTGGAGGAAGATGACATCACTACAGATGTTGCAACATGCTCATCCAATAACCAGGACAGTGGGATGGGTCGTTCAGACAAGAGTATGCAGTACAAAGGGTGTTCCAAGCCGGCAATCTTAGCCCAAGTCCATAAGAAATTGGCTCAGTGTGTGCAGGACAAGCAGGATCAGCTCTGGTCCAATCCTCGGCCACAGTGTGTCCAGACCCTTGTGTCAGGAGCACACCTGAACTCGCTCTGTCCTGAGGTACCAGAGGAGAACGATGAGGATGAGGAAGATGAGGAAACGGAGTGCGACCACTTTCAGCAGCTGCTGGAGCTTAAGTGCCACATCCGGAACAGTGGCGAGTACGGCCTGTACTATAGCCGGCACAGCACCATTGAGTGCAGCCTATCTGAGCAAGATGGCGTGGGCCGGGAGCTACAGCTCCTCAACGAAGAGCTGAGGAGCATTGAGCTGGAGTGCCAGAACATCATGCAGGCTCACCAGCTCCGCAAGATCCGGGACCCAAACCATGACTGGGCTTCCCGGAGCCAAGGATGCACCAACCTGCCAAGAGGCAAGTTGGCTGACATCAACGAGCACCCTGAGAAGTCAGACAAAGACAGTTCGAGTGCCTACAACACGGCAGAAAGCTGCCGCAGCACACCCCTAGTCATGGACCGCTCTCCTGACCATGCGTGGCACTCAGTCGACCGCTCGCCGGACCACTCCCTACAGAGGCGAGTCCGGATCACCAACCAGAAGAACCTCAGCAGGACTCGTGCTGCTGGCCACAGCCAGCCAGCTGCCGGACCAGCAGCTACCAGCAGCCCAGAACCAAGCAACCCCTCAGAGTCTGACCAGCCCCTACCAGCAGATGACGAGGGCTGCGGGCAGGATGAGGCCCAGGTAGCAACGGATGCCCACCTGTCACCATACCACAGCTCCCAGCACCGGCACACGAATATCCCAGCCCATGCCCAGCACTACCAGAGCTACATGCACCTGGTCCAGCAGCGTTCTGCTGTTGAGTACGCAGAGAGCCAGCTCAGCCTGGTGGCCGTAGAGCCCAAGATGGAGTGGAAGGTGAAGGTGCGGAGTGACGGCACTCGGTACATCACCAAGAGGCCAGCACGGGACCGTATCCTGCGTGAGCGGGCGCTGAAGATCCGCGAGGAGCGCAGCGGCATGACCACGGACGACGACGCTGCCAGCGAGCTCAAGCTGGGCCGCTACTGGAGCAAGGAGGAGCGCAAGCAGCAGCTGGCCCGGGCCCGGGAGCAGCGGCGGCGCCGTGAGTTCATGCAGCGCAGCCGGCTGGAGTGCCTGCGGGAGGCGCCGCAAGCCGCAGCCGAGCCCCGCCATGAGGTCAGCATCATCGAGCTCAGCCACAAGAAGATGATGAAACGACGTAACAAGAAAATCCTGGACAACTGGATGACCATCCAGGAACTGATGACGCATGGGGCCAAGGCTCCGGATGGGGCGAAGGTGCACAACGCCTTCCTGTCCGTCACCACTGTGTGAGACGCACTCTACCACATGCGGTGTTAATTACTTGCCTCGTTCAATGTGGCATTTTTATGAGGAAAAAGATATTTTAACAATTTGTAACCCAGGTAACATTTTATAAACAAAATTTTTTAACTGGCATTCGTAGGTTTTAATATTATTTTCTTGTCAGCCATCTCGTTTTCCTTTTCTTTGGCCTTATAAATGCTTTTGTGCAAAGTAAAATTAAAACAAAACTGTGATTGTTACTCTGCTTGTCACATGACTTGACATGACTAACAGCAGTATTGCTGCAGAATCCCAAAGTCTGGCTCTTTTCTACCCTGGTTTTAACTGTGGTGCCAAATTGTCTTTTAAAGGGACACTCTGTACCCAGAACGTCTGACAACTGTTGTCTTGTATGCTCTTTCACATTCACAATTATGAGTTTTTCAATATTTTTATGAACAGAAGACTGAAGCTTTTTTTAAAAGCTTTTCCTACCATCTATATAAATATATTGCTATTGATTGTATGCTTGTATGTATTGTACAGTAATTATTCTCATAAATTTTAACTACCATTGAGGGTTGTGGGATTTGGTTTTTTATTATTTCTTGGTTAATAATGCCAAACAGTATATTGCATTGCATTTTATTGCAGTTTAGCAGTGAAATGCTACTGGTACTCAATGTCTTCTCAAGATTTGGGGATATGCAGGTTCATACTCTTTTGCAAAAGTTTTTTATTAATATATTGCAGACTAAATCTTGTAAATGTGTCTGTTCCAAGTCAATTGTCAATGGTCTTATTTGAAATTATATGTAGTTGGCAAAATTATAGCCAGTAAATGTGTCGTTGTGATAAAGAAGCATTTGTGAATCAGAAATATAAATAAACTATTGTTTATCTTAAACGGAATATGAAAATTGTTGTGATTGCCTTTATATGTGATATGAACAAAAGCATATGCAGAAATGATGCCAATGTGGAATTTAGCCTAGCAGTTTTGTTTTGCAGTGCAGGTTCGTTAAATAAATTAGAATATGATCGCCGCTGAGATTGCATGCAGGAATTTCACGTCGGGAGACTGATACCGAGAATAATATCCACTATTGTGTGACGTGAATTGCTTCAATATCATCAGTTGCACTCCAGGGTAAAAGGAATGTATGTGTCCAGTGGTGGATAGCTTAAAAAATGCTGATTAAGTTGTTATATTAAAAACACGGGTCAGCTAGAAAACACGTAATTGCTTGGGGATTTTGAGACACTGCGATTTTCACCACTTGCGCTGTAGTGACTCTTTATTAGGCTTTACGTCATTAACACGAAGCCCCGTCCCCAAGTTTGGTTCGGCGCGATTCTCCCCGGAAGCCGCGCGCCTGCTTTTCTCTTCACATTAACTTGTTAAATGAGTTTTAATCATACATAAGCAGAAGGAGATTTCAATTAAAATGCCCTCACACATGAGTGACTGCAGCTCATTAAAACGTATCTCTCAGTAAATCATTTCAGTGAGCCTGGTGTCATGGAAAGACTGACTCTCACGTTAGATATATGACAAGTGAAATACACAAGGATATTAATGCTACGCTTCATTGTACTAAAAAGACAATGATCGGGAATTGGGGTTTTAGTTAATTAAAATGGTGGAGTGGTAATTTAAAATAAAAATACGAAAAACACCATAGACTTGTTCTAGAGTGCATTTCTTGAGGTTAATGCAGTTCCTACGTCCTATTATTTCAGTCTTAGCGGCTTTGGTTCCGTGTAATAATGCTGCAGCATGCAGGCGTACATGAGCGGCCAGCTGACGGCTAGGGGACCCGGGGATTAACTGCCGGTCGCCGGCCGCCGGTCATGCCGCCTGTTTGCCTGTAACACCGGCACAGTGCTCTGGCAGTAACTGCGCACATGCTGTGTTTCTCTTTGGGTTAAAATGTGGGCTCCTGTATATACAAAACCTAATGTCCGGCAGCACATCTCGCTGTGAAATAGAGCATTATTTTGTTCCCCGATTCCTTTCATTACAATAATAATTAAAATACATTTTCCTCAGTTTGACTCACGTATTCTTTTCCAGAACATATACAACCTGTAGGCATAGGAATTCAAGCAGGTCTATATACGAACTGTTTTCTTTTTGAGAAATGCACAGATAAACCATCGTTTCAGACGACTATGCTGCCAGGAGGTGAAACCCAACTTAAACTAAAAACCTTTACTGTTTGATGTCTTTTGATTTTTTTTTTTCATTCCGGAACCTTTATTTCTGTCCTCTATGCTAATATAGCCATAATTCGTCTTATTACTATGCAAATACAGTACGTTATAAATGTACCTCATTTGTAATAAGGTCCTTCATTTAAATGGATCTTTCTTCGCGCATAAAATGGTCGTATAAAGGTTTTAATTCATATCAACTGGACTTCTTCATACATAAAAATTACGCAGAGTTCATCTCTGAATAAGCCATTTGACTCTCCTTTAAAATAGCCCGACTTGGAGGATCGATCAGCGTGGGCGAAACCCGCAGCCCGCCGGTGCCCCGGCATGACGGTGCCCTTGTAATTAAACTCTTTCCCTAATGCTTCACTGGGAAAAGAAAACGGTGTTTTGTGTCATTTAGCACAAATGAGTAGCATTTTATACGGCCTCGCCCACATTTTCATCCCCAGTCAAACCAAATCAAGCCGGAATCTGGCTTCTAGATTAATTTGTTCATTCATATTATCAACACTGCTTTGGTTAAAAACCGCCCTGGATGCTCGGCCCCAGGAGATCCACAACTCTCTCTTCCAAGTAATTAAGTTCATGCCGCCGCAGGACTCAACAGAAGCGCATTAAACAAGTACATCGGTGACACCATTGACATTTTTCCGCGTTCATCTAATACTCCTAATGCCCTGCATGACATAAATGTCAGCGATCGCCCGGCTATCTTTTTGATCACGGCTGAATTTCCATTACGAAATGTTTTCACGACGTGAATCCAGTCAAATCATTCAAGCGATAATTATCACCTTTCCGATTTCTGATGTTCATATTCAAGGTTCCTTATTGCGGTACCCAGCCTTTATACAGGACGGCGATGATGTGTAATTACAGATGCGCCTGGCCGGCTGTTCAGAGAAATGGCCGTAATCAGGTTACCCAGTAAGCCATGACCGTCGCTCGATAAACGGATTATGGACGTCGAGACTCCGGCTTTGATCTTAATTTAATTACCCTGCGCGGGTAACATTAAGAAATATTCGCTACATTTTTTAACTTACTGCCTTGTTAAGTGGCAGATGTCTATTAGTGTTGCTGGGGTTTGTAGGGCTGCTGCAGAAATGCTGGGGCATTGTCTCACCTAATGACCTGTTTCAGGTGAGTAGCAAGGCTTCGGAGGTGACACTAGAGTCAGGGGCGCTGCTAAGGATTTTGGGCCCCATGAAAAGAATCTTGACAGGGCCCCCAACACATTTATTGGGGGCTTCTCTGGGCCCCCTCTCAGTCATGGGCCCCGAGAATCGTCATCGTTTACCTCCCCTTTACAGCGTCCCTGGCTAGAGTTATTCGAATGGGGGGAAATATCTAACCTGGGATATGATTAAATTAATTTATTTGTACGCTAGTAATACAGGCTAAGTGTCGAGGATACAGTTACTCTCCTGCCACAGTAGGGCCACGTAAACAACATGAAATATTCAGAGGAGTCACAAGCTGAAAACACCGCCGACCCACGATGAAAGCAGCCCCGTGCTCTGGAAAGGTGTACAACTTTTAAGCTTCCCTAGACTCTGATAATTCCCCTCTCTCTTTTATTCAAGCTTAAATTGGAACAATAAATGACGGTGGGGCTAATTAAGCAAAAAGGTCCTGAATCTTTAATGATAATTAAAGAAATAATCACAATAAAGTCCCCATACAATGAGTTCTAGTCTTTCCGGGTGGTTTCGGTAAAGTCATTCACTGTATGTGTTTATCAGGATTTTAATTAAAGAGTTTAATTGGAGTTAAAGAAAGCCAGCTCAGCTAATATGCTTTTTATGTGCTTTGTGTAGAGCTAACAAGGCAAGAACTACTTCACCACAAATTTTTGTGTTTTAGTTGTTTGTGGGTAAAAATACTGTCTGCTGGCTACTAAAATTACACTACAACTTAATGAGTTTAACTCACCAGGTACCCAGTTATTGGATACTACATAGGTTATGGATATTACCGAATAAAAAGTGACATAAACCTACTTGCCCCCCCCCCCCATTTCTAATCAATCATCCTGATCAATGTCATTCTAAATTCTTTATTGTCAGGGGACATAAAAGCCCTTTCATCTGTGCCACTGGTCACAGATATACCTTTGCTCAAGCCATAGATTATGGATCAAACTAAAATGAATGAATTATTTGTCATTTAAATATGTCAGTTCCACCAACCAATCAAACTCTAGATCCATAATCCAGTGCACACCTTAAACAGAGCTGGTTACTGTGAATGAATCACACTTAGGTACTATTTCACTTGGGTATGTTTCATAAATATTGCTCCAACCCAGTTTCCTTTTGTGAGGTATTGAGTTTATCTGTATCAAGTGGTTCCCAAGTGATTATTCCTGATGTAGCTTGTGTACGCCGTCCTCAAGCTTTTGTATGTCGTCCTCAAGCTTGTGTATGTCGTCTCCAAGCTTGTGTATGTCATCCCCACGCTTGTGTATGTCGTCCCAACGTTTGTGTATGTCATCCCCATGCTTGTGTATGCCGTCCCTGTGCTTGTGTATGCTGTCCCCGCGCTTGTGTATGCCGTCCCCAAGCTTTTGTATGTCGTCCCCATGCTTGTGTATGGCGTCCTCATGCTTGTGTATGCTGTCCCCATGCTTGTGTATGCTGTCCCCATGCTTGTGTATGCCGTCCCCATGCTTGTGTATGCCGTCCCCATGCTTGTGTATGGCGTCCCCATGCTTGTGTATGCTGTCCCCATGCTTGTGTATGCCGTCCCCATGCTTGTGTATGTCGTCCCCAAGCTTTTGTATGTCGTCCCCATGCTTCTGTATGACGTCCTCAAGCTTGTGTATGTCGTCCCCAAGCTTGTGTATGTCGTCCCCAAGCTTGTGTATGTCGTCTCCACGTTTGTGTATGACGTCCCCACGCGTGTGTATGTCGTCTCCATGCTTGTGCTCCCTGACTGGGTATTATGGTTTGCTATCTGGATGTCTTCTTGCTACAGTTTCAATCCCCACCTGTCTTTACAGTTTCTGGATTTTGGATTGTGCTTTTGGCCGTTAGATGAATGGATCATTCCGTATTTGGACTTTGACCCGGTTCATTACAGAGCACAGGCATGTAGGGATTTGTTGGTTTTAAACCCACCCCACCCTGCTCTTCATGAGTGACACAGACAGGCATGTATATGCAGGTGAGAGTGAGTTACGAGGTTAGAGCATGGGGTCAGCCAACACACAGCATTACTTGGTCACAGGCCCAGTTATGTGATTGCTCTGCTGGCCACAGGATTCAAACTCATGACCTTCTGGGCACAGGTACTGGTCCCTAACCTGTTGAGCTGTACACTGTGGGTGAGGCTGAATGGAATCCCCCACCACCAAAAATCATGTGATCAAGATTCCCACGTTTGGGGAAAGAACTGGGTTCCACATAGCCACAGTGCAATGGCCGAACCTCAAATTGGGTGAGTCACCTTCTCAATTATGGTCTCCCTTGCCTGATAAGTCCATTCCAATCAAATAGTGGATTTGTTCATTTGTTAGGTCCCTGTTTTTCCTTTATTAGTCTTTGGTTTAAGATCAGTGAACAGTTCTTATGAAGTGTGAGTAAAATCTCGTCTTCCATCCCCTGTTATTGCACAAGCATTTTTTAAATGATATTGGCATAGAGGATGCAGTTTGCTAAGAATTGTTATATAATGTTCTTGTTTACATGTAACCCATTATTGAAAGAATGTGTTTTACTATGTAATTTCATACTTAACTGGGATTTTCATGGTTCTAAACCTCATCAATTTGTTAATTTAGTATATTACAAATGGCTTTGAATATGTTAGTATAATGAGGAGTCATTGGTACAAAATGGTGTGTTTTTCCCTCTTTTTTATGGGGAAAAAGGAAAACGGTATTTAAGGCAGAAGTGACTAAGTTGTCGTTTCACTGTATGTTTTGATGGAAGATGAACAGGCTGATTTTTTACATTTAGCTTTGCTTGGTGCCAGTGCATCTGCTGTTGATCAGTATGTAAGTTGTGCCTTTGCTCTTGATGTCACTGCTCTTCATGCATTCCCCTGCCTTTGAACTGGGTAACGGTGATTCCCACTGTGCTGCCATGCTTATTATTGTTAGAGCCATAATTGTTTCTTGCCATTGTGGTGGGTCTTTCCTAATTAAGCTTTGTATGTACTCAGGAAGCCATGCGAAAAGAATGACCATTTCTACTATGTTAAATGGAAAATATATGAACAAACAGGCTCACGAAATATTCAACATCCGTATTTGTTTTGCACCATGTACAAAGTGACCAGTACAAATGTTAAAAGACTGATTAAGTGACAGATTCCACAGCACTTGGCATTGTAGGGGAAATCTTTTGGAAAGACTTGTTTGATTTCAGAGCTGAATGTTATGGGATGCACTCATGGTGTAGCCTGAAGCAGTTCATTAAACAAATGCAAACTGCACCTCTACACTGCCACTGGATGGAAACAAACAGCTTGTTCTCAAACAACAAAAAGTTTTTTTTTCCAAAAATGCTTTGTGTTCTTTGTTCACAAAAAGATTCTCTTGTCTGTTTAAGTTCCATAAAATATGTGGATCCACTGCAGGTTAGGGCAGATTACATCCTTAAGCGCTCATTTTAACGGATTGAGCGAGCAGCCCAAAGTGGGACATCGCTACTTCCTTGTGACTCTCCTGGCCAACGCATTCTTTCGTGACCTGCATTTGTGATCCACGACAGGGTGGCCAACCTACACTTAAGATTCATAGCAGGTTGATGACCAGCCTTTGCAGGTTTTTATGGGGTGCGTCCATTACGTCCATTATGGCAAAGTGCTTGTATTTCTTGACCATAAAAATAACATTAGCCACAATTATAACTGCTTTAGTACAGGGTATTTTTCATAAACTATTGATTATGGGAAAGCAATAGGAAGTCAGCAGTATTACTGCTGTTTGATTATGCATGTTTTTGCTGACGGCGTATTGCATATTACACAAATGTACACTGGGAGACATGGGCTTTATGGTAAAATACAATCTGTGCCAGTGTCCTCAGGCTTTTCTGCCATCCCTGTTATGGTTTAGATGAATTTAGAGAATAAAATTAACAAAATTCCAAAATTGGAAATGCATTTGCTTAAACAGTAAAGGGATCTGAAAATGTGTGCATTAGAAAACTAAGCACGCTAATTTACCTTGGCAAAGAGTTAGTTACTGCCACCATGTTCTGCTTCTACAGGGACACATATTGTGTGTGAGGGCAGTGCAAATATGTCTCCATTAAACCGTCACTGTGTCAGGTGGTGTTTATCACCAGAGCGAAAGGCAGAAAGGACTTCAGGACTTTGTCATGTCTCGTGTTTATTTGTATGCAAAGTAGCATAAGGAGATGTGGCCTTGGAAATGTCTGTAGTCAGCCGTATATCATGTTGTGGTGTACCTTAATGTACGAGCGATGTGATAACTAACGGCATAGAGGTGTGGCAGCCATTAAGAAGACTGCCAGTGTAAATGGGAGAAGTTGCTGTAGTGCTGTTACTAAGTGCTTGAAGTGAGGAAAACGGGGTGCCGGAACTCCCCTTCTAACTCGGTACCGGGTACTGGCACTCTCCTCCTAACTCGGTACTGGGCGCCGGCAATCCCCTTCTAACTCAGTACCAGGCGCCGGCACTCCCCTTCTAACTCAGTACCAGGCACTGGCAATCGACCATGTTATTTGGTAACGGGGGCCGGCACTCCCCTTCTAACTCAGTACCAGGCGCCGGCACTCCCCTTCTAACTCAGTACCGGGCACTGGCAATCGACCATGTTATTTGGTAACGGGGGCCGGCACTCCCCTTCTAACTCGGTACCGGACGCCGGCACTCCCCTTCTAACTGGTACCGGGCACTGGCACTCTCCTCCTAACTCGGTACTGCGCGCCGGCACTCCCCTTCTAACTCAGTACCAGGCGCCGGCACTCCCCTTCTAACTCGGTACCGGGCACTGGCAATCGACCATGTTATTTGGTAACGGGGGCCGACACTCCCTTTCTAACTCGGTACTGGGCGCCGACACTCCCCTTCTAACTCAGTACCGGGCGCCTGCACTCCCCTTCTAACTCTGTACTGGGTGCCGACACTCCCTTTCTAACTCGGTACTTGGCCCCGGCACTCCCCTTCTAACTCGGTACCGGACGCCGGCACTCCCCTTCTAACTCGGTATCGGGCGCCGGCACTCCCCTTCTAACTCTGTACTGGGCGCCGGCACTCCCCTTCTAACTCGGTACCGGGCACCGGCACTCCCCTTCTAACTCGGTACCGGGAGCCGGCACTCCCCTTCTAACTCAGTATCGGGCGCCGGCACTCCCCTTCTGACTCGATACCGGGCGCCGGCACTCCCCTTCTAACTCGGTACCGGGCACCGGCACTCCCCTTCTAACTCGGTACCGGGCGCCGGCACTCCCCTTCTAACTCGGTACCGGGCGCCGGCACTCCCCTTCTAACTCGGTACCGGGCACCGGCACTCCCCTTCTAACTCGGTACCAGGCGCCGGCACTCCCCTTCTAACTCGGTACCGGGCGCCGGCACTCCCCTTCTAACTCGGTACCGGGCACTGGCACTCTCCTCCTAACTCGGTACTGGGCGCCGGCACTCCCCTTCTAACTCAGTACCAGGCGCCGGCACTCCCCTTCTAACTCGGTACCGGGCACTGGCAATCGACCATGTTATTTGGTAACGGGGGCCGACACTCCCTTTCTAACTCGGTACTGGGCGCCGACACTCCCCTTCTAACTCAGTACCGGGCGCCTGCACTCCCCTTCTAACTCTGTACTGGGTGCCGACACTCCCTTTCTAACTCGGTACTTGGCCCCGGCACTCCCCTTCTAACTCGGTACCGGACGCCGGCACTCCCCTTCTAACTCGGTATCGGGCGCCGGCACTCCCCTTCTAACTCTGTACTGGGCGCCGGCACTCCCCTTCTAACTCGGTACCGGGCACCGGCACTCCCCTTCTAACTCGGTATCGGGCGCCGGCACTCCCCTTCTGACTCGATACCGGGCGCCGGCACTCCCCTTCTAACTCGGTACCGGGCACCGGCACTCCCCTTCTAACTCGGTACCGGGCGCCGGCACTCCCCTTCTAACTCGGTACCGGGCGCCGGCACTCCCCTTCTAACTCGGTACCGGGCACCGGCACTCCCCTTCTAACTCGGTACCAGGCGCCGGCACTCCCCTTCTAACTCGGTACCGGGCGCCGGCACTCCCCTTCTAACTCGGTACCGGGCACCGGCACTCCCCTTCTAACTCGGTATCGGGCGCCGGCACTCCCCTTCTAACTCGGTACCAGGTGCCGACACTCCCCTTCTAACGAGGTACCGGGTGCCGGCACTCCCCTTCTAACTCAGTACCGGGCGCCGGCACTCCCCTTCTAACGAGGTACCGGGTGCCGGAACTCCCCTTCTAACGAGGTACCGGGTGCCGGAACTCCCCTTCTAACTTTGTACCAGGTGCCGGCACTCCCCTTCTAATGAGGTACCGGGTGGTAGAACTTGACCATATGATTTGGTAACAGGTGCCGGAACTTCCCTTGCTATTCGGTACCAGATGCTGGAACTCCCCTTATGTCTTGGTATTGGGCCCTGGCACTCGAACCGTTTTATTTGGTAACAGGTGCCGGAACTCCCCATTTAATTCGGTACCGGGTGCCAACACTTCACTGTGTTGTTCGGGAAAAGGTGATGGAACTCCCCTTGATATTCAGTACCAGTTGCCAGTACTCACCTTGCTATTCAGTACCAGGTGCCGGTACTCTCCTTATTATACAGTACTAGCAGATATTGAGTGGTGCAGGTTCTCTGAAGAGAGAAACAAAAGAGGTGCTAGTATTGAAGTGAGTACCGGCCTACTTCAAGAACTGATGTCAGTCACTCATTGATTAAGATGGATAGATTGATGGATGAACAAATAGACATGATAGTTTTTTTTTTTTTTTTTATCCAAGGGGAAAATGTGGGTCTGTAGAGAGCAATAGAGGAACATAAAGTAAACAGATAAGTGACAAGATTAGTGTGAAAACAAGGTTGTGAAAATTTATGATTAAAAAAATATATAAATTAACAAAGGATGTACATGTGAGGCTCACAGCCCTACAGGTGTCTGTCTGTTTGTAAATGCTGCCCTGGTGTTATGATTAGGGGCTGTCCTGGCATGTGTTATGGTTAGGGGTGAGGAGGGGCATGTTCTACTGCCTGATGGCAGAAGGAAGAAACATACTCAGTAGCAGTTAGCACGCTGTGGTGGAATGAGTCAGTGGTTAAAGGTGCTCCAAGAAAGCGCCCCCTGGAGGGCATTTGCAGAATTAACGATAGGGCCATTCTCAAGATTGCTTGGATGTTCCTGTTGTTCACACATCGATTTGTCTCCTTTATGATTCGTATTATTGACTTTAAAAGGCATTTAATGGCATATCCAACCATGTCTGCTAGTGTTGTGGGTTGAATTAAAGGAAGATAGAGGCAGGTAAGATGGACTGGAATGGCATCCAGGGTGTTCCCAGTCTCGTGCTCTGTGCATCCCGGGATAGGCTCCAGGCTTCGCCATAATCCTGTACTGGGTAAGTGGTTGGAAGATTTATGGATGGAAAAGGCACATAAAGTGGATTTATTATGGGCTCAGTTGGACAACATTACAAAATGTCATGCCATCCTTTTTGCGGTAGCCTTGAATCTTCCTGCCCATCGTGTGGCGTGTTCCCATCTCCTGTGTCCCGTATTCGTTTGCAGGTGCTTAGCATGCAACGGCCACTAAAAATGCAAGACATCCCAAGCAGCACCATTAAATGACATCGTCTGCAGCAGCTGCTTATTCCGCAGGAACTCTAGGCTAGCCGACCTGAAATGGGATTATTGTCATTTGACTAAGTGCAGGCACTTTTATTTATGAATGGATCATAACATTACCAATCTAATAAAGAAGGGAACTGAAATAATGAATTCCTTTTATGTGATTTGGATACAAAGCTAACAAAAGCTTGCTGTCTGACAGAAAAGAAGATTGTCTTTGTCCTTTAGATGCGGGTAAACAGCCAGTGAATGGTCACCTGCTGTCTACAGGTGACATTGCCTCATATGACTGGCAGAAGGTCTCAGTCATGTGATGTTTACTTCTCTTAGACACTGGAATAAAACGGCTTTTTACCTCTTACTAAAAAAACATTCTCCTCTTTGCCTTGAGTAAAACTGTATCTGAAATCTGTCATGTCCATGTCCTTATCTGCCACAGCAGTTGGGTAAATCCGTGCCAGTACAGATATTTCTGTTGAAAGTCCATATGACGGCCGTACCTTAGTCTACGCTGATAGCATCTTCATAATCATCAATTTTCTCCTCATCATCTGTCAGGGTATTCCACTGTTTTCTCTCTGTTTCAGATTGGTATACCAGGAAAATCCACCATGAATGCCCTCATCAGGCAAAAAAAGGCATGCTGTATTTTAACTAATCCCTCGTTCAACAGCTGACATAGGTACTGGTTTCACAAAGAAATTGAACCAGGCGAATAAGATGTAAATCCATGGCACTTGTCTGACTCATTTATTTATGTAGCGTTAAAAATGTAAGACTCCACATGTGCTCATACTTAATGAACCTTATTTATTTGACACCCACTGACTTGCTTGGAAACATTGCTTCCTAAATTGCATTTTGTTCCCCAAAGAGCCACACTTGCTATTCACACTGTACCGTCTCAATTTTCCTGACAGCACCAAATACAGAGGTAGATCCTGCTGAAAATGTATATATCTGACCTATACTCAGTTGACATAGTCAGTCATAACTCTTCCTAAATGTGTTTATTATGTAAGTGTGGGTATTATAATATTCTGCCCCAGACAAATCGAAATGAGCAGTGACAAGCATTGAGCTATGACCTAATTCGTTTCAGGTACAAGGACTGGTCGTTACAGACTGCAGTGTGCATTGTGTTATAAATGGTGCTCCGTGCTGAGCATTTGAACTTGACTGCAATGTGAGGGCCATTGTCTTTCATGTGGGTGTCGTCATCTTTGTAGAAACTTCTGACCAGAGGCAGTTACAAAGTATTTTCCATGTTAGTTTATTTGTGGTGGTTGTTATTTTTCTTAAAACATGCAGCAGTTCTGGTGTAATCCTTAACCTGGCAGTTAATCTAAGTAAGGACTGACATCTGGGATGGAAAGCCTTTGCTGGTGTTGGAAGACAGATGGCACTGGATCGTGTTTGGCTAATGTCTGTAGCATTGTGCTGATAATCGGCCTCATCATGGAAATTGTAGGATATTGTGGATTGTCTGTCTGAGAGTAAACATAGAATGGAAATAGGCTGTGGTTCATATCCGAATGCCCCCTCCCCCCCCCCCAAAGTCATGGACGGTAAAGGGCATTAATATTGACTGATAAGACAATCTGGATGATCATGTCGGACTTCAACAAAGATGGGCTTTGTTCATGATTCTCATTTCCTTAATCATCTCTCCATTATCTCAGATGAGCTCTTCCGATCATGCAGTGCCAATACCTCCTCTGTCTAGCATGCAAGCAGTTGCACTCAAAAATAATAATAATCCAAAGACATACAGTAAATGAAACTCCCGTCGACAATGAAAGGGTGACGGCAGCGTTAATATTTCACATTTAATAAGATGTGCGGAAATCACATGGCAGCTCCTTCCGCTGAAGGCTTCGGTCCTGCTCACCGAGGTCAAGGTGCAGTGTTAATGCAAAGCCATTTAAATTTCCTCATACTTTAATAAATTCGGTTTGAGGCCAGGCAACGTGGATGGAATTCCTATCCATCCATTTCTTTTCCATAATGGCTTATGCAGTGCAGGGTTGTGGTCTGGACCTCATTCCAGGAAGCACAGAAGGCAGGGAGGACCTGGGATGGGACGGCGATCCAAACAGGACAACAACGTTTAGGGATCTTACGCCATAAAGCACATGCTTTGCAATGTCCATCTCGTGTCTGGATAAATAAACCATATACTCAAATACCTAAAGCAACCAATAGGTCATCCTTACATATAGTGCAAACATAAATCTGGGTATATGGTATTTCTACAAAAAAAAATCAATCAACCCTCACAATTTCCGGTACCATAATGGAATAGCCCTCTGTTCCAGTACAGTCGTCATCCCAGCGCCGAGCAGCTTAGTCGCAGCTAGGCTACATCACTGCGGTCTGCTGGAATGAAGAGTCAATCACCTGACCATCTCAGAAAGGCATGTCACGTTCCACATATGTTGTTAGAGGCGAGGCCCTCACAAACGGGTATCGCTTTGAACTGGTGTCGCCATGGAGAGGTGACCTCAGCTGGGGGGGGGGGGGGGGGGGGGGGGTGCATGGCTTGTGATGCCACAACCAGGAGACCCACGTGTCGGGAGGAGGGAAGCGCTGATCTGGCCACTCCAGTGCTCCTCAACATGAGAGTGCTCAGGTGCGACTGTAATGATTAACGCATCAGAGATCAGAAGGGCAGCAGGCAGACAGAAGCTGGTTAATGACGAGGTTTTACTTTTAGAATGCGGTGCTATCATTTTAAACATTGATTGAGCCACAATCGTTTCTCATTTGCCTTTTTTCTTAAATCTAATAAGTCTATCTACTCTTCACCTATCGATGCATCTTTCATGCAGGCTGTTTAGGACAACATTCCAGGATCGCACACCGCACTGAGGGTGTGCTCATTGTGTTCATAGATATTTTCTCTTTTGTTCATATCACGCTTTTGCTACATTGGTGGTCTTCTCTGAAAATATCCATTTGAACTTGCTGCAAGGTTTAAATTGTGGGCAACACTGTTTCACACCTGCTTTGTGGAGCATTTTGTGTAACGAACTGGCATCCTGTCCGTGGTGTTCCTTTGCCTTGTGTCCGACGCTGCCTGGTATAGGTTCTGCCAGCAATGCTGAACTGTATTATCAATCTGTCTTCCAGCTAATAATACACTTAAAATGCCCCCCATTTCTGTTTTAAATTAACCTAATGTAACTTATTCCCTAATACTGGGAGTTCCCCAGTCTTTACATCTCCTTGGTGCTCAGCAGCGCCTCCTAGTGACTTACTCGAGAATGTAGAGAAACCCATCTGTGTTATGTGGATGCCAGGTGGACCCGTGTGTGCACAGATGGGGCGACTTACTGAGGTTTACAGTGCAAATAAACTCTAAATAATCTTTCATTCCAAACTCCTTCCGCCATTCTTCCCTGTGATGTCATTCATATGCTAATCACTGCTTTCCACTCTACTCACTGCAGCTGATATTTATTTTTTTGCTGTTGCCGGTTGTGCCCGTTATTCATTTCCCTCCATTTTCTGTGCTGTAGGTTTCAATTTGACAATATTCTATGTTTCCTTAATTGATTTTTCTGAATGAGCTTGCTTTTGCCGAATCCCTGATCTGGAGGACGCCCCCGGGAGGTGAGCTGAAACTGGTCAGGTTTATGTGGAATTAAGGTTTTTTATATAAGGTTCTCTATGTCAAGTATATAAATTAATTTATTCATAGATTGCGGGATGAAGCTGTTTAATTAGATGGAGCCCTCTGAGATTTGGAGACTCAGAATCTCTGAACTTGTGTTATGTTGTTACAAATCATATAACGATAAAGGAAAATGTTTTAAAATAAAACCAAATTTCAAGATTTGACAAGTGAGCCACGTTTTTTGGGCAGATATGGTCAGTGCCAGGAACGGAACTAGAAATTCCTGCCCCTCCTGACAAAATGACGCCCTGGGCCCCCACTGATAGGGTTGGCTCTTTCTCTTAAAATGCCTGGCCCCCTGATTCTGTTAGGGTGTCCATGCTCCTCAGAGGGACAAAGCCAGCTTTGTTTCGCTCATTGCCCCCTTCAGGCCAGTAATGTAACAGCACCCTGAAAATCTAGAGCTGTATGGGCACAGAGGACTCCTCACAGCTTTGTCCGTTTAAACTGTCACATGTTGTAAGAGGGAGAGGCCTTCGTATCGGACACTCTGAGACATCAAGGCCGCCTGAGCCTCCGTATGGTTTGACATCTGCTGCTACCCTTTTAATAATCTTTTCGCGTTCCGCCTCATCTCTGTGTACCTTGTGAGGTGCCGCTAATCTCCTTCATTATTAATCCGGGCGAGTGGAAATGTCATGTCTGCACTCCCCCTCCCCACACCGCCCCCTCCCATAGCCCCACTGGTTTCATTTAATTCATTTATTTACCAGTCCGCCAAGCCGGCCCCCAGCATGCTCCCCCCGGATTCACCTCCTCATCCTACTTTCATGGAAACTTCATTTGCAATTTGCATAGAGGTTCCCGGCATTGACAGATGTTATTTCTCCTCTCCGTTCTCAATGCATATGATGGATCAAATGAGGTGTGTGTGTGTGTGTGTGTGCGTGCGCGCACGTGCGTGCGTGTGTGTGTGTGTGTGACTTTTATGAGGGAGTAGAGGTCTACCTCCATTGAGTTCAGTTTTCTCCTGTATAATGCTACACCTATCCATCCATCCATCCGTCCATTTTCCGCACCACTAGACGAGGCTCTTCGCAGGATCCTCAGGAGCGACAAGTTCATTCTGCTTGGGGACTTTAACGCCCGAGTGGGCCAGAACAGTGGGATATGGAAAGGAGTGCTTGGCAAACATGGGATTGGTCAGGCCAACTCAAATGGTATGAGGTTACTTGCCCTCTGCTCTGAGCACAAACTGACCATAACCAACACCATCTTCCAGAAGAAGGCTAAGTATAAAACATCATGGATGCACCCACGCTCCAAACACTGGCACCTGACAGATTACGTCATAGTGAGACGCTGTGACACCAGTGATGTGCTCATGCAATGATCCGTATGATAATGTCCAAAGTTCAGCTGAAAGTGCCCCCCCCCCCCCCGCGGAAAAATGGGCCCAAAGGGAGGCGGCTTGATTGTATGCGTCTTGAGAACACAAGGGCAAGAGATGAGTTTCCTTGCTCCCTGGTGGGCTGAATGCTTTAGCACTACACCAGGATGCCGATGTAGACCGCACCATTCTAAGCAAACTGCCTGAAAACCCACAAATCGACGACCTCAATCAGTCCCCAACATTCCAGGAGGTGCTAACTGCTGTCCACTCCCTGAAAAAGAACAAGTCTCCTGGCATTGACTGAATCCCTGCAGAATTGCTAAAGCAGGGGGGGTTACCTCTACATAAGAGCACTCCACCAATACATTGTCAAGGCCTGGGCAGACAAGAACACCCCACCAGCAGATTTAGAGGTGCCAATATCGTCACCATCTTTAAGAACAGGGGTGACAAGGCCATCTGTGAAAATTACAGGGGTGTATCACTCCTCACTCTGGCCGGCAAGGTTCTGGCTAAGGTGATGCTCAGAGGCTGATCATCAACATCACGGACTCAATGCTACCTGAGTCACAGTGTGAGTTTAGAAAGAACAGGAGCATAGTCGACATGGTCTTTACAGCTCAGCAGCTTCAGGAAAAGTGAAGGAACAACACAGAGACATCTTTATGGCCTTTGTCGACCTCTCCAAGGCCTTCGACTCTGTGCAGAGAGATCTTTTATGGGGCATCCTCTTCCGGATTGGATGCCCCAACAAATTTGTCAGTATACTGTGGCGATTTCATGATGGAATGACCTCTAGGGTGACAATAGGATGACAAGAGTCTGCCCCTTTTCCTGTGCGAACAGGGGTTCTAGCACCTGTACTCTAACATGTTTCTTATATGCATCACCCTGCTTCTCCACAAGGAGATTGAGGAAAAACAGTGGGGCAACAGTAGCCTAAAGGCTGGATGGAAACCTCTTCAACATAAGGAGGCTGCAAGCAACCACCAAGCTCCACAAAGTGAAGGTCCTCGAGCTACAGTATGCAGATGACTGTGCTCTTGTGTCTCACACCCCACAGGACCTCCAGACTGTCCTTCATGCAGCAGTGAAGGTATATAGCAGGTTAGGGCTGACCAAGAACATCGCCAAAACAGAGGTAGTCTGTCAATAGAGCACCAACATCCCATCCACATTACCTGTCTTTACTCTCTCTGGCAAACAACTGTCTGCACTTCCATCTTTCAGATACCTAGGGAGTATTCTCTCTGATGAAAATAGTATTGACAACAAAGTCCAGAACCGAATCCATCAGGCATCACCTGCCTTTGGGAGACTGAGGCGTCAGGTCTTTCAGAACAAAAATGTACATCTCCATACTAAAATCTGCATCTACCAAGCTGTCTGCATTAAAGCCTGGGTCACTTACAGTTTGCACTTCAAGGCCATGGAACATTTCCACATACGCTGTCTTCAGTGTATCATGGGGATTGCCTGGAGGGACCGAGTACCTCATACAGAGATACTCAGCAAGACAGGCTGTGTGAGTATCAAGGTAACTATCACCCAACACCAACTGCAATGGCTAGGGCATGTTATAATGATGCCCAATAATCATCTGCCTCGCAAAGTGCTATATGGACAACTAGATCATGGTCAGTGCTCTGCTGGAGGTCAAAAGAAGTGCTATGAAGACCAGTTGAAAACAGCACAAAAGAGGTGCAACATCAAGCCGGGGGATCTGGAGAACATTGCTGCTGACCGCAACACCTGGCGGCAGCTGTGCTCAGAGGGGAGGGATATGAGTGTTCCTGATGCCTGCACACCGGCCATAACGCCTTTGTCTCCCATACTTGCTGTATCTTCATGTCGCTGGTCCCCTAACATCCCATCTTAATGTGTTATAAAAATTCTTGCCACGTCGAGATACAGGCACTGGCGGACGGTTGAATTTTCTAGATAGTTGAATATTACTCTTGAAATGTTGGATGTATACAGATACTCAATACAACACAACAGATAGTGAGGTAAGCAACAGTGAAACGAGAGAAAGACAACTGAAGCATGCTGTTCTGTAGGCAAACACATGTATCGCATAATGCTTTTCTTTGGTATTTTTAATTTGGTCTAGTTGGACTATAGTGGTGCTGAGGTATCACCCACTGCCTGGCTGCACTCATGTTCTCATCCCTGAGGTTGTTTATGTGGTGGGTGTGGCAACACACTCCTTACACACTGTAATTACTTTAGTGCATACTCCTTACGCACTGTAATCAGTGCATGCTCCTTACGCACTGTAATCAGTGCACGCTCCTTACACACTGTAATTAAGTGCATGCTCCTTACTTTGCCATATTACGCTTGTGCCTGTTGGTTAATTGTGCCGGTTACTTGAATGCTGGTTTTTTTTCTTTGCTGCATTTCCTATCATTTAATGTATTTTAGCTGCGTTTATTCTTTCGGTAAGGAAGCATGATTTAACGTAGTGTTCTGCAGTATTATATGTAACTCCTTAAAGCTCCGAAAGTACAGCAGGACGTACAGATTATCTGGGCGATTCTCGGCATGCATCTGTGCAGATGACTTGCAGATGAAAATGCGATCTCCCTCCTCACACCATTATGCAGACGCTGGAATCTCCTGGGCATTATGAATGTTCTGCAGACACTGTTCTGTGATGCGCAGCAGAGCAAATGATACCCAGACAGGCGGGAGGCATGCGGGCTTGGCGGCCTCCAGTTCAGGACCCAGGATAACTGCTGCCAGCCTAGGTAAATGTGTCTATCTGGAGAAGAGTCGGATGGTATGAGTGAGTCAAAGGCCCCAGTTCTCACTGGGAGTAGGTGCTCCACTGCGATGCCATGTCTCACCTGTTACTGGCACCGGGAGTAGGCACTCCACCATGCATCTCACCTGTTACTAGCACTGGGAGTAGGCACTCCACCATGCGTCTCACCTGTTACTAGCACTGGGAGTAGGCGCTCCACCGTGCATCTCACCTGTTACTGGCACTGGGAGTAGGCGCTCCACCGTGCGTCTCACCTGTTACTGGCACTGGGAGTGGGCGCTCCACCGTACGTCTCACCTGTTACTGGCACTGGAAGTAGGCGCTCCACCGTGCGTCTCACCTGTTACTGGCACTGGAAGTAGGCGCTCCACCGTGCGTCTCACCTGTTACTGGCACTGGGAGTGGGCGCTCCACCGTGCGTCTCACCTGTTATTGGCACTGGGAGTAGGCGCTCCACCATGCATGTCACCTGTTCCTAGCACTGGGAGTAGGCGCTCCACCGTACGTCTCACCTGTTACTGGCACTGGGAGTAGGCGCTCCACCGTGCGTCTCACCTGTTACTGGCACTGGGAGTAGGCGCTCCACCGTGCGTCTCACCTGTTACTGGCACTGGGAGTAGGCGCTCCACCATGATGCCGTGTGCCTTTCCTGTTACTGGTACTGGGAGTAGGCGCTCCGCCATGCATATCAGCGGTATTTTTAATTTGGTAAGCTGGACTAGTGTGGTGCTGAGGTGTCACCTGCTGCATGTCTGCACTCATATTCTCATCCCTGAGGTGGTTTGTCATGTGATGGGAGCAGAAACACACTGTAATCAGTGCATGCTCCTTACTAACCCATTTTACAGTTAGTTAAGTGTGCTGGTTACTTGAATGCTGGATTTTTTTGCTGTATTTCCTATCCTTTAAGGTATTTCAACTGCATTTGTTCTTTCAGTAAGGAAACATGATTTAACACAGTGTCTGTTTTGCAATATTATATGTAACTCGCTCCACCGTGCATCTCACTGGTACTGGGAGTAGGTGCTCAACCGTGATGCCGCGTGTCTCACCTGTTACTGGCACTGGAAGTAGGCGCTCCACTGTGATGCCGCGTGTCTCACCTGTTACTCACACTGGAAGTAGGCGCTCCACTGTGATGCCACGTGTCTCACCTGTTACTTGCACTGGGAGTAGATGCTCCACTGTGACGCCATGGGTCTCTGTATAAACTTTGGTCCTTCTTATGCTCTCTGCCTCAAATACCAGAATTGCCCCTGGTTCTTGGCATTGTGTGTGGGTTTGCTCTCGCTCTCCAAATATATTTAGGCTAAATGGAAGATGTATGGATGTAAGTCCGTTCACATTTTCTCCTTTAAATTTCCTGTTACCCGCTTGATTTTCCATCCATCCAACCATCATGCATAATGTATCTTGTACCGGGTGGCAGTTAGCCTGGTGTGTATCCCAAAAAGCACAGCATACAAGGCAGGGAATGCCCAGGAAGGCATCCCAGGCAAAACAGAATTTATGACCTGAAATGTATGATTTATCTGTGTAAGTTAATATAAATTTTCTGGGGTTGGGTTAAGTAAGTCTGTAGTGAACAATGAGGGTCTCTGGAGTTAGGAGTCTGAGCATAATGGTTCCTGATTTGGCTGCTGCTTCCAGAGGGTTCATGTTTCTTAATCATCTCTGCACTCCTTTGTATTAGCAGACAGGGCTCTATTATTTTGAAGTATGTTTTAGCAGCAGGAATTCAGATGTAAGTACTTCAGCAAGCCGTTACATCTCGGTCCTGCTGCCCAGGAGCCTGAAGGAGGCATCCATTTTTCTTAAATGAAGCGCTCAGGTGGGCCATCCTTTGGAGAAAAATCCCTCTGAAGACATGAAAACCAACAGCAAATGTAAACAAACTATGAGGCCGCCGGCCATGATGGATCTGCCTTGGTGCCCAATAGTGGTGGGGAGGAATTTGCCTCCCTCTTCAGGCCTGTGAGCTTCTGCTCCTCCTCCACAGAACCGTCCTCCAGATGAGGCCTCCCAACACATTAACACGATTTAACTTCCAGGCAGTTCTGAAGAATAGTGGCTGGAGTTCTCTCATCAAACTGTCCGACTGCCTTATTTCCTGAGGGGAGAAGCCAATTAACCAGTAAATGACCTGTTATTACAGTGTTCGTCGCATTGCTCACATGACCATCATACAGGCAGTCATTCAGAACGGGCCTCACACACGTCCTGGAAGGACACCGATGCCTGCTGTGAAAATCACCATTACACCTTCAGCCTATTATGAAAAAGAGCTTCATTAGGCCGGATATGAGCATTTGCATTTTGTCGCTGGATTTTTGAGTAACTGACAAAATACAGGAGTCATTCTAATATGAGCGCGCTGTATTAAAGTCTTGTTTTGTGCAGAATAACCCGTCCATTAAACACCAAGGACCAGACAGGCGGGGGTTGATGAAACAGTGAGGCGCTGACTCTTCCTAAATCAGTCAAGGAGACGGTGATGCTGGTTGTGTCCATGATCAGCGCCGATATGAAAGGGGAATTTCTCTTTCAGGCATGGCCGAGTCAGCCGGAGCACGCTGTCGCGGGTTTGTCCTTGTCTTTAAACCTCTTTCTTTTCATCATTTTCACTGAGCTGGGTGCCCGCTAGCGTCCGCTAAGTGCATTGCGTTAAAAAGACAAAAGAAGGTACCTCTAGATTAAATCTCCATCAGCCTCCCCAAAGTCAACCCACACCCTCTGCCCCCCTCCCTCCTGGGGGAAGGTCACCAGGTGAATGGCTTTGGGCTTGCTGTTTTCATAGTGAGCAGATGCGTAGCCTCGCTCAGTTTTTCTAGACCGAGAGGAATGGAGTCATTATGTACCTCCCTGATAAATCGGTATAAGAAAACGCTAAAAAAAGCAAATAAGGACGATATTAGCAGCACAGAGGCAGCGTGGAAATTCATGGTTCTGTCAAGAAGGCCATCACCTCCCTGGAAGAATTACCCAGCAGTATTCTGCTTCAGAAACACGAGCATTGATCCAGACAGCACACACAAAGTCCTTTGATGTAAAACTTCATTTATTTTTCTCTGCGTATAAAAAATCTGATCTCTAGTGGGGGTTTTGCAATATTTAATTTCTCTGCTTCAATTAATCAAATAAAATACATTTACCAAAGTGCTAATATTTCATGTGATGCGTTCAGTTTTAATGCGCTGATATTTTACTCATTTGTTTGAAGAATAGCAATTTGGCTGTATCGACCAACAGGATGATAGCCGTAAATATGGTTTACTGCTCTAAACTCACCTGATGAGAAATCATTACTCTGTTTAACAAACTGTGTGTGTGTGTGTGTGTGTGTGAGGGAAAGAGAGAGAGCTTTATGTTCAGAATCTGTCAAAATTGGCTGCTTGTTATTTTGCACCTCGATATTTATTGAACTTACATTGGAATATCCTGGGTCTTACAGTCACCCAGTAAAAGCAGACCTGCATACTATTTTCAGACTTCTGGCATTCAACTTTTCACGCTTTTTTTAAAAAAAATGCCAAATCACTAATGTCACTGCAACAGCTTTGTGTAAATTCCTGTAAGAAGTCTGCGTATATCTATATTTTCACTTAGTATAATGGATTAGTCTCTTTTCGATTCCTTTTCATAATTACATAATTACATATAACCTACCATCCCTCCACTCTTTAAAATCTTTAAAATCCTATTAAGTGTTTCTGCGGAGCCTCTCAGACACCGGGCGCTTTGGGCCGTATCTCTCTGTAGTGACTGGCCAGGCTTGCGTGGTTTCATCAGGGCTGACAGAGGTTGGCTATTACCATCCACAACTGCCTCCACTCGACGGGAACCTCGCAGAGAATGGTGCACCCCCCCCACACCCATGTCACAGAGTAAACACATCATCTAAATGCAAATGGCTGATTCCTCCCCCCCCCACCCAGTCCTATCTCGTGGCTGACTTTGGGCTGATGTGACCAAAGCATATTAAGTCTGCTGCTGTTATTAGGGTATAGGAAGGAGATGCTGACCAGCCCGTAATCAAACACTGTGAACATCTTTTCCTCATGTACTTCCTGCAATTTCCCGATTGTTATGCTGCCTCGTTTTACCTTTTGGAGACCAGGCTTATGCTCAGTGCCCCACGCACATGCAAGGTAAGACTTGTGTGCAACGTTGGGATTTTTTTTTTGCATCTGTAGAACATCTGGCTTGGTTTTTATTTTCTGCTCCTGGATAGCCCTAATCCAACCATCTCGGCCTAACTGCCGAACCCATGCAGGACCGAGCAGTTTGGAGCCTGTCCAGGCACCATACGGCAGCGTGCACTCTGCAAAGCGTGCCCGTCCATCGCAGGGCACAGTCATGCCAATTTCGAGGCACCAGTCCAACAAAGCCTCATGCCTTTTGGAGGAAACTCACATGGAACCAGGGAGCGAGTCATTTATAGATGTTTCATATGGTCTGTGTGCTTCTCTAAATGATCATTTAGGGAAGAATTAAGGCAACCTGTTGTTCAATTATACTACAGAGAATACAAATCAACATTGAAGTATCTTGACATCACAAAAAATATATATTTCAACAGCCAGTTATATTCAGAAGTAAGTCAACATGGCCATATGAAACATTTTTATAGCATGGGCGGTGACCATAGCTACTGGTCAAAGAAAACATTATTTACAATGGCGACTCGACTGGAGCTCCTACCTACCCGGGTTTAAGTTCATCTGAAGTCAGAGCACAGTCCTTTTCCCTTATTTGGCTTTCTTCTGATTTTAAGTAATTGTTTGACCTTAAAACAAAATGTAGTTGTTTTGCGTTTCACTAGTGAAATCAGCAGGTGACTGTCAGACATTGTCATTGAAGAGAGTCAGGTCTTTATGATTTGCAGTGTTATCTGCACAAAAAGATTAGATTTTCCAGTGCTCTTTGATCTGGATTTTATGCATTGACACGCATTCCTTGGACATATCAATGTGTTTCTTTGTTAATGTAGAATTTAGAGGGAAAGGCATTGTAGACTATAACTTTGCTACAATGAAGCTCCTGTGCTTGAAACCGACTGACCGTGCATTGCACCATCCTCCTGTTCCTCTACCTGAAGGACTGTTTCTGGCTTGTTCTGTTTTCCAGGCTGTCAAGGTAACAAGCTGAGTCAAAGCAACGACAGACGGTCCCTGGGTACATGATAGACTGTGCTCCTATCAAAAGGGAGGAAGAATGAACAAAATCTGGTGCAAATGGAAGATCTTGCCTGTCACTGATTGAGTGACTAAGGACTGTTTACCAGCTCAGGAAACAAAGCTGTTTGTGACTGTATAAAAACAAGAGCTTAGATTTGCATTGATATCACATTTTAACTGGAAAGAAGGATATTTCCCATAAAATACTTTTTGTGTAGGTTGATATGTGTACCAGGTCATGTCTTCCTGTGAGAAGAAGTTTATGGGAAAAAAACGTTATGCTAAGCCTGTGAAGTGTGTAACTTTAAAGCATATACAGAAGAGAAGAGTATTACCTTGGGTGACGGAAGGTTGTTATGCTGCTTAAACACTGCACTGTCCCAATTACAAGTTTGAAGGCTTTGGGAGGAGCAGTTTGAAGAAGAAACTTAATTCAAGATTTTGACTTGAAAATTTCATACTAAGCTCACTCCGTAAAAGGATTGAGTCAAGCAGCCGTGCGATTGCAAAATGTCAGCGAGAGAAACTTCACAGAGGCGTTTGCGTGTCACGGGGAGCTCGCGCGCGCTGCGCGGCCCATCCGCGCGACCCGCAAGTTCCTTCAGCTCCGGAATCTTTTCGGGAAATGAGGCAAAACCACTAAAGCTGTGCAGGAATCCGGTCTGTATCCGGCGCCTTCTACTTGTTCGTTTCTTCAGATACATTCATTTTAAAAGGCTTAACGTATCGTCGCTCTTCAATTGGAAAAAAAAACTCCATTATTTCAGGAGCAGGAAAAAAAATGCATTTCCTCAGAAACTACTTTAACAATAAACCTAAAACAATGTAATGAGACAAAACTGATAGAAAACCGTATTTACGCAGCCATCAGTGAACGGTTTATTGTTGTTTTAAATGGACTTACGCGGACTGCTGTCAGAGAGCCAAATATGTCAATGTCAACAAGCCACAAACTAATCTCGCTTTATATTCACATTGAACAAAGCCGTTAGTCATCTATCTAGCCATCAACATTAAGTTGTAAAACTTGGCGATATAAAGTAATCCATACAAGTACCGATCATGAATATAAACATTAACTAGTACAAATATAAATACTAGTAAATCTATGACAAAAACATCTTTTCACTGGTCAATTCGATGTCAAACGCTATCAGTAGACAGAGCAGGATGGTTGTCTACAGCAAAAGGTCCACAAGTGGACATATGTGGTGGTTTTCATAAGGACAGCGATGATATTTAATTTATTTGGCATGAACATCGTATAAATGAATCCCACAGCAAATGTGTTTTGTGTGTCACTTTAAGTTATGGCTATTAACGGAGATTTGAAAAGGGAGTTAAAATGAAGATTAGATGTTATAGTTATTATTTGATAGTGGTAAAGGTTTGGGATGCAAGTTGCATTCTGTTCCATTTAAAATGAGTTCCAAATGAGAAAAATGTGATGCTTTGAGTGATATTGCTGTTTTTGCCTGTGGCAGCTGTGCATAATGTAATGTGGTGCCAGTGCTTCCTGAGATACGGCTATCAGTAGCTATTAAGAAAGTTATCCAATCAAAATACAGATATTTCCTTCCTTCAGGTGTCCTGTGTTTCCCATGACTTTGTCATGAGCCTGAAGGGAGAGATATTAGTCTTATAAATGGCAACAAAACATGCGGAAAAGTGACTCACGTTTTCAATCCAGCACCGCTCATATACATCAGCCTTTCCGACAAATTGAAAAATGCAAGATATGGTCTCGGAGTTACACTTTGAAGAGCCTCTAAATGAAATTATACAAAACAAACACAGAAGCGGGCTCACGAATTTATCACCTTTTAGCACAAATGCATCAGCCATAATTAGATGGTGTTTCCGGCTCTTATGCTAACTGAACCCTAAATATATCACAAGAGACGAAATCAGAAATGACGGGTCTTTGTTTATTTGCTCCACTAAGGAAGCTTTTTAAAGGTAATAATAACTCTTTATGAAAGAGTTGGAAGACAAAAATGATAATAGGGCCTCATCTGCAAGATATGTGTGCCACAGCATGCAGGAAACGGGCAACTTCCCCTTGCATTGAATGCTAACGCTTTTAGTTCGGTGTTTCACGCAAATAAGGTGATTTATATAGTGTTTAATCAGATATTATATTTATGAATACACAGGGTTTGATATTATGTCTAGTCGACTCTGGAAAGCACGTCCGTTTGTAATGCGCCTCACTAGCGCTTCGCTTTGGTTGTGTGCTAAATAAAAATGAATGCAGTGTAAAGTAACCAATTTTTTTTGGAGTCTGGATAATTGGATTTCCTGGAAGCAAAATGGAAAATCTGTACAAGTTGTGGTTTACATGAAATCTTTGTGTTTCGTTATGGTAGACTGTGATTTGTAATATGCTAGACAGTGTTAATCAATGAAATGTGTAAGGTCAGGGCAGGTAGGGATTGGTGCTCCCACTATATACAATAACAGTCAATACACAACTTTTAAAGGGAACGATATGAAATGAACATGTTAAAGCATGTCAGGTTATCGACATCACCTTTAAACTTGAAATGGTTTAAATAATGCCTGTGATGTCATGTTTACGATGAGAAATGATTTTCCATCAGCATGATCAGGGATTTTATGAAGGAGACGCAGAGCGCTTGTGAAGCTACGTATGGTATGGTAGGGTAGGACATCGCTGAACGATCGTTATGGAAAGGAGACACACCCTACGTGCCCCACGCCTGAACGGTCCAGTCGGTCACCCAAAAGATGAAATACATATGCATCCATCCACTCATTGGCCCACATCACCTTTCACTACAACATCCTGCTTGATTGGCTTTGAGATGGCATCTCATCTTCACTAAGGCCGCACTGTGGAATTAAAACCCTTTTGCTGGCAGTGCAGGAGGAAGGTTTTTATCTGCGGAGCCCATTACATCATGTGATTATCAGCGAAATGGCAGCTTAGATGGCGGGACCAAAATGAGCTGGTCTAAGAGGCTTATGACACAGCCAGGGTTTAGAGATGCTCGGCTGTCCAGTCTGAGGTAAATTGGCTTGAGGAGGATGTCTGGCCCAGGTTGAGAGATGCAAACACTCCCAGGAGCTGTGTTGGGGTGCTATTATTGGAGCTTATACTTCATTCTGGCTGAATTTCATTCGAAGATGACTTGGGTAAATGTCAGCTGTTTTGTAGCAGTGGATGGCTGAAAATGTGCTGCGTTTGAGAAACGTGCCGACACTGTTCACTGACCCTTCTTTCCATCTGTGACATCAAAGGTTTAACCAACCTATAAAATGAATGTTAGTTTATACTCTGCACATACAGTGAAATGATAAGAGATTCTCCTAGCAGCAGTGTCGGTCTAAAGCATAAGCGTTGAGTTTGTGTCTGTCTGTGTCTGTGGGTGTGTGTGTCTATGTGAGAGAGAGAGTGGGAGAGCACTTATTGGCACAGAGGGGATTTGCTAGAGTTAATTACTTTTCCAGCAATATAAGCACCTGACCCTGTGTAACCCTCTGTATTTGTTGTTGCGTTGTTCACTCTGATTGCTGCTCACAGTTGGGGGGGCTGTAATTTATTTCTTTGGCAAATCATTTTGCTGTTCGACTGCCATTTGCAGGTGTGGAGAACAAACAGACCTGCCTTGCAGATGTCCCTTTGTTCTGTTGCCTGTACAGCAGCGTGAGAATTCAGCAAATTCTTTCTCTGCACCTATAAACCCGGTGGATCAGCGTCTGTGGCGTTAATGCGAAACAGGCCGACATGCTAATGACTGCCGCAGATCAGCCACTGATCGTAATTGCTGCTTTAGCGTGCTGAGTTCATGGCTACGAGGTGCTAATCAAAGCTCTGATACGTACGTAGCAGTTTCCCATTTCCAGACATCCTACCTCACCCAAAGTTCCCGGAGTCTCCTGCAAATTGACAACAGCTCCCTGACATCCAAAGAAGATGCTCCGTGTCCTGAAAATAGTGGTAAACAAATGGTATTACTATAATACCGTCCAAGCCTGGCCAGTGCTCTGGCTGTCTCTCCTTCCTTAAATCAATATGAATTAATGAATGCCTTTATTGTCATTGCATAAGGTACAAGGAAAGTGGGAGATGATCCTTGTCGATGCAAAAAGTCAGGAAGGTTACAAATAAAGAAAATAATATGAATATACAATAAATGGAATAAATCGAAAAAGGAATATAAATGTTTGCCTATAGCCTGAAAATAGGCCTACATGCTGACTGATGGTTGTGTGTAGGTTCTCCGCAGAGCTTACACCGAGGGATTATATCTATATGCCATCTGCATCGCTGCAATGTGCGGCTCCGTTTCTGGGGAGGTGTGCCCCCAACCATGGCGTAGGGTACGCAGCTACCGAGGGTGTTAATATTACGCACAACCATAAATCAGGCTTTTGGTGCGACGTCTGCATTTTTAAAGATTCCTGTTTGGCATAGAAATACGTACAAACTGCAGCAATACTGTTTACATCTCAGGCTATTTCACTCACAGCAGATGTTTCATTAGTTGGATTGAACAGGTGACATCGTGGAACGTGAGACGGAGGTTTGAACGTGAAACGGAGGTTTCGTTTTGCGTTTCTTTGGAGTGTTATTTGCTGTAAGATTATGAGGCGTTTTGTATTATCAGGATAATTAAAGTGTCATGAAAGCAAACTCCAGATGATAGTTTGATGCATTCAGTACCATTCTGCAAACAAGTATGAACATTCATTTTATCAAGTAAAGTGTAACTGTAAATTAGATTTTTAACCCCAAATAGATGGGAGCACATACAGTTAAATGCTAGAGCAAATGCCAACATAACACCACATCACTTTTTTGTATAAATTTTCTATTGTTTTGTCACATCTATTTATCATATAATAAATATAAGGGTCAAATTGGATTATTTTATTATATTGAAGAAACTAAAAATAATAAATTGCTTGTATTCGAAGCCTTCAGGGCTAATTCAGTGATAGGCCTAATTAATCAGATGCAGTACAATTGAATTAATTCAGGGTTGAGAAATGTGGTATAGGCAGGGAAACATCTGGCTGCAGTGACCTCATTTATGCTTCACCAGCATCTCAAACCAACTCCACCTCCTTCAACTGGGGAACATGTGCATGGTTTTAAAGCTTGGAAATGATCTCTTTGTGCAGGTGGGAATGTTTATTCCTTTGGCCAACATAGGGTCCCATGGCCAGCTGTTACATTTACGAATAGGTAATGCAAATCTACACTTAACCTCAAAATCAGATCACAGTGAGGGAACTGCTTTACGCATAAGTATACTGTACGTAAGTATACTGTACATAAGTATACTGTACGTAAGTATACTGTACATAAGTATACTGTACGTAAGTATACTGTACGTAAGTATACTGTACATAAGTATACTGTACGTAAGTATACTGTACGTAAGTATACTGTACATAAGTATACTGTACATAAGTATACTGTACGTAAGTATACTGTACGTAAGTATACTGTACATAAGTATACTGTACGTAAGTATACTGTACGTAAGTATACTGCCTCCGAGTCTTTCAGTTGTGCCATCAGCCCCACCTCCCCAGCAGAGGTGAGCTCCCACAGCACTTGGGAGTCTGGGGCTCCCAAGTCACCCGTCCCCCCCCCCCCCCCCCCCTCCCAGCTCTGGCTCCCTTGGCACCCGTCCCCCCCCCCCAGCTCTGGAAGACCTAGACCATGAATGCCTGGAAGACCTAGACCATGGTTAAGAAGTTGCTATTTAGAGGATAAATTTGAGGAGTAGAGTTCAGGCTCTTCCCAGTCCATGGCATCTTCTCTCTGCTTACCTAACATTTTTCTTCCATTATCCATTGTAGAGAATGGCATCTCAAAAAAGGCTAAATGACACCCACTTTTGACTGCCATACCAATATATACTGCAGATCATCTTTTGGCTTTAACATTCATAGTGTACTTACCTACTCCTCACAACAAACGCTACCCCTTAAAATGCTTGCATTCAGTCACCAAAATGAGTCGCCAAATCCCTGAAGATTCTGTGCTAGCAGGCATTGTATTTATCAGGGTTAGGATGTTATACTATGTAAAATCATGAGTGTGTTGCCAAAGACACTGGAGTCACGTAGCTATTTCTGGAAAGGCACCAAATGTCAATCAGCCACTGAAACGACCAGTGCAAAGCAAAGAGCAGAAGGACCATCGCAGACTAAACTCTCCCTTGATGTTTTCTGCAACCTACCAGAAATGTATAACAATAATCCTCTTTCATGTTTCCCTGCCCGCAAAGTGCATTCTGTCCTGATCCAAATTATTAAACTTCAACTGTCTTTTTAAGCTATTCTACCTCAATGTACAATATAAGACCCATATGAAGTATAGACTCTATTATTGGCTTTTTGGTCTGTTTTGAAAGGAGGATGTGGGATAGATGCACTGGCTTTAAACGAGATGAAAATGCTCCTATTGCCTTTATGGGCTGTGGTAGTACTGCATTGTTATGTATCGTTAATGAGCTGTTAAACACTAACCACTAACCTGCAGCACTGTTATATTCCACAGGAAATCCCCCCCCCCCATAGATCGGCCCAGACCAGAGACCGGCTGGTCAATCTCATGTATTTCTGATACCGAACCGGTCTGTTTTACCCACGTGCCATACGTCACACACCCAGCGGCCCCGGCAATAGCTTCACAGTTGTCTGCACATCACAGACACATGCTAACATGTCATTAGCGCAGAAGTTCTTCACGGTCAGGGAGGACGACACAGACTGCACTTTATAATTTTTAAAGGCAAACCGTGGGGGAACCACCATGAAAACATGGTAAAACATCAGAGGTAAACTGATTATTCCTTTTAGTCAATTTAATAATAATCATTAAAATTGCAAAGCTAGCTAAGGCTTTCTCCTATAACACCAAAAATGTTTTAGGGAAACTTAGCGATATAAGAATTATATGTGCTTAACGTGATGTTGGCATTAATAATACTACCCTGCATCTAGTATCTTTATTTGGAAGAGAATAGTACACTTCAGTTTTATTTGGAAGTTTGTAACCTATACTTTTTTATTTTAAGACAAGTAAATAACATTTGTTATTTAAATCTGTTGCACCTGCTCTTGTCTGGTAAAGAATATTATGTCAGATAAAGTTGGTTGCACCCCTTCAATGGGCTCACCACCTGTAGGAGAGGCCAAAGGGGTCAGTTGCAGTGTGAGTGGGGCAGTGGCCAAAGGCGGGGACCTTGGCGGTCCGATCCTTGGCTGCAGAAGCTAGCTCTAGGGACATGGAATGTCACCTCTCTGGTGGGGAAGGAGCCTGAGTTAGTGCGCGAGGTTGTGAGGTTCCTACTAGATATAGTCGGGCTCACCTTAACGCACCGCTTGGGCTCTGGAACCGGTCTCCTTGAGGGGGATTGGACCCTCTTCCACTCTGGAGTTGCTCACGAGGAGAGGCATCGAGCTGGGGTGGGCATACTTATTGCCCCCTGGCTGGGCACCTGTACCTTGGGGTTTATCGCCTCTCTTCGCCTTCGGGTGGGGGGACGGGTCCTGACTGACCTATGCGCCAAACGGCAGCTCAGAATACCCACCCTTTTTGGAGTCCTTGGAAGAGGTGTTGGAGAGCGCTCCTCCTGGAGACTCTTGTTCTGCTGGGGGACTTCACGTGGGCAATGACAGTGAGACCTGGAGGGGCGTGATTGGGAGGATTCGCCCCCCCCGCCCCCGATCTGAACCCGATGTTTTGTTATTGAACTTCCGATTGTCCATAATGAACACCATGTTCAAGCATATAAGAGTGTCCATATGTGCACTTGGCACCAGGACACCCTAGGCCGCAGTTTGATGATCGAACTGTGATTGTGTCATCAGACTTGTGGCTGCATGTATTAGACACTCATATTGGACACTCGGGTGAGGAGAGGGGCGGAGCTGTCAATCGATCACCACCTGGGGAAGAAGCCGGTCAGACCTGGCAGACCCAAGCGTATAGTGCGGATCTGCTGGGAACGTCTGGTGGAATTCCCTGTCAGAAGGAGCTTCAACTCAGGGGAGGTGGGGGACATTGGATTCGAATGCGCCACATTCCGCGCCTCCATTGTGGAGGCGGCTGACCGGAGCTGTGGCCATAAGGTAGTCAGTTCAAGTCACGGCGGTAATCCCTGAACCCACTGGTGGACACCAATGGTGAGGGATGCCGTCAAGCTGAGAAGAAATCCTATCTGGCCTTTTTGGCCTGTGGGACTCCAGAGGCAGCTGATGAGAACCGGCGGGTCAAGTGGAACACAGCGGTCATTAAGGCAAAAACTCGGGTATGGGAGGAGTTTGGTGAGGCCATGGAGAACGACTTCCAGACGGCTTCGAAAGGATTCTGGTCCACCATCCGGCGGCTCAGGGCGGGAAACCGGTGCAACATCAACACTGTTTATGGTGGGGATGGGGCGCTGCTGACCTCAGCTCAGGACATTGTGGGTCGGTGGAAGGAATACTTCGAAGACCTCAATCCCACCAACATGCCTTCCAATGAGGAAGCAGAGGGGCGGAGGTCGCTAAGGTGGTTAAAAAGCTCCTCGGTGGCTGGGCCCTGGGGGTGGATGAGTTCCTCAAGGCTCTGGATGTTGCAGAGCTGTCTTGGTTGACACACAACTGTAGCATCGCGTGGACATCGGGGGCAGTGCCTCCGGATTGGCAGACCGGGGTGGTGGTCCCCCTCTTTAAGAAGGAGGATCACACTCCTCAGCCTCCCTGGTAAGGTCTATTCAGGGGTGCTAGAGAAGAGGGTCTGTTGGATAGTCGAACCTCGGATTCAGGAGGAGCAGTGTGGTTTCCATCCTGGCCGTGGAACAGTGGACCAGCTCTGTACTCTCGGCAGGGTCCTGGAGGGTGCGTGGGAGTTTGCCCAACCAGTCTACATGTGCTATGTGGACTTGGAGAAGGCATTTGGTTGCGTCCCTCGGGGAGTCCTGTGGAGAGTGCTCTGGGAGTATGGGGTGCCGGGCTACCTTATAAGGGCTGTTCGGTCCCTGTAGGACCAGTGTCAGAGCTTAGTCCGCATTGTCGGCAGTAAGTTGGACTCGTATCCGGTGAGGGTTGGACTCCACCAGGGCTGCCCTTTGTCACCGATTCCGTTCATAACTTTTATGGACAGAATTTATAGGTATAGCCAGGGCGTTGAGGTGTCCGGTTTGGTGACCTCAGGATTAGGTCTCTGCTTTTTTGCAGATGATATGAATCTGTTGGCCTTATCAGACCGTGACCTTCGGCTCTTACTGGAGCAGTATGAAGCGACTGGGCTTTGCCTTAGAGATAGGGTGAGAACCTCGGTCATTTGGGAGGGACTCAGAGTAGAGCTGCTGCTCCTCCGCATCGAAAGAGGCCAGATGAGGTGGCTTGGGCATCTGGTCAGGGTGTCACCTGGACGCCTCCCTGGTGAGGTATTCCGGGCATGTCCCACTGGGAAGAGGCCCTGGGGAAGACCCAGGACACGCTGGAGAGACTATGTCTACCGGCTGGCCTGAGAATGCCTCGGAATTCCCGCAAAGGAGCTGGATGAAGTGACCGGGGAGAGGGAAGTCTGGGTTTCCCTGCTTAGACTGGTGCCCCCGCGACCCGACCCGGAAAAGCGGTAGATAATGGATTGATGGAAAGTTGGATGTACAGCAACTTATTTTCAGTTAATTGTTTTGTACTTCTTTCCAGTTACAGAAAAAGTATTTTGAAAAGTACAGATTAACAATTTATTTTAATATGGAAAAAAAATCATTGAAGAAAAGTAGATTTTTGTTTGTACATACTGTTAATTATAGTTCTTAGAAAATCGGAATTGGCAGAAATCGGCAGGTCAACACCTGCATAAAAACTGGAAATCGCAATTGACCAAGAAAACTGCAATCGGTGCATCTTTAACCCCTACTGCAATACACACAAACATTGAGTCTCCGGTCAGGGTTTTTTTTTGAGGTGGGGGGCATAACAGAGGCCATAATTCATATGGAGGGACCAGTCTTATCATTAGCCAATTATATGTTTTGAATCATTGAGTGACAGGCAAGAGGATACTCTGAGGGCCAATCAGCTTTCAGCTGGGGGCCAGTACCCCTGTACCTGCCCCAGGCACCTAGTTGCTTAGCGTCCTACCTGTCTGCCCTCCAAAGGAGAACAGTCGATGCTTGAGACATAGGCAGAGGGATTCTGCTGTGTTACTTCTGCATGTTTCCTTGGTGTCGTTTCACTATAATTCACTAAAAAACAAGGTGTTACAAACAGCCTTCCAATAATGCCATTTACTGTCTCCCACACCGTGAAGTCGAAGGTGTCAGTAAGACATCAAGTTATATCCAGGTTTCTCCAGCATATAATGGAAGGAGAAATTTGGCAAGGTGGTTGTCACAGACTAAAAGCAGCTACTAGTGTGGATGAAGATACTGTTATCTTGCGGTGCCAGTCTCCATGCCGATGTGTCTTCACATGGAGTGTGCGGCAGGCAGAACCAGCCTCCATGCCTTGGAGTGCTTCTCTAGTGAGACGCCTTTGAAGGCTTTTAATTTGCCTGTTCCAGTGGGGAGGGTGGGCACTCCGAACATCGACAGCTCTCAGAAAAACTACTATCATTTCCATTAGGTGCCCTGAACTGCAGATTTACAGATACTGTTTAACACAGCCAGCAGTAAATTCTAGCTTATCTTCAATCTTTCTTTAGCCAAAGTTTGTTTCATTGCTCTTTTGGAATGAAGCAAAGCACAAAAGGGAAGCGGCCATGATGGAAACTACTAAATAAAATTCAGGTCATATTTGTAAATTTTGTGCACACAATCAAAAATGTGGCATGGCACAATTTAAAGAATCCTTCTGTGTCATTTTATGTGGTTTTCTCATGCCCCGCTTCACTCAAAGTCTGCAGTTAATATTTATATAAGCCTTATTATTTCGCAGACAACTTTTTGTTGCAGTTTACATGAATACTTTTAGAAATGGATCTCAGGTCTGAATGATAAAACCCTGCAAGGCTTTTGGGAAAAATTAGACATGCTGAGACTGCATCATTAGGTAGCGAAGCTCTGTTCTATGCTGGAATGAAAAGCCTTCCAGCCAACTGGCAGGCCTTGGATCACTCTCTCTGACTCGGGCGTCTATGGAACTGCCTGTGCTGAAGCAGCCGCCCAGGAGGGACCTGCGGCAGGTCAGGGAGGCGGGTTTGAAAAACTCCACTTGCAGGGTATAGATCGATATTTGTAGAAAAGGGTCAAAGGTGATACAAAATTTTCCAGCTGACCTCCACTACCTCCATGAAATATTTGCAACTGTGTTCACTAATCCACACTGATGCTTTTTAAACATTAATTAATTTGCAATACAGATGGAAAGTGTGTGTGCAAGCTCTGCGCATTTGTGTTTGTATGTGTGTATGCCTGTGTCTGTGTGTGTCTTATGTGTGTGTGCATGTGTGTTTGTATGTGTGTGTGTCTGCATGCTCTGTGTGTGTGTGTCTGCATGCTCTGTGTGTGTGTGTCTGCATGTGTGTGTGTCTGCATACTCTGTGTGTGTGTGTGTGCATGTGTATGTGTGTGTGTCTGCATACTCTGTGTGTGTGTGTGTGCGCATGTGTATGTGTGCGTGTGTATGTGTGCGTGTGTGTCTGCATGCTCTGTGTGTGTGTGTGTGCATGTGTGTGTGTGCATGTGTATGTGTGCGTGTGTATGTGTGCGTGTGTGTCTGCATGCTCTGTGTGTGTGTGCATGTGTGTGTGTCTGCATGCTCTGTGTGTGTGTGTGTGCATGTGTGTGTGTGCATGTGTATGTGTGCGTGTGTATGTGTGCGTGTGTGTCTGCATGCTCTGTGTGTGTGTGCATGTGTGTGTGTCTGCATGCTCTGTGTGTGTGTGCATGTGTGTGTGTCTGCATGCTCCGTGTGTAGGTATGTCTGTATGTGCGTGTGCGTGTGTGTATGTGCCCCCCAGCGAGGGACTTGCCTTCCAGTCCAGGGAGTTCCACTACCTTCTATCCGGTGCTTCTTTGGCCCCACACACGACCCTGAACTGGAAAAGCAGTGAACACTGCTGAAGGGTGGATGAATTTTTATATACATTTTGTGTAAGTAAACTAGTGAATGAAATGTATTATTTAATTATCACTTGATTATAGATTTTAATGACAGAGTGGAAATACAGACTCACAAAGATCCCATTATGTAACTAATATAGCAAATATCTGGAACTGGAATGTGTTGGATACTTGTGTTAAGATTCATCTGCCTCATATCAACTTAGAACATAAGGTTCTTTTTTAATGAAATTGTACATATGCTGTTTTGAAAGAAAGCAGCAGGACTTTTAACAGGAAATGAATATTTCAGCATTAAGACAGTAGGAAGAGACCCTATCAGTAATTATCTCATCTGCGTTTCATATATAATTAACTCACTGAAGGCAGTGACACTGAGAATTGCAGCGAATGACAGATGAACTCCGCTGCCGGCTTTGGTTTGTGAATAGCCATGAATAGCAACAAGTAAAACCATTATTGCCAGCAACTTAAGGGCCTATATATGATATATAAGCAGTTTTCTGTGTTTGTCAATTTTCATTTAATGGTATCTCATCACATCTCATTTTGGTAAATTATGGCGTCAGAGGCTCTGGGTGAACGAAGAATGTGTAATTGTTGATTAAAATGTCCTTTTATGAAAATGTTTGACTTTGATAAAGTTTGTGCCCTTTAATGTTTTGCAATCAGAATGAATCACTTCTGCCATGGACACAGTTGAAAATAGAGTTTTGGGACACTTAATAATCGTAATATTATGTCTCTGCTGTTGGGGGACCATGGCTGAGATAATAGTGGTTATCATTTTTAGCTGATGTGCGATACTGAGTGCTGCTGGAATTTTGTGGCATTTTGAATCTGTCAGGTACATGACCCCCCGCCAGCTTTGAGCTGTACAGTGAGTTGGAGCCACACTCTCCGTCGTTTAGCTGTAGAGGAACCATTAATGTCAGGCTTCTTCGCGGGGGGGCCTCTGATCACCAGACCAGTACTTTCTCAGCTATAATTACTTTAGTAATTATAGGCCTTAGTAATATTTGTTTGTCCAAACAATTTGATCCTGCCAACCATTAGATTCATCATTATCAAAAGCCATTGAAAAGCCTGCTGCTAATTTAAATGAAAATAAATGTTATAATTATTTTAATGTGCAAGCTTAATTTTCAGGGTTTTTCAAAAAAAAGCCACCAAAACATCCATACAGTAGCAATTTCAACTATAACACTATAATTGTATTCCTCCATCCATTTAGCACCACCTTTCCACTTATCCAGTGCTGGAGAAACCTGAAGAATCTCCCTAAAGGCAGCCTGGATGCTGGATAGGATGCTAGGCCGTCACAGGGCATGAAGACCCGCCCATCTTTGATGACTTATCCTGAAGGGTCTAAATCCCATTCCAGGTAGCAGAGATACAGTTGGAAAAGGACACCAATTCAGAAGACAAACAGAAATGCCTATTTCTATGGCTTTGGAAACCCTGTGCAATCCAGGAAGAACATTTACAGCACATAGGTGGGATCCGAACCCAAACCCTGTTGGTGGGAGGCTTCATTACCTTCCTGTACTAATTCTGAGCCCCCAATGTATCTAACACACATGTAGAATCTCCTGGGACAACTTATGAGAAGACACCAACTATACAGTACATACAGCAGGACTCAAACCCACAACCCTGATGTTGTGAGGTCACAGGGCTTACCACTCAGCTACTGCACTCCTAGTGTTGTAAAAGACACGTGTTGGCATGTCGTGTGGTCTCTGCGTCCCAGTCCCTATCCTGCAGGGCAGCCCCGGCTTAATCACATCAATCTCATTAGCATACTTTATCATATAGCTAAGCTGAAATGCGATGAAAATAACAGGTACCTTCACAGCGATGGATTACTTCATTCTTTCATCTGCCCCAGTCCCCTCTCTTCTTCGTTAATATTTAAAGCACATAGCAGCCGTAGCTGTGGTAGAGAGGGTCCAGGAACAGCATTTCCTCTAAATGTTAATTAAATTATAAATGAAACTTGAAAAGTAGTGATCGTTTCCAAGATTGTGTTCCCAGGCTGTCTTTAAGGAACATTAAGTGAATAGCCCCAATGTGTTATTTTTTGGTACCCATTTGTACACTATTACACTGGTTTTTTTATGTGAGATTAACTGGATGTGCGCGATGTCCATGTCGGTTTTATAACCGCCGGTAATGAGGATGTAAATGGTCATTTTCATTTTTCCATCATGTTTTTGGTCCAAGTTTCTAAGCCCTCAGGGGTGAACCGCTCTGCTGGAGCCCAGGCTGCATGATCAGGAAGCTCCCTGATGAAGACCTGTCTCTGGTCTCGTCAGCGTTTCAGCTCTCTGCAATGTTCCACCTTTTGCCTTTATGCTAACATTAAGCTAACGTGTTTTATCTGGTCACCTACCCCATAAACAATAAAACCTTTATTGCAGTTTTAGCTCAGGCTCGGACTGCTAGCACTGAACTGTTTGGCTTTTATTCTAACGGATATCGAAGTTATCTTGCTAAGTCTCCATAATCCTGCTAAGCAGCACCTTCCTTGACTAACCCTAACCCTAACCCTAAACATATTTCGTCTGCTAGCAAAAAGTTCTCCATGCAGAAACTTTCATAAGTTCTCTTTGACTGGGGGGGCCGATACCTTCCCACATTTATAATTCATCAGTCTATAAATTAAAGAGATGTTTAAAGAGATGTAAATTAAATAGAGGTCACCATACTGGTTCTGTAACTGTTTAATTTATAGACTGAATAACAAGGTGCTATTTCAAAGGGATTTTTTTAAAGCTTGAGGGAATGGAGAGCAAATTTGCAAGTCCTGGGTTTGCTTCGAAATAAAACGGTGTACTGGTTGTGAATAAATGAATCTCTGCAATAGGTCTCATTCCAATTGCCTTCTTTTATATGCTTATTACTTTGCATACAGGGTAGAACTTTCCATGTTTTAGATGGATAGAGGCATATTTGTGTCACTTGGTTAGTGCAACTCGTAGAAGTTGTACACAAAAGAGAGAAAAAATGTGTACAATTCTACAGGACAAATAACTTCATATTTCAGTTATAACTAGTCAAACATCACAGTTTTTCTGACGAGAGAGATAATGAAACCACAAGTTTGTAATTCCATGTAAGGGCAAAGTATAATTCAGATGATGTTATACTGTATTCATGATGATGTCATCCTGTGATCTAATTTTGAACAATCAACAAAATTGTAGGTGACCCTTGTCTTAACTTTTCATACCTATTGTGGGTGAGCACTGATAATCAAAGACAGAATCCCTGTATGTGTGAACATACGTGGCCAAATAAACCCGATTCTGATCTTGACTTTCCAGTGTCAGGAACTCTGACAGAGTCCTGGGCCTAAATTCTTCAGCTTCCATCTCAGAGACCAGGCGAGATAAAAGGAGTCAGTTCCTCTACTTCCATCTCCCCTCCTCCGCTCTTAAATTAAACGGCGTCTCTGGAGTTCCTTCTCTGTTTCAAGAAGCTTAAACCCACATCTGTTGCCCGTCAGGCCTGTAGATTCATCATCGCTGCAGATCAAAGCATCATCCGTCTGAGACCCAGTGAGATATCCATCACGACATCGCCGAAACATCCTGCCCGCATCGATTACTGCGTCCCTCCCCGCGGCCTGGAGCCTTCACGCTGTGTGCCTCCTTTAATGCCACAGCCTTCTATTCATCTGTAGCTGAACTGGATTGCGTGTAGGTTCAGGTGTAACAATACAGAATGTGAACCAGTAAGGGATGCCATCAGAGGAACTCTACCAGGAGGCGTAATGAAATCTCACCCTTCATATGTAAAATCCAGAGGTGAAGGCTGTTTGCCTCTGACGAAGGGTATTTGTTAATTTGAGAAGGTGGGTAAACGTTTAGAGGTACCTATAATTTAACTAGTCAAACTTCTGCACTAGTTGTACTGTATTATTAGTTTGGTAGTGATGTCAGTGATTTAGGGTGGTACACGGCGACTCCGAGTGGTGTATGACAGCTGCAGGTGATATACGGTGACTACGGGTGGTGTATGGCGGCTCCCGGTGGTAGACAGCAGCTGATTGGTCGTGATTGGACAGTATGATTGGTCGTGTGCATGTCCTACAAGGCACTGACACACAATCCTGAGCTGTACCCCTGATTGACAGAATAAGTGGTTATAAGAGGGAAGGATGGTATTTTAGTGGCTAAGCCAATGGCCACCAACATGTAAAATAGTATCTACCAGTAGACAACAGGAGCCCAGCAGTTTGCATCACACTGTCTAAAAATCTGATGAATTTTACTGTAGTTTTCCCAACCCAGCTGACAACTTTTACCACCCACCTCCCACTGTAAAAACCTGGAGACTCCTGGGCCAAACTGTTTTGTCATTTTCCTCAGATACTTGTCTGAAATATCTGAAATATCCACCTGTAGTACATTACATGGCCAAAAGTATATGGACACCAGCTTGTCCAACATCACATTCAACATAACATCCACCCATTCTGCTGATAATGTTTGTTGCAGAAGATTGCATACCTGTGTGCTTAATTATACATCTGTGTCAGCAGTGGATTAAGCAGGAAATTCCTCTGACTAATTAGGATGTCCACATACTTTTGGCCATATAGTGTAGCAAGGTCATAACAATAGCATGACATTTTATCCAGTAAGAGACAAAAGCATTTGGAAATAAATGGATAAATAAACCTCGCCCTAGCACAGTATGACCTATGAATGCGGACGCATCCCAGGAAAGTCCCATTCCGACGCCATAGCGGTCATTAGTTCTGCTGTCATAAAATTTTTATGTGGCCAATGAGGGTGATGGCACAGGACTCCTGCAGAACATTAAGGTGCCAAAGGGGCAGATTATTTGCCATTTTGCTTAGTGGGGCTGGGTGCAGTGGCTTGGAATTCTGCCAAATGTCATCTTACGCATATTCTGTCATTAGCACTGGCGATGGTGCTCATTTCTCTGAACTAAATGTATTTTTAAAAAATTGAGCGCATTTGCACATTAGTCTGTTTCTAAATTATGTAAAGTTCCTGACCATAAACCATCCTAAAATGATTAGCTGTGTGAAATGATGGGAAAATGATCAGTCAAGCTGAAGAGTGCGCATTGCATTTGGCATGAAGTCCAAGGTCCGTCAAACGGCAGTGAAGGGAATTGATTTGTTGTCAGCGCTCAATCAAAGCTTACAGGAGGTATTTTCCTTTATGCCTTTTCCTGAATGTACGGCAGCCTGTGTTTTGCTTGTAATGTCCCTTTAAATCCAGTGGCATTCAATTTGTTGAGCCTAGAATCAGTACAAGTGTCCTTTAACACAAGAAAAAAAAATCAGTGTGTGAAATGGACCCAAGCATCAGCCGAGACAAAAGGGAGGGTAACGTTTGTATTCTGTGCTTTACAATTCTTAAATGAATCACTGCCTGTCTTCAGTGTCTTCTGGATATAAAAGCTTCCCTGACTGCTTGGAAATAGCTTTTTCCTGTTTTCGTAGTGAACAGTTACATTTATATTATCTCAGTAACTGATGGTGTCTCACTTTTCAAGTATAATTTTTTTTTGTAATGTGCTTTCTGCGTTACTGACTTCAAATATTACTCCACTTAGATGAAAAGACAGAACTTAATAAGGTGTAAGACAAGGCAGTAGAATCAGAGATGGCAGCATTACATAGTTCAGCTTTACAAGCATTCATTTTGTTGACACCCCTTTCCAGAATGTGAGGAAAATGCATTATAGTACATGGAATGTATGTTGGACAGAAAGCCAACCACAGCATTAATCACGAGTGCATCAGTTTAATAGTTGTGAGGTGTTGGAATGTGAATAAAAGCATAAATGAACAATTAAGATTAACAATTAAGACATAACTACGAATGAAGACCTTCATTGCCCATAGGGGAAATGGTCTTATACGTAAAGAGCTTACAGACATAAACAAAAATTCAATATTGTACTGTATCAGGCAGCAGGTGACACTACAAATCTTATAAAGACAGTATAATTAGCAATGTGATTGGCCAGTCTGTGATGATACATTTTATGATGAAACTCTTTTACCAAATCCTATTTATTCAAACACTGAATTCTACTTGTTATGTAAATACACCAGAGTTCTCCTGGACCAGGTCTGACACATCTGGTGAGAAAAGGGCAGGACCTGTCCAAAATTCTCTGTGCAAAACCAGTGTTTTGGTGCTCTGATAAACACCGTGCAGCCAACCAGGGCTGGACCCGCCTTCTGGAATACAGGCACATAGGGCAGGGGACTGCCAGGGCTGGCAGAGAGAGTCACCGCCTGCAGCTCAGAGCAGGCAGTCTATCTGAAGCTACACAGGCTTGGGCCTGGCTGGTATAGAAAGCTGGGCTGCTGCTGGAGGAGGTGCTGGTGTGGCTGACAGGGGAGCCCATCCTGTGGTCAGTGTGGACCCCAATGCCCCAGTGCAGTGCTGGGGGGCACTGGCCAGCAGGTTAGCCCATCCTGTGGTCTGTGTGGACCCCAATGCCCCAATACAGTGCTGGGGGGCACTGGCCAGCAAATTAGCCCATCCTGTGGTCAGTGTGGACGCCAATGCCGCAGTGCAGTGCTGGGGGGCACTGGCCAGCAGGTTAGCCCATCCTGTGGTCTGTGTGGACTCCAATGCCCCAATACAGTGCTGGGGGGCACTGGCCAGCAAGTTAGCCCATCCTGTGGTCTGTGTGGACCCCAATGCCCCAATGCAGTGCTGGGGGGCACTGGCCAGCAGGTTAGCCCATCCTGTGGTCTATGTGGACCCCAATGCCCCAATGCAGTGCTGGGGGGCACTGGCCAGCAGATTAGCCCATCCTGTAGTCTGTGTGGACCCCAATGCCCCAGTGTAGTGATGGAGGCACTGGCCAGCAGGTTAGCCCATCCTGTAGTCTGTGTGGACCCCAATGCCCCAATGCAGTGCTGGGGGGCACTGGCCAGCAGGTTAGCCCATCCTGTGGTCTATGTGGACCCCAATGCCCCAATGCAGTGCTGGGGGGCACTGGCCAGCAGGTTAGCCCATCCTGTAGTCTGTGTGGACCCCAATGCCCCAGTGTAGTGATGGGGGCACTGGCCAGCAGGTTAGCCCATCCTGTAGTCTGTGTGGACCCCAATGCCCCAGTGTAGTGATGGGGGCACTGGCCAGCAGGTTAGCCCATCCTGTAGTCTGTGTGGACCCCAATGCCCCAGTGTAGTGATGGGGGCACTGGCCAGCAGGTTAGCCCATCCTGTAGTCTGTGTGGACCCCAATGCAGTGCTGGGGGGCACTGGCCAGCAGGTTAGCCCATCCTGTGGTCTATGTGGACCCCAATGCCCCAATGCAGTGCTGGGGGGCACTGGCCAGCAGGTTAGCCCATCCTGTGGTCTGTGTGGACCCCAATACCCCAGAGCAGTGACTGGGTCATACTGTACAATACCCCTGGATATCTTTCGAACAAGTAGGGATGGTACCCCAATGTTCTAGCTAAAATGGCCCACTGTGATGCCGTATTAGATTTGGCCTCCTAATCATCCCCTACATCTCATTGGTGAATTCTCTCCTGCCCTTTCACCACCTTAACTACTGCGTGGTGACGTACTGGTGCAGAATGGCAGCTGTCTAGGTGGGGGCCACACGGTGGTGGTTCAAGTGGCTCCCCATTGGTTCTGTAAAGTGGTATGTAAATGTAACCAGTGATTCATTCATTTGCTCCTTTCACCAGTGGGCCCTCGAGCAAGGCCCCTAACCCGAGTTACTCCAGGGACTGGCTGACCCGGTTTTCTTAGTTGTACATTGGTTTGGATAAAATAGCCAGCTTGATAAATGAATGTGAATGCATTGTTACGGTGCAGAAACCTTAGAGTTTTATGAATTTTTGTATTTGTTGTGTGTTGTAGCTGTGGTTTTTTGTGGAGTTTGCACCGATCAGGAGTGGCATTTTTTAATTTCAATGTTTGTTGAAAATAAAGACTATTCTATTCTATTCTATTCTATTCTATTCTATTCCAAATCAGACATGATAATCATCTGAAAGAGCTACATCACTTCTTGAAAAATAAAGCACCTGCTTTAGTTACAGCTCTGCTAAAACATTGCCCCCCCCACCCCCCAGATCATGGGGGTGCTTGACTGTAGATGGTGATAACGCATGGACTGCAGGACAGCAGCTGCAACACGAGGTCAATGCAAATGGACATTGGGTATGTGGGGGGGGGGGGGGGTCATTTCACTTCCCACAACCCAGACAGACTGGACTGCGTGTGGCAGCCTAGCCTCTCCCTCAAACCGCAGTCACAGTCGGCTCGTATAGAAGAGTTATAAAGAGACTCGTAAAAGTTCTTATTTATCTGTGTAGCTCCCATAAAATGAGATGCCAGGAGAAAGTGGAAATTCATTACAACACATTTATTTGCAAAGCCCTGTGGGGGTGTTCTGAGGTTGTCAGATGAGGCAAAAAAATACAGGATCTCATTTGGCGGCGGATGGATTTAATTACGCCATTGTTCTGAAAACAATACATGTAAAGCAGTTTTAAAACAGAGTGCAGTATGCAGACTGCAAAAAGTTTACACATTGCTTGATTAAATTAAGTACATCTGTTCACCTGGATATTATAAAAATGGTTCATTGCATGACTGTCAGATGTTTTAATAGACAGGATTATTTGTATAATAAAACATTTTGGTAAATCCTTGGTCGACAGTTTTATAGGGTTAGAGCTGGAGAGTTTGTTAAAGAAAGCCCACAAACATTTATTTTATTGTGTGGGATTCATTCTGAATTTGAATTAGATAATATTTAGATTTTTGCCCAATAATTTAGGAAGTCATCAGTACAACAAACAATTAACTATAACTGTCAGAAAATATTTAAAATTAAACTAAAAGCATCAAAAGTATTAATACACTTTGAAATTGCAAGCCTATTTTAAGTTAGACAGTTTGGTAATGGACACCATGTTAATTAATATAATCGCTTAATAATGGATCACATGCTTTGAATTAATCTGGACAAACACCCCCCTCCCTCCCCCCAATGTATGGTAGAGGAAAGTGTGCTGTTTCTTTGAGTTAAGGCTCGGATTATGGAGAATCAAACGTCTGGGATAAAGACAGCGAACACCCCCCTTCAGTGCTATTAAGTAGTGATGGCAGGATTCTGAGAGAGAGAAACAATTTGGACACTTGATTCAGAAAAACATTAGATTTTTCAAAACGTTGGAACAACGCACTACAGTGACATCTAGTGGCCGAATGGTGCTCAATCAAGCCAGTAATAAATTATTATTAAAACATATCGTGTGATGCCTGCAGAAGTGTTAATATGCATGTAATAAATCATAATTCAGGTTGAACATGCATTAGTTTTAAATATGCCTCAGCTTTGGTGCACTGCTCATGTGCCTGCTTAGTATAATGTTTATCAAAACATTTTAAAACACCGCTAAAACTAATGATCTAATAATAGACATGTGAGGATAAAAACCCTTCGTCAGTGTTTACATACAGAAGGTAGGCCCACTGGACCACCTGACTGTGTTGTGCTGACCCCAGAACAGTCAGGGTGCTGTGACCGTCAGGTGGTGATGGCGAGACAAGCATTTCATAGTGTGTCCCTCAAAGTGATGCCATAGGGCAGACCTGGGCCTTTTTCTAGGTTTCTCCGTGTTATACATGTTGTTGTAGCAGCACAGGTCGGATCCATGAAAACAGTTTATTCTACAAATCCCAACACTGGTACAAAGGCAGGGGTCAGTGTTCAGGCAGAGGTTGGAGCTCACAGATAATAAAACAGCAGGACACAGAAACCCAGACTGCAGTAATACCACAGCTTGGTACAAGACCCTCGAGAGACTGAGGCAAGACTTCGGAAAGACCTGAGGTTTACAAGTAGACAGGCTTCATGTAACTTTCATAAGCCTTTGTAGCTGTTCCAAGTGATGTCAGGTAGCACTTATTTCCAGACCGGGATCCTAGATATTATTTTGTGCCATTTATTTAGGTGGTTCCATTTTCCTATAGCAAATTGAGACATTTCGGAAGAGGCTGATGTAATGAAGCTCTGCCCACAGCAGCCGCTTAACTCTGTCAGTTTGACACAGACTTCGGAGCAATATATGGAAACACTTTTCTTCAAATGACTGGAAGCAGTTTTCGAGGCCGTTTCGAGTTTGACATTGCTCTGCACTCGGATGACTGAGGGCTGCGTCTTTGTTCATGATCGATGATCTCAAAGGAGTTTCGCAAAAAAGGATCTTAGGAGACTGGTGTGGGAAAAAGACCTGACCGGGACAGAACGCATCTCATTATGTGAGGAGGTTTCTAGTTAGCTAGAAGATACTGGATAGCTGTGGCAGGAAATCGTGTGGTACGATGTGATCACAGTGGAACTTATTGGCCTGAATTCCAGGTGATTGTGGGGACCGACTCAAACACCCCACAGCAGCTGGATCACATGTGGCTGCAGAAACCAGGGCGATAGCAGCGTCATTGTTTGGGGATGCCATTCGGCAGCTGGTTAGGCCTTATGGAAAGATGACTGACATACAATACACTGCAAGCCTGAATAAAAACACGGCACTTCTGCCAGAAAACTAGGAGGGGAGTTTCTCTCATCGGGAAAATGATGCAGAGCCTAAGCCACACTGAACCTAATGCCTCCAAGCCCAAGGCTGCAAAACTATTTATATGATGTGAAAAACCTGTTGGGGAATGAATGCTCTTCTCTAGGTGCTGTATACCTGAGGGACAGCTGCCTGATGTTTCCTGCGATATCCTGCAGCTGGCGTGGGTAATGGAAGCGAGCGCCGAATGCATTTCCATTTTCAGCACACCGAAGCCCTCAGAAGTCTGATTGGGGTTTGATTTGGCATGAGCTGGGAGCTGAGTATATGCATTAAACAATGAGCTATGATCAGGAAATATTTCAGTTGTAAGAGCAATGAGTGGAAGATATTTATTCTTGATTTAAAATATTTTGACTACGTGGAACTGTGGCTTTGGGGTCAGCAGGGACACCCCCACGTTAACGGGACTGGTGGGTGCGGATGTGGCTCAGGACTATAGGGAGTTCACCCAGAGTTCTGCGTGTCCTCGTCATGAACAGCACTGGCAGAGGACATCTTCTGATGCCCCAGTATCTGCCCTGCGCTGCAACAGGCCAGAAAACTGCTGCTTTTGCTGCAAGCTTTGGATCAGTGTGCGCAAAGAAGCATATAACGCAGCACCAGTGCATTTTGCAGTAAGTGTCAGACGGAGGGAAGTGTAAACTCATTTTTTAATTTAATGCCCTTCTTAAGTTTAACTTAACATAAAATACAGATGCTCCACACTTTGCGATGGTTTGACCGTGATGAATATTTAGTAGTAAAACTCCGAATTTTGATCTGATCCGGCATAGCAATGTGCTATGAGATACTTTATTGATGCAAGCAACTGCAAGCATAAACATCTCATAGTGTTTAACTGAGTATCGCATAGTGAGGTTTTATTTTCTATATGAAATTTTACTTGCAATATTTTTAACTTCCCTGCTGAAAGTGGCAGCATCAAGAAGCATAGCCGATTACCGGCACCGCTGCCATAATGCATGTACTTATACCTTATGCTGTGCTTTGGTGCTGCTAGACCAGCATCATTAATGAAATATTGCTGGTGGAACAGCTTCATGTGCAGGCAGACCAGCACGGCTATGGTGGCCAGCACCAAACCAACGGGGTTACGACGGGTTCCTCGGAACGTAAACCCATCACAAATCAAGCTTCGGTGTACGTTTCATATAGAACTAACAGCAATTAATTCCAAACAAAAAATACATATATAAAATAAAGCTACAATTATCGCAGACATGTATAGAAATGTCTTTATATAATGGTACAGTTTTGACCCCGCCAGAAAGAATGAAAATCGGTGCTGGATTCCACTCCAGGAAGAAGCATTGAGCCCTGAGTAATTCCTTGTTTTTCTATTTGAAAACAGTATGAGTTCTGTTAGTGACACGAATTAGGCCCTGACATTTGCAGTTAAGGGGGCATTGTCTACCATGCTAAACTCACACTTGTCAGTCCCCAGATCTCCCGCCCATACCGCTCACTTCACTCCTAATAACCCCCTTTTATTGTTCAAACTGCGCATAATGTCATCTGATGTGCTGCCTTTGCTTGTTTCATGTCAGGAAAAAGCATATGCTTTCAAACATCCGATATGTCTAAGGTCTCACAGCTTCTCTAAGCTGACAGCTGAATTCTGAAAATGTAAGTTTTTTGCGTGATATTCAGGCGCAATAGTTTTCCTTGAGGAACATTCAGGATGGATGGAAGCTCTGCTTATGTGTGTGCATTAAGAGGGGTAGTTTCTTCATCTGATAATGGACCCTTGATTTTCTTCCGTGTTGTCATATGTGGCTCACGGCGCAGCCTTTGGAAGCTTGTACACTCACTCCAAAGGCAAAGAGGCTTTGGGCCAAGATAACAGTTAGCGGGGTCGCCCCTTTTATTATTATGAACATTTTGAAAACATACCTCTGTGTGGTGACTGAAAAGGAAAAAGCAGTATGGCTGCAGTGTACCGTGGGATTATGGGATGGCTGATTGTGGGGCCAGGTGAATTGAAGATTATCAGGCAGGAACAGATCATTAACCTCTGGGTGGTCAACGTGGGGCACATTCATGTGTGAAAGCAAAAGAGATGGCCCTTTGAAGGAACTCACTGCTACGTTTCAAGTTGCGTTCAAATGCTAAAGTCTTCCTTGGGTGCAGTGTATTGTCAGTAGAAATAAATCTCAACTTGGAAATTAAAAGTTGGTGTTAAATTGCAATCAATACCGATATTAATAAATAATACATTAATAGGGCACATTATCCACAATGGAATGGCGGGTGCTAGCATTCATATCCCTTTTCACAACATACAACAAATCCTTTAACAGTCTGCCACATGATTAAAGAAAAACAACTGCGCCATCTAGTGTTTTTTTCCATAGTAACATGGAACATCCGGTGCCGTATCAACGTTCATCCGGGTGTGTGCGCCTCTAAGGTTTTCTTTAGGGCTGTTACTATCGATTATATCAATAATCTAATAATCTACCTATTAATTTGACAATTCATAGAGTAATCATTTATGTTATTATATGTTATGTTAAACATTTGAATTGCTGTATGCTCGGTCACACGTACGAAAAAATTGTAGGCACTAAATTTGCATGTTAGCTAAAGTTGCATTTTTGGCAGTGGAAGAAAACCAGAGGATCACGCAGGGTGAACGTGCAAACTCCGCGCGCACAAAGCCGCCGCGTGCGTGCAGCGCTCGCTACCCCCCCGCGCCTCGCTTCGCGATGTGCGGTGTTAATGTCGACATGCATTTCATGTACAAACCGCAAGGACTAAGTTAGTCCACTACGTTCAAACCAATTCGTTGCGCTGAAACATTTTTAATCATAGGAAACCAAAATTAGCACGCTCTGCGATTTTAGAAGTGCCGTAGAAGGAAAATCGGACTTTTCTTTTTCGAATAAGTCAAGTTCGGTCCACGGAAATAACATTCCGTATATTTCAAACATTGCTGTTCCATTTTTCAAATATAATTCCTAAATATGTAAAAGAATGAATATGTTTTGAAATTCCTAAACTGTTACGTAGCCGTATCAACCACGCTCCAAATGGAACATAAACCTTCTATTACAGTTACATACTGCTCGAGGAAACAAAGCGGACCACTCAAGCGATCATTTGCAATCACCGAGCAACTGGCTGCTCCTCAACATCCCAAACACAGGGCTGGACGCCCGAACGCCTCCTGCTTCATCTTACCTGTAGTGGTTCTGCGTGGGCTATCGCGGAGCCTCGCTGCAAACCAGCCAATCAGAGCGGAGCTCATTAACATATTAATGAGCCCGCTAGATAAGGGAAAACAGCCTGTTACGTTCTAGGGCCTAATTATAGGGACGTAAATGGGCCTGTAAACCACTTCTGGACATTCTTCTACCAAACCAAGTTCACATTCCTTCTGTGAACACCAGAGAACAAAACAAACAAACAAAAAAAACAAAATACATTCTATGGCGCCTTAATGATGGTTCATTTTCAGCATTATCTTGTATGTTAAAGAAAACAAAGTTTTCCATCGCTGCTTCAGCTCTGCATGTGCTCTCCTACACAATCATAATTATTCACATCTTTGCTGTTGGACTTACTCATATATATTCTGCCTTCCATGGTGACAGTGAGTTTTCAGTTCTGCTTTGTATCTGTTTGCTAGACTGTTAAAATAACTTAAAGTCATTACAAGACAGGCTAGGCTACTCCTGCTACCATATCAATGCTAACCTCGCATTACTGGGTGAGCCCATCAAACCTGAGTGTCTCCTTCTAAGCTGTATTTCCATTGCAGTCATTCTGTGGTTATATTTAAATACTGCCTTGCAATACTGACAGACGACTGCATTTTCATTCACTTTTGATGTGAAGTTCTTCCATGCAAATGATGCTTTCCCTTTTTATTTGGATCCTCATCCATTTACGGTCATAATTCCACTACATTGCTGAACAATCGATTAGGAAATTTTGATGATCTGCAGATGCTGTGGTTCGATTTGCCTAGTATCTCTGCTGAGACAAATATAGCAAAGGTCCCTGAAGGAAGATTAACACTCCAGGCAGCTCTTAGCATTCCTGATGCACAGCAGCCTCCTCACCACACCGGGGCGCCGTACCGTCAGGGGCCTGTTCCTTTACCCTGAAATCATCCCGCTGTCACTTTGTCTTCTGTTGCCTTCTGTGTGAGACAACAAGTGGCTTGAATTGTCCATATCCTGCCTACATCACCACCAGGAGGTGCTCAAGTGCCATAATAACAGTGTTGGCGGGGGGGGGGGGGGGGGGGGGGGGGGGGGGGTTGTGTAGGAGGCAACTCAGAGTTTCTCATTATTTACCACTAGATGTCCCCTAAAATTCTCACGTTCATTTCTGATCTCCTTTCCAGCACTAAAAGTTGTGTGCCAAATGGTATAATCGTGTAAGTGAACACTATGGCCTAATAGGGAAATGTTTTTGCAAAGCGTTTGCCCATCTGTCCTGGGCTGTGGGATTTCCCTCTGGGAATTCTGTGCAGCAGGTCCGAATCACATTCCGGAAAGCTCTCTGTTCGTGCTTTCACTCTCCGCCGTGATGGCGTCCAGAAGAGCTGTGTGCCTCCCATTAGGTCCCATCACTGCATCATATGCCAGTGTGGATGGGGTCAGGGAGGCGGAGCCAAACCAGCAAATGGGGGACACTGTCGGTTCAGCTCAGATCTGGCGAGCAGGTTCATTAGCGACATACCAGAGCCCAGAAATCAGAGAGCCAGCTGATGTACTCAGATCAGCAAGAGGGACCCTGTGCAGGTACAGCTACGCCGGCCAGACTTTCGCGGGGAAGGTGAGTGCTGGGCTGGAAGTGCAGAGAGGGAACGTCTAAAGCAGGGCGGCAGGTCACTGGTTACGGCACGTCCTGCTGTGGGGCCCCTATGAGTATTTTGCAGTAACTTTCCGCTAAAAGCACATTTCAGTTTTATCCTGCTGTATGGAAGTTTTGGGTATGAAAAGAATGGACTTTAGAAATGATTCAGAGGCAGAGACGGGCTCAACACGCATAATGGTTCAGCTTTTAAGGAAACCATCGTGTCATGTGGGAATGACATTCCCAGACTCAGGGACGGGGGCTAGACCACAGGGGATGGTTAGGCCCCCTGTCTGGCGATGCGAAAATGATCGACCCTCCGGCAAGGCTTGGGCGACAGTGTTGGCGGAGCATGATGTGCCCCTTGCTTAGCAAAGCCAGGTAGGTGATGGAATCTATTCTGCGAATAGACACACTCGTGTACCCCTACTCGTAAGCATGTGCTCCTGCCCATGCTGTTTGGCACACACAGGGAGGCGGGGTTACCACAGGTCATCAATAATAAGCTGACTAAGCTTTGCGGAAGCCATAATGTGCTGTTTCTGTCTGGCGGGGAGTTTGGGGCAGGCTATGCAGCCCACATGTCTGTGGTCATGGAGTCGCGGCCATTATCAGTGCTTAATTACTCTGTCTGCCTGATGTGATAGAGCTCGACAGCCAGAGAATAGTCCATCCTTTGAGGTTCAAAAGCTTACGGGTATCGCGGCACTCTTCAGAAACCACGAAAATTAACCCTCAGTTACATTTTTTGCATCTCTTAGGTTATGTAGACAGGTTTCTGTGCAACGTCGTCGCAGAAATGTACACGCGCACCTAGTGGAAAGGAAGCAAAACTTTTTGAGGCATAAAGCAGAGATGGTAAGGAGATGTTGTGCAGGAAGATTCACAAACCACAGAATAAATGTTGGAAAAATGCTTAACCTTCCGAGAGGATCACCTCAGGTGAGAGAGTTGTATATATCAGGAATGTCGACTAGCTACTTTTAGCTAAATATATATATGAATAGCAAACTATCTCCATGATGACTATGCTGACAGTTAACTATTGTTAGCGAACGTTTCACATAATGTTACATTAATATGCAAATGAAAGACAAACAGTCCATCTCTGAAATAGCATTTTATTATTGAGTTGACAAGAATTTACAAACAAAGCGAAATCTACACTGATTAACTGTGGTTGACTCCGATCTAGTGATGACATTGTCCCTGGATGCCTCTGCACCCTGTAAAATTTGTAAACAAGAAACCCGACTGTGCACCTTATGCTGAAAGGTTAGTACCTGGTAATGTCTGCTGTAGCTGTGAGACCATGGAGTTCATTTGTGCTTTAAATAGGCGGGGTAGTGTGCTTTCAGGGTTAGGACACTGTGCCTGTCGTCAGAAGGTGACTGGTTCAAACCCCGCCCTTGACCTTTAACCCCGATGACTTCAGGGACCGGTTGACCCTGCATTCTTAAAGATGTGTGCTGCTGTGGACAAAAGCATCTGCTGATATGTATAATTATCCATCCATCCATCCATCCTCCAAACCACTTATCCTACTGGGGGGTCTGGAGCCTATCCCGGAAGCAATGGGCACGAGGCAGGGAACAACCCAGGATGGGGGGCCAGCCCATCACAGGGCACACTCACACACCATACACTCATACATGCACACCTACGAGCAATTTAGTAACTCCAATTAGTCTCAGCATGTCTTTGGACTGTGGGGGGAAACCGGAGTACCCGGAGGAAACCCCACGACGACATGGGGAGAACATGCAAATTCCACACACATGTGACCCAGGCAGAGACTCGAACCCGGGTCCCAGAGGTGTGAGGCAACAGTGCTAACCACTGCACCACCATGCTGCCCCGTATATAATTATATATAATATATAAAAACACACACACACTGTGGGCCTTATTAATTCTAAATGACCCTAAATGCAGCTTGGATTGAACACAAATGAACCATCAAAATAAGTGTGGCTCTTAAACAGACCAAACTATTTGCAGTATTTCAATGACACACATGTGTATGATATGTCATGGTTATGTCCTTGCCACAAGCCAATAATAAATAAATAGATAAAAGATGCAGACGAGGGACTTTTAAGTTTAATTTTCACTTAAATTCTTCCAAAACTTTTGTGGGGAAGGGAAAATAATTTCAGACATGTTTTGGCAGCTGAATGTAATTACATTTCATATTCTTAAGGCTCTTTTATATTTCAGAAAACCACCACAGAACAGAGTTAGGTGTGTTTGTCTGCATTGACCAAAATAAAAAACACAGATAAAAAAAACATTTTTGAAGAATATTAATTTGCAGTTTCTAAGCGAAGAATCATGTTACAGACTTTATAAATGTTATAAGTTCATATATCGACAAAGACTTTGGAAAGGGATTTAACCACAAAGTGCTGTCCGCTTCTTATTGCTGCTGTGTGAAGCTGAAAGTGGTCTGATCTTCATAAGGATCTGTACTCAGCATGCATCTGCTTTTAATCACTGGTGTTGGCCTTAACGTTGCCTTTCAGTTGTGCTTATTTCTAGAAACAAATCTTGAAGCAGATGAATTGTTTGCCAGAGAGACTCATGTTTTCTGGGGGGTCCTTTTGTCTGCTTTCATGGAGGCGGAACAAAGTTTGGGGGAGTCGGCCCAAACCTCATCACGTTTTTTTGGTTCAACCACGGAGCAAATTGAAGCTTTTCGTTAAATGGCTAATTTTCTCTGTCAGCAGCTAATGAAAGAATTTAAAGCAGTTTACAGTAACTCAGGGAAAATAAAAGTTTTATCACCAGTGCTGGGCTCTGTATGCAGTATGTTGGATGTGAGAATTCTTGTGGAAATAAATTTATTCTTCACTAAATGTCAATAAATGTTATTCAGTAATAAATGTTATTGCTGGCAGAAGTGCGTTTATCCAGTAAGAATAAAGAATTTGCGTTATTGCATATCCCCAGCTGAGTGCTGCTCCACCACTGCTCCAGTACTGGGGGAATGTGATCACCGGTTTTGGATGGATGGAATGGATCACTGAGTTTTCATGTTTCCCTTCTGTGGCCACATCAGTCGTCATGACTCACGAGCGAGTTTCTTACATGGTGGACAGGAAAAAAGTTAAACATGTAAATTTGGGGTTTGAGTCCAGTTTCCACTGCAGTGTGATTGGGGGGAGAGATCTTATGTAAGCGAGGCAAAGAAAGTGCAGGGATTGCTGGTGGGTGGGTGGTTTCTGGGTGGGAGGTGCATTTCACAACAAACATTCAAAAGGAAAAGTGATTGTAGCCTTTGTTTACGATGATATTGTCCAAACCAGTGTTTCGACAGACCTGAAAGAGTCTTTTGGAAATGTTCTCAGTTGCTTTTCAGGCGGGGAGGTAGGCTGAGTAGTTATGGAATCTGTTTATTGCATGCAAGGTAGACTGCCAGCACCATTCTACAAGGTTTCAACAGGAAGAACTCAAGCATGCGGTGACTGCTAGGTTGCTTTGCTAGAGGACGGCTGTCTTTCTTCAGCCGTTGATTGAGAGCTTCACCACATCCCTGCACACTGGCTGTCCTTAGCGTTCGCCCTTTGTGTCTCTACGTCATCAAGTGTCTCAAGCTATTTCTCACATTCAGTTCTGTTTTTCGCTCTTAGTCCGTTATTCTCTGAGGATACGTTTTCTTTTTGCTCCAAAGCCATAAAGTTGTGTAAAGGTCTGCAAAGGTCGTGAATACATCCTCTGCAAAAAGTCCCTGAGGTTTGTGATGTAGATACTCACTGGCAGGTAGGTTAACACAATAATGTTAACACAATAATGTTAACACAATGCATTTTTTCAGTCTATAATATAGCAGCTCTTTTTATTCTTTATTGGTTTGTCAGTTAGAAAATAATAATAATGTTAGGAGCTGCATAGCACCTTTCCCTGAGAACAGAGAACCGTTTGTTTTATGCAATTTAGAATAGTTGGGGCTTCAACCACGAAACCCCCCCCCCACCCCCCTGCCACAGTCTTGCACAAATACTTTCCATTATCTCTGCCAAGTGAACCCGCTGACGTGTTTATTTTTCATAAAGGTTCTTGTTCCTTTTCTTTCAGATTCATCTGGAGGGGCACTAATTGATCGATGCCTGTCCTGGGGTCATGAAGGCTGCTCGCCTTGTGCTAATTGGCCAGCTGGCAATAGCTATTTGTTTGGGGGTGGGCAATGCCAAGCCAGCCCAGGCCCCGCTGCTGCGCCAGCGACCCTTCATCGTGGTCTGGAACGCACCCACTGAGGCCTGCCGTCTGCGTTTCCACGTGGACCTCGACCTGCGTGTCTTTGACATCGTGGCTAACCACAACGAGACCCTGAGTGGCCCCAATATCACCATCTTCTACCACACCCACCTGGGCCTCTACCCCTACTACTCCCGTGAGCGGCTACCCATCAACAGCGGCCTGCCCCAGAACCAGAGCCTGGTCAAGCACCTCAGCAAAGCCCATGCTGACATCGACAGCCTCGTTCCATTCAGGGATTTCCGGGGCTTGGCTGTCATAGACTGGGAGAACTGGAGACCACAGTGGGTACGCAACTGGGGCTTCAAGGATATTTACCGCAACAAGTCCAAAGAGCTGACTAGAAGCCTCCACCCACAGTGGCCCGAGAGTAAAGTGGAGAAAGAGGCCAAGGAGCATTTTGAGAGGGCCGATCAGTCTTTCATGATCTCCACCCTACTGCTGGCGAAAAGCCTGCAGCCCGATGGCCTCTGGGGCTTCTACCTGTTCCCAGAGTGCTACAACTATGGCTATAAGCAGCACCCAGGGCGCTACACTGGTGAATGCCCCAGCGTGGAGCACGTCCGCAACGATCACCTAATGTGGCTGTGGAGAGCGAGCACTGCCCTCTATCCCTCTATCTATCTGGACTATGAGCTTAAGTCTACGCCCAACACTCTCAAGTTCGTCCACTACCGTGTCAAGGAGGCCTTGAGAATCGCCTCCATCGCCCGCAGTGACTACATACTCCCAGTCTTTGTCTACTCCAGGCCCTTCTATGCCTACACCTTCCATGTGCTCTCAGAGGTAAGGACAATGGCAGTGCACATGCTCAGTCCTCCTTTTCAACTTCCTTTTCAACAATTTAAGTGAGGATCTAAGCAGACACTTTGAACAAGATTCATACAAGCTAACTGTGTTTGTTAAATCTGTCATACTGAGGGCTAAAGTCGTGAATAAGCTGGTAGGTAGTTCAGTGGTTTGTGCTCTTAATTCTGAGGTTATTCTGGGTTTCGCTAAGGGTCCTATTCAGTATCCTGAATTTAAAAATATCCAGATGCGTTTTGTTGGGTACAAGGATGGGAGAAGTACAGGGTGGAATTTTTAAGCGAATAACTCATCTGTAATGTTTCCTCCACAGAGTGACCTGGTCCACACCATTGGAGAAAGTGCCGTCCTGGGGGTGGCGGGGGTGGTGCTTTGGGGTTCCTCTGAGTATGCCCAATCTCAGGTGGTCATATCCTCCCCCTCACACCTTCAGATATCCATAATACAGCAGTAAATGGGTTACGTTTGAACCTCTGGGGCAGCGTGTGGCTCAGTGGGCTAAGCCTGTGCGCCTGTAATCAGAAGGTCGCAGGTTCAAACCCAGCCTCAGCCTGTGGGTCCTTGAGCAAGGCCCTTAACCCCCAGCTCCCTGGGTGCCGCTACGGGTGGCAGCCCTTTGCAGACAACTTCCTCTATGAAAAAAGAGCAAGTTGTGGGAGGCGTAAAGACAATTTCCCTACGGGGATCAATAAAAAAGTGTCAATTATTATTATGTGTCTATGAGGGTATAACATTACTAGCATGTCTTACTGACTCCCATAATGCATCCCGTCACACTGGGATGTGAATATTAAGATCAGATGAAACATTTGCCTTTGAGTTAGAAGAAATTTAGTATCTGTTTCCTTGTTTATGATTCCAGAGAAACTGCCTGGAAGTGAAGAGGTACATAGACGGCTCCCTGGGTCGTTATATTGTCAATGTGACCTCAGCTGCCAAACTCTGCAGCAAGGCTCTGTGCAGGAAGAACGGCAAATGTGTGCGGAAAAACCTAGACTCTGGGGCTATGCTGCACCTCAACCCCCGCTTCTTCCACATCCAACGCAACCTGGGCTCCCAGGGGCCTCGCTTTAGAATTAGCGGGCATCTCAGCCACGACGACATCTCTGAAATGAAGCACAAATTCACCTGTCAGTGCTACCACGGTTGGACGGGAGTCTTCTGTGAAGTGCCTGAGAGATCCCCCTACCCCCAACACCCACGGCACCACTTGATAAAACTCTTGGCCATCCTTTCCCTTCACTCCTCTCATTTGTCTGTACTCCTCATCTTCTGTGTCATTGTCAAGTGTCTCTTACAGTGGAAGCTGGCCTCTTATTTTAAAGCCTCCACAGTGGGCCAGACTCACTGACAGAATCCTTTTCCATGCTGAAGTATTAAAACAGGAGATGCTTTTAATAAAATGATAGACATTTTTTAAGTTCTATTGCTTTATTCATCTGTTTCCTGACGCAAAATAATCTGATGACAGAATAAAATCAGTATAACTAACACTCAAAGGCCATTGAGTATTTTTGCTAACCCATATCACTCGGAAAATGTTTCATCATCCGAAACTGCCGTTTGAAGAAGGAGCGATTTACGGTATGATTATGCGCCGTTTTCTTTGTAGAATCCTTTGTAGAATTTTGTATTTTTCCATCATCCTTTCTAGAGTTTCTCAAATAAAAAGCTTTTAAATTATTTCTTTTCAAAGCTTTCTGACTACAAGAGAAATCTTAATGTTGATGAGTGAAAAACAATATTGCCGTGACGTCTATAAAAAGTAGAACATTTTTGATTCATGGACTCAGTCAGATACATTATGGAGTATATTGCCTGTAACCAGTCACGCAGGAAAAAGAGTTTTGATGAATACCCCTTAGGGTTAGCGTTGCCATTGGGTTTAGAGCTAGCGTTAGCGTTAGAGTTGCGATTGGGTTTAGAGCTAGCGTTAGCGTTAGGGTTGCGATTGGGGTTAGAGCTAGCGTTAACATTAGGGTTGCCATTGGGGCATGGCACAGTAATTAGCACTGCCCCTAACACCTCCTGCCTGTGTTCATTTCCTTAGTGAGTTATTGTATGTGATTGTGTATGTGCGAGGTTACTCTGTGTTGCTTTGATCCCTTGCCTGTTCTCATTCCCTAACCTTGTTTCCTCTTGGTTTATAGTTGTTAGTCCATATTTGTTCTGTTCCCTGGTTGTCATTATTAGTTTATTATTATTCTTAGTGTTTTCCCTGTTTATGGCCCCTTCTTGTCAGTGTAATCTAGTTGTGTTTATAAACCCCTTTGATGTCGGAGCTGCCAGTGGATTGTCAATCTCTTCCTGCCTGCAAAACGCCATGACAGGTTAGAACTTACAGTAGGGTTAGGGTTGCCTTAAGGTTAAGAGTTAGGGTTGGTGGGTTAGTATTTGTTGCTAGGTAGGGTTATGGCTAGAACTGTGCTGATTATGCAGAATTGCAGGGCATATAGATTTCTGAGGCAGGAGCCCTGGCGGGGGCAGCCAAGGTATTTCATGCCAAGGAAGTCCTATAGGTATGAGGTGGATAACCTTAACCCTAATCCTAAACCTAACCCTATCCCTAACCCTAATCCTAACCCACACCAAGAAAGACCGTGTTGTGTTATGTTCCTATTGAATCTTAGCTTGACACTCTGAAGATTCTCTCATCCTAATCCACTTCATAAATATTCCAGGAAACAGCTTCATACATTTTTTAACTGTTTACTTAGAGTCTTTGAAACAATATTACAAACATAAAGGAGTTTATCCACAAAAAATATAGAAAATTCGACAGCTATCCTACCAGGAGGTCGAAGAACTATTTCACTCCAATCTAATCTTTCTCTCTCCTACTACCCCCAGATCCCCTTATCATAATAAAAGCACCCCAATAGTGTCCATCAGAACTACATTAAAAGTCCCGTTTTTAAACATTACAAGGTACAGTAAATCAAATAAATCTTAACATTTCCATACGGCTAGATCCTGCCAGAGCTGCACTCTCACAGAGCCATTTCTGCTTCTGTATGTAAAGTCTGGTATTATAGGCTCATGCTCTGAATTACCTGACCAGCAAATGCTGTCCGCTTTGATATACAAGGTTGTGATGGGACCTGCTGTCACCAGTGGTCATCACTGATTGCAATTTTGCTTCTGTAAGATATTTATGAAACAAAATTTAAATGAAGTGCAAAAATGCACATCTTTTGATCGACTGCAGCGTTCATGGTCGATACAAGATCTTTAGTACTAGGGTAGGCCCAACCCTTTTCGGGGGTCTGTGCAAAATTTTAATTGCCAAATCTGGGGGAGGGGGTGCAGGTACCGGGAGATCGATGCATATTCCCAAAGGAGGGGTCCCTAGTTTTGCTGCGACCTTGAGCTGCCATTCTGACTGCAGCAGACTGTCTCAAATGAACGCTTGGCTGTTTTCGCCGTCTTCCACGCCGATGTTTGGGAAGGTAGAGGCCGTAATCTCAGGATCATGACTGCATGCCCCTTCATTTTCGGCACTGTTTTCATAAGTACTAAACACTACTTCGGGTTTAGCCGGAGATGTTTTCCGAGCATTGCCTGCCTTTTCCGTAGAGCGTGCCGTTATGTGTGCCGCTATATCCTGGGGCACTGGGGTTCACGCTCTTCTCAGGGCTTTGCTGGGACTCATACAACCGCGTCATTTTGCAGGTAGTAATTACCCCAGTGCTTAGCCCTTTGCAGGGAATCTGCCAGCATTACAATTTCCTCTATAAAACTGTCATGCATAGTAAAAGGGAAAAAGTGCAGGCATTGGTTATAAAGGCAGCATACATGAGTCATAATGGAAAACTATTTAGGTATATAGAGCTGACAGTTTTTGGGTGCGATATTGTCCTATAACAGTCGATATTTTCTTCCCTATCTGCCTTTGTTTATCATGGATGAAGTTAAAAAAGACGGCTGACATTTCTGTAGTATTAAGGCATCATTTCACAGATACACTAAAAGTCAGAAATAGCTGAAAGGGTAAAACTGTTCTGACGTTTAGCGAAAAGCAGCTTTACAGTGTCAGAGGAAGCCGAGGCTCAGAGACAGCTGTCTGAAAGCAGGTTCTGATTCAATATAATACAATATAATAAGGAATATTTTATCATGATACGCTCTCAAAGAACTTAAGCGCCATTGCAAGGGAGATGTGGCCATCAGTGAGCCAGATGTGGTGTTAATTTGCGATAAAAGTGGGCGATTATGAGGTGTGTCTACCATCACTTACAAGATGTGACAATAATTGGTTAAAGCCTGGCTCAGAAAATGCAACATAAAAATGGAGACCACACATGCTGTGGAAGGTTAAAGAAAAAAGTGTTAGAAAATCAGTCAAGGACAACAGGCTAAGCAGGGATGCCCAGTCCTCCCTATCACCACCCACCTCCTCCAGCTCCTCCGGGGGAATACCAAGGCGTTCCCAGGTCAGCCCAGAGATGTAATCTCTCCAGCGAGTCCTGGGTCTGCCACAGGGTCTCCTCCCAGTTGGACATGCCCGAAACATCTCCCCAGGGAGCCGTTCTCTCCAGGAGGCATCCTACATAGATGCCCAAACCACCTCAGCTGGCTTCTTTCGATGCGGAGGAGCAACGTCTCTACTTTGAGCCCCTCCCGAATGTCCGACCTCCTCACTCTATGTCTAAGGCTGAGCCCAGACACCCTACGGAGGAAACTTATTTCTGCCGCTTGTATCTGTGATCTCATTTTTTCAGTCACTACTCAGAGCTCATGACCATAGTTGAGGGTATGAATGTAGATCGACTGGTAAATCAAAAGCTTTAACTTCCTGCTCAGCTCTCTCTTTACCATGACGGAACTGTACAGTGTCCACATTACTGCTGATGCTGCACCAATCTGTCTGCCGATCTCCTGCTCCCTTCTTCTCTCACTTGTGAACAAGACTCCAAGATACTCCTCTGCTTGGGGCAGCAACTAATCCCCCACCTGGAGAGGGCGATCCACCCTTTTCCAGTCAAGAACCATGACCTCAGACTTGGAGGTGCTGATCCTCATCCTGGCCCCCTCACACTCAGCTGCAAACTGCCCCAGTGCATGCTGCAGGCCAGAGCTTGGTGACGCCAACAGGACCACATCATCTGCAAAAAGCAAAGACATGATCCGGAGCCCCGGGAACCGGACCCCCTCTGCCACTTGGCTACGCCCAGAAATTCTGTCCATAAAGGGTTTGAATTGGTGACAAAGGGCAGCCCTGGTGGAGTCCAACGCCCACCGGGAACGAGTCTGACTTACTGCTGGCAGTGCGAACGAAAACGCTCGCAACGGTTATACAGGGGCCTGATGGCCCATAACAACAGACCCTGTACCCCATATTCCTGAAGGCCCCCCCCCACCCCCCCATCAGAGGACCCCTCGAGGGAGTCATACGCCTTTTCTAAGTCCACAAAGCACATGTAGACTGTTTGGGCAAACGCCCACAAACCCTCCTGTATCTTTGTGAGGCTGATGAGCTGGTCCAGTGTTCTGACAGCCAAGACGCCATCAAACATAGTAGTACAATTATGTAATTATGTAACACTGCACAAAACATTACACTATCAATTCATTTTCATTTCATACATACAAATAATGATGGTTTTTCATCATAAAAACTAACCATTCTTAGCTACAGTTACCCTAAACATGATGTATTTTGACATTAACATTCCTTGCAGGATCTCCTTTACAAAAGGACCCTGGGCGAAATGGCAGCATGACAGCAGAAACAGAAGCATGCAGTAAAACAAAATTAAATATTAAAACAATTAAAGCGGTGCATTTAAAATCAATCACATGAACGACATTTAAGCTTTAAAAGCCTTTTCGGCAAGGTGCCCAAGGTGAGTACTGCTTAACATAAGATCCCGGACTATGGGGAAGTCCCCCATAGGAATGCTCCTACATCTTCTCTCCGTATTACTTATCATGCTGCTTTAAGGTTCATTACAGAGGCCTCTTTACATTAAGCAGTACTCCAGAGCATAGAGAGGTCTCCTTAAGTTAAGCGGTACTCCGGAGCACAGAGAGGTCTCCTTAAGTTAAGCGGTACTCCGGAGCACAGAGAGGCCTCCTTAAGTTAATCGGTAATCCGGAGCACAGAGAGGCCTCCTTACGTTAAGCAGTACTCCGGAGCACAGAGAGGCCCCCTTACGTTAAGCATTACTCCGGAGCACAGAGAGGCCTCCTTATGTTAAGCAGTACTCCTGAGCACAGAGAGGCCCCCTTACGTTAAGCAGTACTCTGGAGCACAGAGAGGCCCCCTTACATTAAGCAGTACTCCAGAGCATAGAGAGGTCTCCTTAAGTTAAGCGGTACTCCGGAGCACAGAGAGGTCTCCTTAAGTTAAGCGGTACTCCGGAGCACAGAGAGGTGTCCATACGTTAAGCAGTACTTCAGAGCACAGAGAGGACTCCTTAAGTTAAGCGGTACTCCGGAGCACAGAGAGGCCTCCTTAAGTTAATCGGTAATCCGGAGCACAGAGAGGCCTCCTTACGTTAAGCAGTACTCCTGAGCACAGAGAGGCCCCCTTACGTTAAGCATTACTCTGGAGCACAGAGAGGCCTCCTTATGTTAAGCAGTACTCCTGAGCACAGAGAGGCCCCCTTACGTTAAGCAGTACTCTGGAGCACAGAGAGGCCCCCTTACATTAAGCAGTACTCTGGAGCACAGAGAGGCCCCCTTACGTTAAGCATTACTCCGGAGCACAGTGAGGCCCCCTTACGTTAAGCAGTACTCCGGAGCACAGAGAGGCCCCCTTACGTTAAGCAGTACTCCGGAGCACAGAGAGGCCTCCTTATGTTAAGCATTACTCCGGAGCACAGAGAGGCCTCCTTATGTTAAGCAGTACTCCGGAGCACAGAGAGGCCCCCTTACGTTAAGCAGTACTCTGGAGCACAGAGAGCTAAGGATTCAGCCTCCCAACCTTCTTAAAGGAGTCATTCACTCTGGGAATAACCATGATTCAAAATTCCGACCACAGCGACATTTCAGAGGGTACGCTAACATCTGTAATGTTTCTGCTCTGCTCTGCTCCGCATGCCGTGAATTCTCATTTGCATTTATTTATTTTATTCTTATGGCTTCAGAGAGATTCCATCACAAGACAAAAAAGTAACACTCAGCTCCATGTGGTCTGTCTGCCTTAGTTTTTTGGCTTCTACAGAAGACCACCCTTATTTACTTTCACTGATAGCTGTAAGCCCTGACCACAATGATTATTCACATTAATAAGCGACATGATAATTAAGACTTAGGGCTGTTCTGCCATATTTACTGTTTGAGTTTTGCTTCAGTTTTAATCAGTATACCATTCATTATTATTAATTATTATTATTATTATTATTTATAATCATAATTCTGTCTTTGTAGTCTTTGCTCTTTTAGCAATATGAATGCCTGAGGTATAATGAAATCATTATAAACAGCAGTAGAATAATCCCAGTAACTTTTATCAGGATTTGAATCAAACCTCAGCTCCTATTCTGCAGCCTTGTCAAGCTAAACCCTGAGTCTTGGGAACCACATGGGAGCAGTATCACATGGGAGATCGTGCATGAGCCTGCACTTACATTTAATGACGTTCCTCCATGCGTTGTGTCGCAGCCCATTGCAATCTTGCGATTCAGCAGTTTGCCTTTGAAGTGCCCCTCCAGCATAAACAACCACGTTATCAGGCGCATCAAATGCACGTTTGGCCAGAGTATCACACAGCTTTGGCTGAGAGAGACGTTACACAGTTCTGTGTGGCTCTGTGCGTTAGGGGTCTGTGCTTATGAGCAGAAGGTCATGGGTTCAAATCTCACTGTTGGCTGTATGGTTTCATTGATAGGCCCCTGAGCAAGGGAGAGTCCTGCTTTCTCAGTTGGTCATGCTTTTGATAAAATTGTCTGCTTAATAAATGTGATATGAGATACTTCATTCATCCCCGTGGCAAAAGTTTGACACGTGACAGTTTTTCCAACTATGAGTGATACAGAAACACATGTATATACAGTATGGAGTCAGAGTGCAGGAGCATCCAATGTGCAGCCCTTCTAGAGGGTATGGAGCCGGTAGTGACATGATCACTCTGGCAGCTGCAGAAGTCAAATCTCCAATGTTCGCTGTAGATTGCGGTGACTCAAAGCGTGCTAGCAGCTCTGGTGAGTCACTGTCAGTTGTTTTTGGCTCTGACAGGAATAAACTTCAGTATTTAGTACTGTGGCTATGGCACTTAAAATATCATTTACACATCTTTTTTTTTAATTAAAGCAATCTAGATGAATACCCAGAAGACTATTTAACGATTCTCATTATTAGTTCCAGAATCCCAAGCTGGAGGTTGACGCCCAGTTTTTAACAGCCTCCACGAGTCAAGGAGAGCCACCAGTTGTGTCATTTCTCCATGGGAGAAGACAACAGAGCAGAATGAACTCAATGGACAGTTTTATAAGGGAGCAGACAAGGACATGGGAATGGAGATCACAGAGCCAACTGGCCTTCCCTACCCCTTCCTATACTGGTCAGACTGGTTCACTATGAACAATGGGGGCATTTCCGACAGAAATCGGGAGGACTGCAGATCCACTGGGATCAGAATGAACAATTTCAACAATTGTAATGGCGACTGAGCGAGTCACTCAGAGGACCCGGCCCCTGCTGCGGGGAGTGTGGTTTCCGCCAAGACGCTTACTTGGGCCCCCAATTTAAAATTTTTTTTTTGGGTCAGAAGAAGCCTGTCTCCACTGAAACTGCTGAGAACACATTACTGCCAGGAGGGGGTGGGTTTCGGCGGGGGCAGACGGCCCTGAATCCCCGGCAACAAAATAAATTCCGAATGGTGGCGGGGTGTTCTGTCCGTCCAGGCGCCAGAGCCGCGACATGCTAACATCTGCATCCAATAGAGGGCAGAGGAAGCGGGCGGCTCTCACAGAGGTGCTGACCGGCCTCCCAGGCAGACGGGGCCTTTCTGTGACCCTAAACGTCTTTGCAAGCAAGCCAAAGGGATCAGTACCTCCAGGGATGGGGGGAGGACATCTTACGTCTTAGACGTCAGTCCTGAACATTGGTTAAGTGGGACACATACATGTTTGATTCTCTATATCTTTATGAGTTCAGATCTTCAGCTTTCAATGATATTTTATGTTTTAATATTTATAATTAGGATCATGTCTTTAAAGTGATAGAGAAAAAGCAGGCAAATAGAAATTGACAAATTGTCCCAGTTGACCAATCAGCAGCCGACTCGTCGTGAAGCTCTACAGTCTGAGCATGATGGCAAACGGGCATCTTCCTGGATTCCGTCATGCAGTCAGGCGTGTCCCCAGGGTCGGCCTCCTTCAGCAGAAATCTCCGGATCTTTTTGAAGCTCCGATAAATGTAAGGAAGTGCCCGTTAGTCTCGCCTCATCTTTGCTGCAGCTTTTCAACAAATGAAATCAGTTTCATTACAATGTAACTTCCTTTCCCTTAACTGTTCATTTGTTTGTTTGGCTTTTAGGCTTTTTAATTGTCTTTCAAATGTGATTTTATTGTATGTCTTTCTGCCTTCGTAAAGCCTTCGTAAAGTACTTTGAATTGCCTTGCATCTGAATTGTGTGAATTCTGAATAAATATGCTAAATAATATTACAAACTTAGCAAACTTCTATCACTAACTATAACCAACCATCCACGCTCACAAATATACTCACTGTGTCCTCCAGTGCTGAGAGATGTGTCACTGCGTATCTTCTCGTCCAACACATTTCAGTGTAAAGTTGACCCTTTTACAAAATAATGGCAAATAAATTGAAACTTGATATTATATATTAATGCAATATATTAAAAAATCCAGCTTTACAGTCGCAGGCCAACAGTATTTTTAGCTCTTTCAACAGGACATTAAGCATTAAAGACCGCTGTGCTAAGGGGGTTAGTGTGCACACCAATTGCCAGTACAGGATAATCTGCTTCATTTGGAGCCAGTCCTGAAATGCATGCGGAACATTTCACACTGCTGAATGCTTGTGGCGCACGCTTGCGCGCTTGCGGCTGACCAAAAGAATGTCAAAGGGAGTCAGTTGGTGTTTTCACAGTATTAGACTAAGTCGTAAGCGACTGATTAATCAAACCATATGTCATGGAGACAGAGATGCACAGTGCTCAGATTAACTGAGTGCCTACAAGTCTGCCTCATCATCAGAGCCTTGTAAGCGATCAGCGCACTTTTAAGGACATCCTGAACTTCATTAACAGCACTGGCACACTGTCTATGAGGGAGCAAGCAGGAGGCAAACATGTATCAACATTAAGTTCAGTAGGACATCCTGAACTTCATTAACTGCACTGGCACACTGTCTATGCGGAAGCAGGCAGGAGGCAAACCTGTATCAACATTAAGTTCAGTAGGACATCCTGAACTTCATTAACTGCACTGGCACACTGTCTATGGGGAAGCAAGCAGGAGGCAAACTTGTATCAACATTAAGTTCAGTAGGACATCCTGAACTTCATTAACTGCACTGGCACACTGTCTATGGGGAAGCAAGCAGGAGGCAAACCTGTATCAACATTAAGTTCAGTAGGACATCCTGAACTTCATTAACTGCACTGGCACACTGTCTATGGGGAAGCAAGCAGGAGGCAAACCTGTATCAACATTAAGTTCAGTAGGACATCCTGAACTTCATTAACAGCACTGATACACTGTCTATGAGGAAGCAGGCAGGAGACAAACCTGTATCAACATTAAGTTCAGTAGGACATCCTGAACTTCATTAACTGCACTGGCACACTGTCTATGGGGAAGCAGGCAGGAGGCAAACCTGTATCAACATTAAGTTCAGTAGGACATCCTGAACTTCATTAACTGCACTGGCACACTGTCTATGGGGAAGCAGGCAGGAGACAAACCTGTATCAACATTAAGTTCAGTAGGACATCCTGAACTTCATTAACTGCACTGGCACACTGTCTATGGGGAAGCAAGCAGGAGGCAAACCTGTATCAACATTAAGTTCAGTAGGACATCCTGAACTTCATTAACTGCACTGGCACACTGTCTATGGGGAAGCAGGCAGGAGACAAACCTGTATCAACATTAAGTTCAGTAGGACATCCTGAACTTCATTAACTGCACTGGCACACTGTCTATGGGGAAGCAGGCAGGAGGCAAACCTGTATCAACATTAAGTTCAGTAGGACATCCTGAACTTCATTAACTGCACTGGCACACTGTCTATGCGGAAGCAAGCAGGAGGCAAACCTGTATCAACATTAAGTTCAGTAGGACATCCTGAACTTCATTAACTGCACTGGCACACTGTCTATGGGGAAGCAAGCAGGAGGCAAACCTGTATCAACATTAAGTTCAGTAGGACATCCTGAACTTCATTAATTGCACTGGCACACTGTCTATGCGGAAGCAGGCAGGAGGCAAACCTGTATCAACATTAAGTTCAGTAGGACATCCTGAACTTCATTAACTGCACTGGCACACTGTCTATGCGGAAGCAGGCAGGAGGCAAACCTGTATCAACATTAAGTTCAGTAGGACATCCTGAACTTCATTAACTGCACTGGCACACTGTCTATGCGGAAGCAGGCAGGAGGCAAACCTGTATCAACATTAAGTTCAGTAGGACATCCTGAACTTCATTAACTGCACTGGCACACTGTCTATGGGGAAGCAGGCAGGAGGCAAACCTGTATCAACATTAAGTTCAGTAGGACATCCTGAACTTCATTAACTGCACTGGCACACTGTCTATGCGGAAGCAGGCAGGAGGCAAACCTGTATCAACATTAAGTTCAGTAGGACATCCTGAACTTCATTAACTGCACTGGCACACTGTCTATGGGGAAGCAGGCAGGAGGCAAACCTGTATCAACATTAAGTTCAGTAGGACATCCTGAACTTCATTAACTGCACTGGCACACTGTCTATGGGGAAGCAGGCAGGAGGCAAACCTGTATCAACATTAAGTTCAGTAGGACATCCTGAACTTCATTAACTGCACTGGCACACTGTCTATGGGGAAGCAAGCAGGAGGCAAACCTGTATCAACATTAAGTTCAGTAGGACATCCTGAACTTCATTAACTGCACTGGCACACTGTCTATGGGGAAGCAAGCAGGAGGCAAACCTGTATCAACATTAAGTTCAGTAGGACATCCTGAACTTCATTAACTGCACTGGCACACTGTCTATGGGGAAGCAAGCAGGAGGCAAACCTGTATCAACATTAAGTTCAGTAGGACATCCTTAAGTTCATTAACTGCACTGGCACACTGTCTATGAGGAAGCAGGCAGGAGGCAAACCTGTATCAACATTAAGTTCAGTAACGCTGATCAGTGACCTGGGCACCAATGTACCCGCTGGATCACAGCAAACTCCTTACTGTCTCCTCCTTCGCTTTCTTTTCTGCTCCAGGATAATTGCTGTGTAGTGGTACCATGAGCCGGTTCTGGTTCCTCCTCCTACTCAGGAAACACTCCCCCTTTCTCCCGCCGTATAAAAAGGCCCAGGGTGGGACTACGCTGCAGACCGTGGCATTGGGGGGGGGGAACGTGATGCGACACTGAAGCCCGGGGAGGAAGCGTAGCCCCCGTCGTTCTCAGGAGGGTTTTCCATGCCTGGAGTGGCAGAGCTGCAGCGAACCCATGGGTAAGCGTCTCCTCAGAGCAGACCTCCGGACTTAACAGCACAAGGCCTTCTTAACCTCACCTCTGCTTCTGCCCAGATTACTTCAAACATTGTGTAACAGCCTACGAGCACCTGAGAAACTGCTTTCTATAAGTGATTGCTAATGTCTGTTAGCCAGCACACGCCTTATGTCAGTCAATGTCTAGTGGTTTGCTGATGAGGGAGGGCAGGTGGATCAGTCAGTCATTACCAGTGGTTTTACAATTCAGACTGAAAACATCAGGAGTATGAAATGTGTCTTCTGCGAGCATTGAAGTAAAAACTCCTGCCATTAAAACAGATCAGATACCTCCTATCTGAAACATTGTTTAATATGAACAAAGCCATATGTTAATTACATTACATTTTCTGTGCAGGTGGTTGATTCTTGTCATGCATTGTGCCATAACACCTTTTGCCATAATCAGATATATAGCAAGTGCATCAGAGATGTCTAGAGATTGTTTCTAAACCCAGTCCACTGGGATGCTCAGACAGTCCACTTCTTTGTTCCCTCCCAGCTCCCAGCCAATCACAAACACCATATACCTGATTGGAGAAATATGGATTGTCTGGGCGTCGCCGAGGACTGGGTTCAGAAACACTGATCTACTGTAGGTGTTTAGTGCAAATACTCTTCCGTGCAAATAAACTTCAGCTGCAGTTTAAAATGCTTGGGAACATTTTCCATGGTGATAATTCTATACGCACATTGAAACATTGAGACTGACTTCAGATGTAGATCTTGCTGTCTATGTCTGGCCATGTGGTAGATCAAACAAGCGCTTTGGCGGCATTTACGACACAGTGAAGTAACCACTAATGTCATTTCGTATCCTTCCCTAATTTCTGGAATGCCTTGCTCTGCACTTTTTGAAGTTAGTGATGAAACTTGCCAACATGAATAATGTAGATACACATCACCATAGTGGCAAGTATTAATTCCATAAGTATAGGGTATAGGGCATAGGGTATAGGATATAGGGTATATGGTATAGGGTATATGGTAGTTCTCAGCTTGAACAGTCTTGTGGGTCCACAAAGATTTGTTCTTTGCCAAAGGAGAATTTCGGTCCCTCCAAGTATTCATCCATACATGTTTGAAAGAGTGACGTGTGACCTCAGAGAGAAAATGACCGTCCTGTCTGTGAGAGCTACTGCCACACTCAAACTGCACAAACAGCCTTTACTGTATGACATCTGGCAAGAGCCGTCTGTACCTTTAGGAGTCAGGAGCTGCTTGTGTAGGTCGCATTCGGTTTTTGTTGTATCCGCATACTGTACATGTGATTAATGCTGAATTACAATGATTCTTACACATTTTTCTTATCTCTTAACAGTAATTCATCACAAGGGGGTGCTCCAAGCATCAACCATTTGCCACCATTATGTTCTTCCTCGGGGGTCTGATTATTCCAACCCCTGGCTGATAAGCTGCCAATTATTTATTGTACTATTTAGCTGCTCTGGAAAACACCATATTTATATATATATGGCAATAAGCCTAGAAGCTGCTTGATTTGTTCAAGGACACCAATGTCGTACAATGAGCTCAGCACCCAGGTGTTCGTACAGCAATAGACTGCAGCAGTTTCTGCTGGCTACTTAATCTACAGAGATAATTATATTTTTTAACCTTCAACGTGGTGATAAACTGCGGAGCTAAGTGGGACATGATAAGCCTCAGATATGATTGGGGTGTTAATATATCCTAATACGATGACATCGTGCAGCAGTAGCTGACATGCATTCTCTAAGGGTTACAAGGTTACATTATTTCTGTAGGTTACATCTTCACAGTATTGTCCAAAGGATTACATTCTTTAACTGTTATTTAATTGTGTATACTATAATATATTCATTTGTATGTGAAATACTATATAAAACAAGTTCATGGTTAGAAGCTGGAACATGCAATGGGACATTTGAAGCACTCTTCACTGAGTGACACCAGCCACCCCGAGTGACATCATGTGGCATCTGAGTGACACGATGATGAGGACGGAAGCTGAAGCTCACAGCATGTTAAACGTGATGCTTTCTGACCTCACAGGCGCCGCTGTGAAAGGATGCGGGGCTTCTGAGCGGTGACGGCTGTGACGGCCCAGTGACAGCTGCCTGCGGTGAGAAGTACGGCAGGATGCCTGAAGTGACACCGTGGAGCACCAATCCCCACGCCGTTCGCATCACCCATGTGCTCACCATCCTCGCTCAAGTCGCCGTCGCTCTAAAACCTGCCAAGCTGCCTCTGATTGGCCGCAAGCCCTTCATTGCAGCCTGGAACGCCCCTTTGGACATGTGCGTCAGCAAGTACAATGTGAGCATCGACCTCAGTCTCTTTCACATCCAGGGCAGTCCCCGTGCCGTGAGAACGGGCCAGGACGTCACTATCTTCTACGCTAACCGTCTGGGCCACTACCCCTTCTACACGGAGCAGGGCAGGCCTGTTAACGGCGGCCTGCCGCAGAACTGCAGCCTCCAGTCGCACCTGCACAAGGCCTACCGGGACATCCGCCACTACATCCCTTCCCGCGACTTCCACGGCCTGGCCGTCATCGACTGGGAGTACTGGAGGCCGCAATGGAGCCGCAACTGGCACAAGAAGGACATCTATCGCAGGAAGTCGCGGGAGATGGTTTGGGAGGCCTACATCAACATGTCCGCGGTCCAGGTGGAGGAGCTCGCTCGACACGGGTTCGAGGAGAGCGCCAGAGCCTTCATGCAGGAGACACTGACGCTGGGCATGCGTACTCGGCCCCATGGCCTTTGGGGCTTCTACCTCTACCCTGATTGCCATAATTACAATGTGGACGAGACCAACTACACAGGTTCCTGTCCCCTGCAGGAGCGCGCGCGCAATGACGAGCTGCTGTGGCTGTGGAACAGCAGCACGGCGCTCTACCCCTCAGTCGCCATCAGACGCCGCCACGCAGACAATGACAGCAACCTGTACTTCTCTCGGTGTCGGGTGCTGGAGTCCTTACGCATCGCCAGCCTCACCTCTCTTGACTATGAACTGCCGACCTTTGTTTACACACGCATGGGCTACCGGGAAGAGGCCATGACCTTCCTTACCATGGTAAGCCTGGGCTAAACACCAGGGTCTAACTGAAGAACCCAAGGGCCAGTACATGAGCTGTGTGTATGATATTATTGAATAGCCTCCTGGTGATGCTACATCAACCGATCAGTTCAAAACATTTATTCCTGTCTGCTAACAACTGTGGTTTAGCACAGCTAAAATTCTGCTGTGAAATGGTATCCCCTCCTCACAATGACATTTTAGCCTCACTGGAAAACCTCTCTGGATGGAAACATGTGGTAGGTCCAGATATCCATGCTGCCACCTTGTGGTGACAGACGGTAGGCCTCACAAATACACGGAAACATTTTCTTTTTTGTAAATCAAAACTTGCTGTTTTGATGTGCAGTTGGTGTTTTCTCTGCATTGTGTGGGTTTCCTCCAGATATTATTGTTTCTTCCTGCAGTCCAAAGGCTGCATTAACCATGATATCTAAATGTGAGTACTCGTAATATCTAAATGTGAGTACTCGTAATATCTAAATGTGAGTACTCGTAATATCTAAATGTGAGTATTCATGCTCTTGTTTGTCTAGTGTATGCATGGGCATTTACAGCATTTTATTGTTCTTTCCAGAAGGACTTGGTCCACACCATCGGGGAAAGTGCAGCTCTGGGTGCAGCTGGCTTCGTCATTTGGGGAAACCTCAACCTCACCTCCTCCAGAGTGAGTTTATGGACTTTCTGCATGTGTCTCTGCAGTAGCTAAAGGTTTGCAGCAGATACTGATCAATTCTACTGCAATTCCTCAGGAGCCGAATGTGACATCACACACCATACCTCTGTTCTTTAAATGATGTTATAATGGATGGATGTTAATGGAGAATTAACCCCGTGTTAACAGCGCTTCTCTTTAATTGTCCTCAGCACAACTGCTCCAAAGTAAAAGCGTTCCTGGGCCGCCAGCTAGGCCAGTACATAACGAATGTGACGCGAGCGGCGGAGATCTGCAGTGACTTCCTGTGCCATGGAGGAGGCAGGTGTGTCCGCAGGGATCCCCATGCGTCGCATTACCTGCACCTGAGCAGTGAGAGCTACCGCATAGATCCTACCGGTGATGGGAGGTTCGCTGTTGTGGGATGGCACACTAATCAGGAACTCCAGCAGCTCTCGGAGCGGTTCCGCTGTCACTGTTACCAAGGTTACGGAGGGGACCGCTGTGACAGTCCAGCTACTATGGTAGAGAGCTCTGCTGGGGAAACTGGGACTGTGGCTGCACTTCTTTTGGCTCTACTGCTGAACTTGTGTGCAGTGCTTGTTTGAGTACTATGCAGGATAACTAATCTACTCTGCACACCGACAGTAATATGCTTCCTAAGATTAATCCCAGTTTTCCTCATTTACATTGCAAAGACTTTATTTTTCTACCTTAAAGTATAAGCCTGCTATTATATAATGGCAGATTTTCTCATATATTATACGTGAACATTTGCTCACGAGTCGACTTTCAGGTAAAAACATTTATTGGCCTTCATGGTCTGAGACAAAGCACAGCAATCAGGGCCATCCATCCATCCAGCCGTCCCACTGCCTCCTGAGACCTGCTGACTATTCACTGGAGGAAGCAGGGAAGCAAAGGGACGTAGGCTGCTGGCTGCATGAGGAGCACAGGACGGCAGACTCAGGTACGGAAAACTGGAGAACCCAGACCAGGAAGCGGGGAGCTGGGATCGGGGCTACAGCACAGTAACCAGGACATTCACAGAGAATCCCCAAAGGCAAGAATGCTGGCTAATCAGGACCATGACTACGGGAGCAGGACCATAAATACAAGATGTTGATCAACAACAGCCATGGACACACAACACCCACACCCAACACCAAGTGAAAAACTACATCAAGCCCCACAAGTGAGCTTCTGAATCAAACACCACCCAGAGCCCTGCACTCTGAGAGCAAAGACAACATTTTAACTAGGGCAATGTTCTCTAAGGGCCACTGGCTCAGAGCAAGATCACAAAGCAGGCTCATTTAGCTGATTACTAATCAGGAACAGGTGTGACATACTTGCAGTCACATGTCAAACAGTATAGTAACAGAAATTAACATGACCGGAAATAATAAAAATAAATCACTAACAGATGGGCAAAGCCTTGGATCTGGACATAAATTGGAGTAGGAATGTTGACAGGCACACCCTGAATATGCTGCTTAAGTGCAGCCTCACTGTGATACAGACCACTGGAAGCACTGCGAGTGGCCGAGAAATGTTGACGATTATATACTCTGTGAATCTGTGAAAATGGCTTTATATCAACACTCTGGTCCCAGGTGCACATGGAAAGAGACAGGAAAAGGTCCCAGAATCCGGAGAGTAATGATCTAAGTTTATGTTGAATGTTTCTATGGCTTTAGCTGGAAAAGCTCCTCAGCGGCAGATAAGTTCAGGAGCTGAAAGACAAACGTTAAACGTTCTTAAGCTGGTCTCAATAGCCTCCGTAAATATGGTTGCCTTGTAAGCATAGGGTGAGAACGTAATGCACAGGGCAGTTAGCATTACGAAGCCCTGACAGGTGCTACGGGTCACTGTGAAAGGCACCTTGGCCTGCAGAATGCTGAACGCTACATGTACGGCAGCCGTAAGCCATACTGAAACACACTGGGTGCAAAAAAGATCTTAAATATTCAACTGCTCATAATGCAAGTGACTGCAAAATTAAACATGATACAAATGGAATTAATGACCTCTGTGTCCTTCTGTTTCTTGTATTGAAATTTAAATTCAATTAGATTTTTGTTAGATGGTCACTTAGTTATTGTTTGTAAATACACTATGCCACATCTCATTCTGCAAAACCAAATGTTTGAATATGAATTTGGTACACCCTTTGTTGCCATAATAGTCTCTTCTCTTCTGGGAAAGCTTTCCATTAGATGCTAGAACATTGCTGGTGGGATCTGCTGCATTGGGTTGGGGTTTATGATGCCGACCACTTTGCAATGGAATTTGCTCCCAGATGTTTCCACTTCTCAGTCGCTTCACTTGCAGTTGGCCAGGGCAGCTCTAGCATGGCTGAAATTCAGCAGATTGAATCCAGGTGGAAAGTCACTAACCACTTCAGTAAAACCACTTATTCTGCCCCTGATGTTGGTTGAAGGGCATGTGCAACCGACTATGTGCTTAAATATATACCTGTGTCAGCAATGGCTGTAGCTTAATTAGCCAATTCCACTAATTAATTGAGGTCTCTACATGAGCATGTCCTTATAGTGTAACCTTCCCCTAGTACCTCAGCTTTTCTTTTCTCCCCGTTCCAGTTCAGACTGCCCCCGCTCTCTCGCTCCCTCATGTAATTACCTGCCGAATACATGTGGTTGAGTGTCTGGTGGTTTATCTTCAGCAGAAATGCAGAGACTATCCTGCAGATATCAGTCCCTTTCCACATGGCGCATGTGACCAAGCTGGGATTTGTATGCGAATGTCTCCATATTCTTTGTACCTAACGGAAAGAGAGAAAAACAAAGACCTTAAGAAGCAGGTCTTCACATGTGTAAGTGTCCTTCCCTTCCGTGGAATGGATGGCTCTGTAGGTTATTAACCCCTGTGGTTGGCAGAGTGATGCCACTGTTAGGCCCTGGACCAAGGCCATTATCCCAACTGCTGCGGGGACATTGACCGTGCTCCCTTATCTTCACTTGCTTTTGACAAGGAAGACTGTTAAGTAAATATATTAAAAATAATAAGTTTATTGCAGGGAACACTGGTTGGAAATCCTATAAAAGCCACAGAAATAAAATGTACAAAGGCTTAATTATCCTTTTACTAAACACGGCTGCAGCCTATCATGCATTTACAGTGTCAGCAAGAAAGTTACAACAGTGTGGGTATTGCATTGCGATGTAGCTAAAACAGGAATTCAGTGAGTTAATATTGCCACCTACCAATAGAACAGTATGTAATAGCTATTTGTTATAATATTCCACAGTTGACCGTGGAATGTTTAATAGGTAGGAAATTTCATGAATGGACTTATTGCACAGGTGGCATCCCATCATTGTAACACTCACATCAGGACACTCTGGGCAATTCACCAGGATCCGTTTATTAGCAGAAGCCAAATCGTGATCCAAGGGGCCGAAAAAACCAGAGATCAGTCCGTACCAAGCACCAAAACCAAGAGCGTGGTCCATGAGAGTCATCGATAAGTCAGGAGCACGAAGGTCAGGAAGCCAGAAGATCAATCCAGACACATGGATGGGAGACATGTGGGAGGAGCGGGGCTAGGTCAGATGGGACTGGGGGGGTCAGGAGGTGTGGGAAGTGGAGGCAGGGAAAGTCGGGTGGTGCAGAGCTGAAACAAAGACAGAAGGTATCAAGGACAACAGGTTGGAAGGCTTGGCTGCTAAATGACACTTAAATCCGGTGTGTGGGGACATCGGTACTGCAAAAGATTCAGTACATATCTTCCTTTTGGCTCAAGCCCTTCAGCGCTGTTTTGCCACCCAGCAACTAATAAATGCCACTGTTGAAGATGAACAACCACCATGGTGTGACTGTCGGTCTGTGTCATTTTGAGAACACAGAGGTTTAGTCAGTAATTACGCTTCTTCTGACTCACATAGGCTTTACTTCTAAAGCTTCTGTACTGATATGTTCCAAATCCTGTCTCTTTCTGTTCATATGGAGTTCCTTCAGTTGCGTGATTTCATGCTGCCTGCTGTCATAATTGCCTCTCCCCAGTATGTACTTGCATATCACCATCAAGTGGTCTGACTTTTTGCACACGAAGCATTAGCATGCTTCTTGCTGCATATTCCTGGTCTTATTTCTGCTTTTCGTTTCTTCAGCAGACTTTGCATTGGAAACACTTTCACCACTCATGCTTTCAAAGTTTATTGCTGAGATTAGTTCTTTCATGCATCATTTGTAGTAACATTTCTTTAGCACATCTATAGTTACATACATGTATAATTTGATCCGCATCTATGCAAAATCTATTGGCTGAGTTTCCTAACCCTTCTCTAAGCACTGATCTGTGGGGTCTGCTGCTCTGGCTTCATTTAGACATCTCTACCAACCTGAACTATCATTTTACTGAACATGACTGTAGAATGTCATTGATGGACCTTGAACAATAAGCTTAAGAGAAGCCTGATATTGCATCACAATTAGAACAGAATAGAATAGCCTTGATTTTTCATTGCACAACATATCTTGTAGGTATGTTAAGCACAAACCTATCTATGGCAGCCATGCAGTACATATTGCGCTTTAGGATAATATGTGGGGCGGCACGGTGGTGCAGTGGTTAGCACTGTTGCCTCACACCTCTGCGACCCAGGTTCGAGTCTCCGCCTGGGTCACATGTGTTTGGAGTTTGCATGTTCTCCCCATGTCGTCGTGGGGTTTCCTCCAGGTACTCCGGTTTCCCCCCAAAGTCCAAAAACATGCTGAGGCTAATTGGACTTGCTAAATTGCCCCTAGGTGTGCGTGTGAGAGTGAATGGTGTGTGAGTGTGCCCTGTGATGGGCTGGCACCCCATCCTGGGTTGTTCCCTGCCTCGTGCCCATTGCTTCCGAGATAGGCTCCGGACCCCCCGCGACCCAGTAGGATAAGCGGTTTGGAAAATGGATGGATATTATGTACATTGCATTGTCACAGACACAGATTAGAATAATGGGTGAAAGTTATTGTCACATACTGACTAAACACTATATAACACCTAGACTATATACAGTAGTTGTTGCATCAAATGCCTATAAACTGTAGTCTAGCAACACGCAATAATATACCATATGGAATTTAGAAATTACAAAATCTGCAAAGTCATGGGATGAACATGAAAACTCCAGACATGCAGAATGGGGGCAGGATTTGAACAGATTCGCCAGAAGCTCCAACGCAGAAGTTATGATGGTGCAAGACCACAGAAACATTTAAGGCCCGATATGGCATTAAATAAAAGACGTCACCTTAGCGCCGCACATTAAACACCTCAGCTGGACGTAGTTCTGAAGGAGCAAGGAGCCAAGGTGACACCTTCAGAAAGGTGCTGTATTAATCTACTGCATGAATTCTGTCAAATATTCCAATATTGAAACCTAATTTCCGTACCTCTTTAGCCAGTCTTTTGGAAAGTTAAATCCCCTTTTCTAAGGTGAAGGGGAAATCTGGAGATTCATAGTCATTTGAGATTAAAGGTGAAAGGGGGGATTGGTGCTGTCGTCCTGCGACTCTCGCTGATCACCTAAGCTGTGGACGGCAGGTTGGCTTGACGCCAAAACCCCTGGAAACCCTCATGTCTGTGCTTCCTTCCAGGTCTCTCTTTTAGCCAGGCTGTCATAGTTACTTTAATACTGCCTGAGGTTAGGTTAGGTGTAGGGCAATAACTCTTCTCCATCTTCTCTTTTTCAAGCTGATACCGAGCCGACTACACCGTGTGAACCCGCACCTGGACTCATGGAGATAACAACATGAAACCAACTGGGACTTTATAACTATATGAACTCTAATGAATCTCAGTATAAATGCAGTTTCATGCTCCCCGGTCGCCCAGAGGAGGATGGGGTCCCCTTCCGAGTCCAGGTTGCTCTCAAGGTTTCTTCCTGCTAGAGGGAGTTTTTCCTTGCCACTGTTGCCTCAGGCTTGCTTGATGGGGGTTTGGGCCAGTTATATGTAAAGTGCTTTGTGACAATGACTGTTGTTAAAAGCACTATATAAATAAAATTGAATTGAATTGAAAAAGAGTAAGCAGTATTGGAGCAAAGGCTACGAAACACCCTGCATCAAAGCAAGAACCTAATAAATGGGTCACTTGGCTCAGAATGGGAGCAAGATTTAAATCACTTTTATTTAGAGGCCCTAACCCTGGAAATCGGGCTGTGACAGACTGACCACAGAACCGTTTCACAGACAGAAAGACACACGCTTTGTAAATATCACCACAGGGGGCTTTACAGGACATAATATTGCTGAGCTTGCACCTTTGCATTGTATTTGCGTAACGATAGGATTCTCGATAAAGGCCTGATATGACTTTAAATAAAAGACGTCACCTTAGCTCTGCACTATAAATGCCTCAGCAGGACGCAGTGCTGAAGAAGCCCAGGTGAGAACTACAGAAATTTACAGTATTTCATCTTACCTCAAAATGAAAGCTACCTATACTGTACTTCGTTAATTAGTTTAAAGGTTTTAGTGTTAAAAAGAACAACTTCAAAACTATGCTTCTTGAAAAGCATATCCTGAAATCCTCATATAGACTGTTTGATAGGTATTTGAAAGGCTATCATTGTAGTCAAGCGATTCCTGTAGTCACAGGATCTGTGTAATAACACAGTGATTTTCAGACACTGCAGTCTAAGTATCAGAGAGTTGATTTCTTCTCAATTTTCTACACAGTGGATGCTATCAATGGAAGCAGTAGAGTCAGTTTGCCAGGCAATAATATGATAGCAACAATTTAAACATACATCCCCAGTTTATAAGTATTTTTACACTCAGATACACTGAACCTGTATGAGAAATGGTGAATGTAAATTAATACGTTATATATTTGTTACTTTCACAGCAGAAGCCATGGATTTGACCATCTAGATGAAGGGATCCAGTCCTCTCCTGCTGCCCCTTCTGCTCTTATCTTTAGTGGGCAGCATTTATGCCGAGCTCCCCTATCCTCCTACCGCCACCCCGCTGTTTGAGGGATACCCTTACGGCGTCATATGGAACATGCCAACTCCTGTTTGCAAGAAGAACAACATCCCGCTGGACACCTCGCCGTTCCAGGCCGTTACCACCCCAGAGGCTGTTCCTGACCAGTTCCTTTTCCTTTTCTACACCAACCGCCTGGGCTTGTACCCATTTGTGGATGAGGCAACCAAGAAGGAGATCAATGGAGGCATCCCACAGAAGGGTAATCTGACGGCCAGCTTGGATATCGCCCAGTGGGACATCACTCAATATATGCCTTCAGAAACCTCCACTGGTCTGGCTGTCATTGACTGGGAGGCCTGGCGCCCCCTGTGGGACAGAAATTGGGATTCTAAGACTATCTACCGCACGTTGTCTATTGACTATGCCCGTCAACTTGACCCCTCACTTTCCCCATCTCAAGCTGAGCCTGTGGCCAAGGAGCAGTTCCAGACAGCTGCTAGAAACTTCATGGAGGACACAATGAGTCTAGGGATCAGTATGAGGCCCAGTTACCTCTGGGGCTTCTATCTCTTCCCTGAATGCTATAACTACGGTTGGGATGGCCCTAACTACACAGGAGCGTGTCCCACAAATGCACAGACCGAAAACGACCAGCTCCTGTGGCTGTGGCAGACGAGCACGGCCCTCTACCCATCCGTCTACCTAGCGACCAGTCTGGCCAACACCCACAAGGCCGCTCTGTACGTCCGCAACCAAGTTCATGAGGCCATGAGGGTGGCCAGCCAGCCTAAGCACCCCTTCAATGTCCCCATCTACGTCTACACCCGTCCTGTCTTTCCTGACCAAACCAACAAATTCTTAAGTGTGGTGAGTACATCAGGCTGGGGATGAAACGGTTGCTGGTTTTACAGTAAACTACGCTTTCAATTCTTAATTATCCTTTAGACAGTGCTTGATTAGTACACTTTGAAAAACTCACGTTAAATACTGTCCAGCATCAACCAAAGCCAGTGACAGTCTCTCAGACGCAGGCACGCACACACAACATGCAGTGTGGGTTTGTTTGTGTCAGTGAAAACATGGCAGAAGCAGTGACCGCGTTCTGGAGATTTTTAATGCACATTAAATATGGTTTTCATATGTTTACATGAGGCAACATCTATGATTTGACTTGTTTATGCAAGCAAAAAGTGCATCGTGCTGCTCATTTTGTCACTTTAAATATAAAACTTAGTGATATGATTTCAGTTTGTATCTTGGTACTTTTTAATAAAAACAATAATAATGAATTATGTATCCCTGTGGGGAAATTCTCTTTACTCCTCCCCCAACCTGCTCTCTGTAGGTGAGCGCTGGTGGTAAAGGTGACTGTAATGTCCTATGCGAGAGTGAACGAGCAGGGAAGTAAATCCAGGAGACGAAATCCAAAGGACAGGGTTTCATTTGGGGTAAACGGGGAGCAGCACAAGATGAACGTCAATGACGGAAATGGACTTAGACATGGACTAAATACACCAGTCAAGCCGAAATCACAGGAAACAGTTAGGCACAATCGTGGAAGCACACGTGGATGATCAGGAGGCGTAGCACACACGAGGACTGGACGCGCAGGTCATGACAGAACCCCCCCCCCGCTAAGGCACGCACTGCAGCGGTCCGCAGGAACTGCCAACTCAAGGCCAGCAGGAGGCGCCGTAGTGGCCAGCACTGTGCTGGGCGGCGCAGCAGCCGCCAGGACAGGCAGATCAGGCACGGGCAGGACAGGCAGATCAGGCACGGGCAGGACAGGCAGATCAGATGCCGGCAGGACAGGCAGATCAGGCGCTGGCAGGACAGGCAGATCAGGCGCTGGCAGGACATCAGAGAGCGCCGCTAGGGTTGGCGCCGTGAAAACGGGAGATGCCCCTTTAAGAGCCCTGGGAATGTCCCCCAATCACAGGCAGGGAGAGAAGCAGGGAAGAGGGAGCAAGTCCCCAGAATGATCGTCGGGGCTTCCGCTGCTCTCCACTCCTTCTGCTTCCTCCACTTTTTCCTCTGGTTTGCGGCTGTTGAGGGAAGTTGTACCGTGTCCACAGGGACAGACGTCAACTCTCCAGCCTCTACTGGGAGCGACGCGACTGGCTGCAGCCTTCTTTCTGTCACGCGGTCCACTAGCAGCCAGAGATTCTCATGCTCCTCTCGAAAGAGGTGTGCATTCCCAGGCAAGGATATCTCCTCCAGGAGGGTCCTGCTTCGCCTGTCTAGCTCCAGCTGTCCTTGTGGACCTCTGGCTGGTGGAGCCAGTAAATCACCTCTTGTAGTAAACCGAGGCATTGCCGCTCGGCTCGCTGAAGTGAGTCTTCGTAGAGGGCTGTAATTCTGTAATGTCCGATGCGAGAGCGAACCAGCAGGGAAGTAAATCCAGGAGACAAAATCCGAAGGACGAGGTTTTATTTCGGGTAAACGGGGAGCAGCACAAGACAACCATCAGTGACGGAACTGGAGAATACGGACTTAGACGTGGACTAAATACACCAGACAAGGCAGAATCACAGGAAACAGCTGTGTACAATCGGGGAAGCACACGTGGACGATCAGGGGGCGTGGCTCACACGAGGACTGGACGCGCAGGTCATGACAGTGACACCCACAGCAGTGCCAAGGGAGCTGGGGCTTAAGCGTTTTAATCAAGAACCTGCCAATGTGCTGAGGCTGGGCTTGAACCGGCGACCTTCTGACCACAAGCCCACTGAGCCACATGCTCTTTCATGTCTAATCAGACTCTGGATCATCTTACTCTTATATAGAGGATATGATCAAGCTCCACTGTGCTGGCTTTGCTTCAGACCTTCATATTCTCATTTAAGTCATCAAGGTACGGAGCCCAGAGCTTCTGTCTCACTGCTCTGTGTCTGTTCTCGTCTCCAGGAGGACCTGGTCCACACTCTGGGTGAGAATGCAGCTGTGGGGGCCTCGGGTTCGGTGCTCTGGGGGGGCAGTGCAGATTTTCATGACAAGGTATGAAACACAAACACTCTTGGTCACATGCTGCAGGCCGAAACAGAGCACGGCTGAAAGAGATCACTATGTTCACAATGTTCATAACGACTGCAATTCTGTGACAATCAAGTAACACAAAACTGCAGTGAAACAGTGAAGGAAATGAAGTATCTGTGTTATAATAATGCCGAAGTCGTCCTTCATGTCTCAGGAGATCATTTCTTCACACTCAGTCAGAGATTAGCCGTCTATATTACCTGTCACCATGCACTTTATTGGAGCTATGAGACACATATCTGGTCTTCTTCTCTTATTACCAGGAAAACCTTACCGTTCCTTATTTAATACATATTAATTATACTTTAACTTTGTCTAACTGCCTTCAGTACTCTTATGGCGGAGCTGACCGCCTTGCATTTCTTACAGTTGGACTGTATACCTTGCATGTGATAAATAAAACCTTTGGATCCTTGAATGAACACTATACGTCACACAAGCATGTTATATCCTTGTAGGCGTCATGTGAGGCCTTATCCTCCTACCTGACCTCCACCCTGAACCCCTACATCGCCAATGTGACGGCAGCTTCCAGGCTCTGCAGCGAGTCACTCTGCCAGGGTAACGGCCGCTGCATCCGGAAGGACTACAACTCTGACGTCTACCTGCACCTGAATCCTGCTGGCTTCTCTGTCCGAAAATCCAACGGGAAATACGTGGCGGTGGGCATTCCCACCCTCTCTGACCTCACCTACTTCTCCGATCACTTCACCTGCCAGTGCTACGCTGGGCTGAGCTGCTCGCCCCGGATAGCGAGTGAGCTCCCCAACACACCCGTGACCATTCCTGTGTAACACAGCCCTTCAGTATGCTGTAGTGTGATAGAAAATTCTTGATTATGCTAATCAGTAATCAATAATGGAATATAGATGATTATGCAAAATGCATTACCTGATCAGTAATTAACAATTGAGTTTATAATGTGTTGTTGATTTACACATAGTGGTTGAAACAATGTAATTTACTTGTCATTAATTGAATGTATGAAACAATAATGCAAATCTGCTTAAGTAAGAAATTTCTATTTTCTATAGAAGAACTAACATGTTTGCCATACATTGCTTGTTCAGCAAGAGGCCCAGGTCAAAGCAAAGGCATGACCTGAGAAGTAAGCTGTTGCAGAAGATATTATAAAATGAATGCATGGTATTGGATAATATAAAATGTAGAAAAAGAGAACAACGAGTCCTAGAATAATATAGCAAAAGGAAAAGTCCCAAATAGATAGACTTGTTCTACGCTGATAGGTGGACCTTGAAAAAGTAGAAGAAACTGGTATCTCCAGATGGCCAAACTTTCTTTGAACTGCCTGGACCTTGAAAGGCAGAAGTAACTGGAATGTCCAGATATCCGACTTGTCCTTGATTTGTCAGATGACTGTCGTATTTTAGGCCATAAAAGATGTATGCATTTGTTGCTCGGGGAGCAGAACACGAGACGCATGATTGCTGGGTGTCTGTTCCCTTTGAGCTCATCGAATAATAAAGTTCTGTCAAACACTTAAACATCGGACTTCGAGAAATTTCTTCCACAGTAGGCTGACTACCCTTTAAAAATGTTTGATCATTTTGCTGATTTCTTTGCTATTCTCTGATGCATTTATTTCAACTTTGCAAATGAAGTACAGTCAGTGCAACTTTCACTTCCAACATCATCATTCAGCATCAAGGAATTTCAAAATCCTTAGCCTGGAGGACCAATGTTCAATAATGCCCATTAAAAGTATAGTTTCATCTGGTGTAAGTTTGCTGAGTAATTCAGCCATGTAGTTTTAAATCTATTTTAAAAAGTTTGTTTTATATGTCAGCTGGAAGATCCATTAAACCATTTTGTTCAGTACTTGTAAACAGAGATCTCTTTTGAGATCTCCTTGAAACTCTTGAGGCACACGTCAAAGGAAAGTCACTGTAGACCTGCCTTTGACTAACTATGCTTATACTTAGGAGATAAAGCTGTTGGCCACTCATTAGGATTCTCGTTGAACAATTGTTATGCAACTCGTTTAGTCAACCGCACATCGTCCTTCCCTATATCTCCTGTGCTCATGTTCTGCACAATAATTCCACATGTCCAGATGTTCTTTGGCACACTAGTTCTGCTATGCAAGAACCATTCTCTCTCCCAGGGTGACCCACCACAAATGTAGCATCTACAGTCATTGTGAAGCATAATATCAGCTTCAAAACCTGAACTTCAAAATCATTCCTACTGGTGACTGACCAGGAACTCCAACAGCTGTCGGAGTGGTTCTGCTGTCACTGTTACCAAGACTACGGAGGGGACCGCTGTGACAGTCTGGCTACCACGGAGAGAGTTCTGTTGGAGAAACTGGGACTTCAGCTGCACTCATTTTGGCTCTACTGTTGAACTTGTGTGCAGTGAGCACTTCAGAAATGTACAGTATTTCATCAGGCCTCAATATGAAAGCTACATATATCTGCTTCATTAATGTAAATGTTCCAATGTTTGAAAGCAACTTAAGCAAACTGCTTGCTTGTACAAAATCATATCCTAGAATTCTTATACTGACCTTTTCTAAGGTTAGAAATGTCACAGTTGAGTTCCTTTCAATCTCCTCTCTGTTTCTGCACAATGGATGTAATCAATACAGGCTGTAGAGTCAGTTCACTAGAATTATATTATAACAGCAATTCAAACGTACTTCCCCAGTTTATTTAGCAAAGTATTTTTCTACTCAGACACATGGAACCTGTATGAGAAATGACGAACGTAGTTGAATGGATTATAGATGTTTTACTTACACAGCAGAAGCCAGGGACTTGATCATCTGGATGAAGGGATCCAATCCTCTCCTGCTGCCCCTTCTTCTCTTATCTTTAGTGGGCAGCATTCATGCCAAGCTCCCCTATCCTCCTACCGCCACCCCGCTGTTTGAGGGATATCCTTTACCCATTATGATCAGATAATTTTCTGTCACATGGTATAGATAGGTGCAGCATGGTGGTGCAGTGGTTAGCACTGTTGCCTCACACCTCTGGGACCCGGGTTCGAGTCTCCGCCTGAGTCACATGTGTGTGGAGTTTACATGTTCTCCCCATGTCGTCGTGGGGTTTCCTCCGGGTACTCCGGTTTCCCCCCACAGTCCAAAACCATGCTGAGGCTAATTGGAGTTGCTAAATTGCCCATAGGAGTGCATGTGTGAGTGAATGGTATGTGAGGGTGCCCTGCGATCGGCTGGCCCCCCATCCTGGGTTGTTCCCTGCCTCCTGCCCATTGCTTCTGGGATAGGCTCCGGACCCCCCGCGACCCAGTAGGATAAGCGGTTTGGAGAATGGATGGACGGATGGATGGATGGTATAGATATTACCAGTAACTTATGTTGAATAAATGAATGAAAGAATCAATGAATGTTACATTTAAATGTACATTTTATCATTTTACAATCTACACACGATATATGCTTATACAAATATTTTTCAACAAAAGTTACAAAACGCTAAGCTAAAGTTTGCTAAACTTCAGGCAAACAGTGCAATTCACTATTCACAGAAAAATAAAGTATCAAAGTGCCAATGGTTTCCAGAAGTTGACATGACTCATCAGCAGCGTAGCATGTAGGGATGTGCATATCATTAATTTTTTAAGTAAACGTGTGCACAAGTCTCGCAAACACTGTGTGATGATACTGCCATACAGTAGATGCCATACATTGAAAATTGATGTCTTTTCCTTCACTTAGTACTCCATTGTAACTTGCAACACTGGGTCATACGGGTTGCAGTGCTAAACCCAGACCAACCTCCAGGACAGGGGCCCAAAAAGAGGACGTATCAGGAGAAACCCAGATGCATGGTAACTCTATCCAGGGATCATTCATGATCTCCAAAAGTCGGGACCTCAGTTTCACATCTCACCTAAACTGTGGCACCAGTGTCCCCATCACTGCACTGGGACCCACAGAGACCACAGGATGGGCTAACCTGCCATCCACACCAACACCTCCACCAGCAGCAACCCAGCTATCTTACTTGATCTCCCATTCAAGTTCTAGCCTGGACTAAAGCTACGTAGCTGCAGATGGATTATCAAGTTTGAACAAAAGGTGGGAATGGCAGCTTTGCATAGTGTTACGTGAATCTAGTATAATACCACCCTTTGTATGTTAGGCTTTGTATACTCCTACAGTAATCTAGTATAATAGCACTTATTAGGGGTGTGGTCTAGTGATGCCCTGTATGACACTTGTTGTGATACCATTGGCTCTGCAGCAGGAGTGTGGCTTCTTATAAAACTGGATATGCACATTGTCAATAGTACTCTGAAGGCATTACACTGAAACGAGTCTGTGTGGAGACATTGAGTAATAAAACTGCATTAGGCAAAGTGCAACCTCTTCTTTTGTTACTTGAGTTATTCTTTTTACGGTCCAGCACTCTGATAAAATCATTAGGAGTGAAGCCCGTTCTTCTATATTTCATTCATACAGGAGCTGCCATGGATTTGACCATCTGGATGAAGGGATCCAATCCTCTCCTGCTGCCCATTCTTCTCTTATCTTTAGTGGGCAGCATTCATGCCGAGCTCCCCTATCCTCCTACCGCCACCCCGCTGTTTGAGGGATACCCTTACGGCGTCATATGGAACATGCCAACTCCTATTTGCAAGAAGAACAACATCCCGCTGGACACCTCGCCATTCCAGGCTGTTACCACCCCAGAGGCTGTTCCTGATCAGTTCCTCTTCCTGTTCTACACCAGCCGCCTGGGGTTGTACCCATTTGTGGATGAGGCCACCAAGAAGGAGATCAATGGAGGCATCCCACAGAAGGGCAACCTGAAGGCCAGCTTGGAAGTCGCCAATTGGAACATCACTCAAAATATACATTCAAGAACCTCCACTGGTCTGGCTGTCATTGACTGGGAGGCCTGGCGCCCCATCTGGGACACAAACTGGAACTCTAAAACTATCTACCGCACATTGTCCATTGACTATGCCCGACAACTTGACCCCTCACTTTCCCCATCTCAAGCTGAGTCTGTGGCCAAGGAGCAGTTCCAGACAGCTGCTAAAAACTTCATGAAGGACACAATGAGTCTAGGGATAAGTATGAGGCCCAGTTACCTCTGGGGCTTCTATCTCTTCCCTGAATGCTATAACTATGGTTGGGATGGCCCTAACTACACAGGAGAGTGTCCCACAAATGCACAGACCAGAAACGACCAGCTCCTGTGGCTGTGGCAGACGAGCACGGCCCTCTACCCATCCGTCTACCTAGCGACCAGTCTGGCCAACACCCATAAGGCAGCTCTGTACGTCCGCAACCAAGTTCATGAGGCCATGAGGGTGGCCAGCCAGCCTAAGCACCCCTTCAATGTCCCCATCTACGTCTACACCCGTCCTGTCTTTACTGACCAAACCAGCAAATTCTTAAGTGTGGTGAGTACATCAGGCTAGGGATGAAACGGTTGCTGGTTTTACAGTAAACCACGCTTTCAATTCTTAATTATCCTTTAGACAGTGCTTGATTAGTACACTTTGAAAATACTGTCCAGCATCAACCAAAGCCAGTGACAGTCTCTCAGACGCAGGCACGCACACACAACATGCAGTGTGGGTTTGTTTGTGTCAGTGAAAACATGGCAGAATGAGTTACCGCGTTCTGGAGATTTTTAATGCACATTAAATATGGTTTTCATATGTTTACATGAGGCATTATCTACGATTTGACTTTAATATTTATGCAAGCAAAAAGTGCATCGTGCTGCTCATTTTGTCATTTTAAATATAAAACTTAGTAATATGATTTCAGTTTGTGTCTCGGTACTTTTTAATAAAAACAATAATAATGATAATGGATACTTTATGAATCGCTGTGGGGAAATTCTCTTTGCTCCTCCCCCAACCTGCTCTCTGAAGGTGAAGCTGGCTGTAAAGGTGGCACCCTTAGCAGTACCCAGGGTTTTACTCAAGGACCTGCTAATGTGCTGAGGCTGGGCTTGAACCGGCGACCTTCCGACCACAAGCCCACTGAGCCACATGCTCTTTCATCTCTAATCAGACTCTGGATCATCTCACTCTTATATAGAGGATATGATCTTTGATTTGCTTCAGACCTTCATATTCTCATTTAAGTCATCAAGGTACGGAGCCCAGAGCTTCTGTCTCACTGCTCTGTGTCTGTTCTCGTCTCCAGGAGGACCTGGTCCACACTCTGGGTGAGAATGCAGCTGTGGGGGCCTCGGGTTCGGTGCTCTGGGGGGCCAGTGCAGATTTTCATGACAAGGTATGAAACACAAACACTCTTGGTCACATGCTACAGGCCGAAAAAGAGCACGGCTGAAAGAGATCACTATGTTCACAATGTTCATAACGACTGCAATTCTGTGACAATCAAGTAACATAAAACTGCAGTAAAACAGTGAAGGAAATGAAGTATCTGTGTTATAATAATGCCGAAGTCGTCCTTCATGTCTCAGGAGATCATTTCTTCATACTCAAACACAGATCACCTGTCTATATGTTACACAAACATGTTCCATCCTTGCAGGCGTCATGTGAGGCCTTATCCTCCTACCTGACCTCCACCCTGAACCCCTACATCGCCAATGTGACAGCAGCTTCCAGGCTCTGCAGCGAGTCACTCTGCCAGGGTAACGGCCGCTGCATCCGGAAGGACTACAACTCTGACGTCTACCTGCACCTGAATCCTGCCAGCTTCTCTGTCCGAAAATCCAACGAGAAGTACGTGGCGGTGGGCATTCCCACCCTCTCTGACCTCACCTACTTCTCCGATCACTTCACCTGCCAGTGCTACGCTAGGCTGAGCTGCTCGCCCCGGATAGCGAGCAAGCTCCCCAACACACCCGTGGTCATTCCTGTGTAACACAGCCCTTCAACATGCTGTAGACTCACCATGCTTTAATAATGTTTCATAATCTTGCTGATTCATTTGCTGTTTTCTGATGCATTTATTTCTCCTTTGCAAATAAATTTCAGTCGTGCTTTGTTGAGTTCAAACATCATCACTCTGCATCATGGAATTTCGAGGACGTACTATTCTACCCGGCACAGTGATAGCAATAAGCCTTCTATGATTAAAACCAATTTTGTCTTTAATATTGCAAAGAATTTGGGTGTCTGAAATCGCATACTTGTTTGCTATGTAGCAAAAAGACATGCATATGAAAAACTACGTTAATGACCGTACTGGGTAAACAGATTTGAATGCGGAGTAAATACACAAGACTGAAGGCAGGAAACGTAGAACAGCTGGTGAACGTAGGGATTCCACACGGGGTTAATGAGGGGGCGTGGCACACATGAGGATCGTACGAGCAGGTCATGACACAAACAACCTGCCTTTATCTTAGCTCCAAACAGAAAAATAACTAAATCCGAACCTCAGAATTGGCAGGTGAAACCTTCTATATTTGTGTTGATGCAAATTAGCATGACAGAGTGCTCCTTCTTCAACACGATTGGTTACCATATAGTATGTCCAAATTTGACCTCCAATCTTCTTACTGAGTACATTCAAACATTACATGATTGATTAATCATCTACTGTTCTATTGTTACATGCTGTTTCTTCTGTCAGTGGCTATGCAGTTGTACCTGAGATTTCCTATAATGACAGTAAATGTCAGTAAACTATCACAGAACAGATGATAGCAGGAATCTCCCCTCCCAGCTGCTTTTCTGCTGTTCACCGTTATCATGACATCCTTCCCTCACAAGCCTGACAGATGCACCCCCTCTTCCTAATTAGGACCATTCCTCGATTGAAAAGGAATCCCACAATGCAACATCCTCTTCTTGCCTAAGGCCGAAGACAAAACAACATTCCCACAATACGCCCATCCCACATAACCTTTCATTATTCTCACGCAGAATCAACAGCTCTAGTTATGTGCCACATAACATTTTGGTTAACAATGGGCGGCATTTACAACAGCAGTGAAAAATTCCTACAGTATCTCCTATTGACATCATAGTGCAAACGCATTATTCAGGTTTGTGGCGTAAACAAGCCTACTGCACTGCCAGTCGTGTAAAAGTTCAGCGCATACAATTATGTATAGTACATAATACTTGATAATGATTAAACAACCAAGTTACTGGTTTATGTATATACTACAGTATATGCTGTACTTTTTATCGTTATGTTAGTGTACTCTTTCTACTTTACCACATGTAGCTGTAATACTCCCACTCCTACGTAGGCACAATATTAGCTAAGTCATAACTTTCTTTTTAGCATTGGAACAACAACACCGTAATTTTTTGCATCTCAGTCAACATGCAATTTTTATCATGAACTACAGTATAAACAGCAAGCTGAGGAACTTAGAGATGTCTTGTTTGCAAATAATTTGGACTTTTAGTTTTCTTTGTTTTTAATTAGATAGGACTACATATTTGTTTAGCTAACCAAAAGCAGACGACAGGCAGTAAGAAGCCTCATCTCACTGTCAGTATCACAATAAATGTTCTTTACTACTCCTGTGTTAAACTGGGGTACTTTTTGAAAAGCATAGTTGCAAGGTTCCAGGTATGTAAGTTGCTAAAAGGACTTACCTTCTTAGTGTACTGGTCATAAATAACCTTACATCAATGGCTGTCAGTATATATATTTTTCCTTGCCTGGTGCACTTCTGGAAACTGTACACATGTCTCTCTAGAGTGATAATATACGTTGCAGGTGTGCAGGTTCATTCAGCTTGAAAGTGCTGGTGTATGTTAAATTTGAGGGGGTAGTTAAGACTGTTCTGTAACAGCGCAGGATTTTTGAATCAGCCTGTTTTACCACCTTCTTTGTCAAATATGGGATTTATATTTGAAAGAGGGAACATCAGTGTTTCAGAATGACGTATCAGTTTCTTGTACAAAACTCTCCTCATTCAGCTGTGTCTGAGGTAAAGTCACCTTTAAGGAACCTTAAAGTATAAAATAATCAGTTACATGAGGAGACTCCAATATGTATTTTTTTGATAGTTTTTAACAGTAACTTTCCTGGGGTTCAAGCTACAGTATGTCATTTGTACATATCCAGGTCAGGTAACACGTGAGATGGTGACCGCAGCATGTACAAGTGCATTCATGTTGTTCTCATGCTTACATACTGTAAAGTGCATACAACATTAACGGCCGAGTAGTAGGCTTCTAACAATATTTACATATGTACTGTGCGATATCTGATTTTGGAAACATGCAAAGACTTTCACACACTATAGTGACAAAAATCATGATTGGGAATTACATTACAGAATAAAGACAAATCACTAACAGATGGGCAAAGTCCGTAACTGCAGAGTTCTAATCTTCCTCTGACTTTAACTCGAGCACAAATACTAGCTTCATGGAATGGGGTTTCATGGTGAGTGGCTGCATACAAGCCTCACATCACCAAGCATGATGCCAAGTGTTGGTTGGAGTGGTGTAAAGCAGGCCACCACTAGACTCTGGAGCTTTGGAAGCGTATTCTCTTGTATGACAAATCACCGCACTGTGCCAACTGTAAAGTTTGCTGGAGCAGGGATACTGGTCTCAGGTTGTTTTTCAGGAGTTAGGCTAGGCCCCTTGGTTCCAGTGAAGGAAACCTCTAATGCTTCAACATACCAAGACATTTTGGACAATTCTATGCTTCCAACTGCCTGGGAGCAGTTTGGGGAAGGCCCTTTCCTGTTCCAGCATGTCTGTGGCCCAGTGCACAAAGTAAGACCCATAAAGACATGGTTTGGTCTGGAAAAACTAGTCTTGCCCACACAGAGCCCTGACCTCAACCCCATTGAACAACTTTGGGGTAAACTAGAATGGAGGCTGTGAGTCAGGCCTTCACATCCAACATCAGTGTCTGACCTCACAAATGCTCTTCTGGATGAATTGGCAAAAATTCCCGCAAACACACTCCAAAGTCCTGTGGACAGCCTTCCCAGGAGACTGATAGCTGTTATAGCTGCAAAGGGGAAACCAACAATATATTGATGCCTATGGATATAGGGACGTCATAACAGATGGGCATAATGGTCAGGTGTCCCAAAACGTTCATCCATTTTTTCTCGGTCTGCATGAGTACTTGTTCGTCCTTGTTAATAGACAGCACGAGTGTCATCGATAGCTGTGGGTGTCGCGTGAGCAACGTTTCTCTCCGCGTACCTTTGCTAAAACACCCGCGAGGTAATATTATCCATAACTTTGGTAATATTAACTCGGAAAAGGACAGTTGTTCCTGAGCTTTGCTTGGTCACCAGGCGGGGCTGGGAGGACATTTTCCACTTTTTTTCCAGCTCCGGCAGTAACCTGCTTTGAGGGTCTTTTTGTGGTTTCTCAGCCTCCCTAGAGCAACTTCTCTTTAATTTAGTTAAACATGGTTCAGCAGGAAGTTAGGGTTAGGATTAGGTAATTTCTCATTTGGTTATTTCTAAGAAAGTTCATTTCTAAGGTTGTTATCTCTGACCCTATCGGATACTTTTTCCATTTTAACGCAAGTCTTTAGTGTTTTATTGTACAGTACTTGGCACTTTACTATATTAACTATACGTTAATTAAATCAAGTCAAAGTTAAGTACGCTATATAAATATACTTGTCTGGGAGTAAAAGACGGAGTCATACTGAGCTAGTTAATTATGGGGCCAGTGTTGTGTTTGCAAGATGTTTGCCCTTCTGGATGTTTGCGTCCAGTCGGACTTCATCTGCGAGCGATGAAAGTTAGTGGACTCACTCATGGTTAAGGTTCGGGACCTCGAGGAGCAACTGGCTCTCATCCAGCACAACAATGAGTTAAAGAAGAGAGTTAATACGCCGTTTAGGGAGACGGTGTGTACGTCACAAGGGGGGAGGGGGGAGAATGATGAACAGGTAGCTCGAGAGAGCTGGGTGAACGTAGGTCGTAGACGCAGAACAGGGCGTACACAGTTCACAGAGACGGTATCACCTGATTTAGAGGCTTTTATATCATCAGACACTTACGATATTACAGGAATAACTGAAACATGGATGAGTGACAATTATGGTGAAGAATATAATATGGATGGTTATACATTGTTCCACAGAGAGCAGATAGGCAAGAAGGAAGGTGGTGTTGCAGTATATGTAAAAGTGAACTTGCAGGCAAGTGAGCTCACTGATAAAAATAAAAGCACAGGTGTCACGATCAGTCTCGGGGAGAGCGGCGATCAGAGCAATCAGACAAAGCTGGAAACAATCAGGGAAGCACACGTGGGTAATCAGGGGGCGTGGCACACACAAGGAGCCGACGAGCCGGGTATGACAGAACCCCCCCCCAAAGGCGCGCTTCTCCGGGCGCGCCAGGGAAGAGGCGACGGACGGGACACGGGAAACGGGACCAGGAAAAGAATAACAAAGTTAACGAGAGATCGGAAACAGGACTGGAGGGGACCCTGGCAAGGGCAAGGAGAGGGGGGGAGCCGCTGCAGGTGGCGACGTCTTCCGCCACGAACGAGCGAGAGGACCCGCAGGCGACCAAGGAGCTGCCATTGGGGAACCCGCAGGCGACCGCCGAGGAACCGGCGAAGGGAGAGAGGCAGGGTGACGAGGTCGCGAAAGGGGAACCGCAGGCGAAGGCCGACCCGGAGGGCCAGGACCCGCAGGCGCTCTCCGAGCCCCAGCGCAGGCGAGCGAGGGCGAGCCAGGGGGCAGGGTGGGAGGGACCCTAGCCCGGCATCTGTGTCCTCTCCCCTTATGGGACACAGACATAAGGACCCGCGGCTGGGGTCGGGCTCGTCGGGGTGAGGGTACCAGAGTCACTGGGGCTACAGTCACAAGGGCAGGCAGTGGAGGGGGCGCCTGCCCGGGAGCTGCAGGCAGGAGGAGTGCCTGTCCGGGAGCCGGGTCCTCAGGCAGAGGAAGCGCCTGCTCGGGAGCTGCAGGCGGAGGCGGCTGCGCGGGTGCTGTAGCCGAGAACACTGGCGGCTGGACTGGCGCCGGAGCCGCAGGCAGAGGCAGCTGCACGAGCGCTGGAGCCGCAGGCAGAGGCGGCTGCACGTGCGTGGGGACTGCAGGTACTGGCGGCAGCACGTGCTCGAAAGCCACAGGCAGAGGAAGCTGCGCAGACTTGGCGGACAGCGAAGATGGCTGCTCCAGCTGTGCAGGTTGCAGAGGCGGTAGGTGCGCTGATAGCGCAGGCAGCAGTTACGGCGACTGCTCGGGAGCGGGGTCCGCCGGCAGAGGCGGTGGCTCCGGCGCAGGGTCCGAAGCCCTCCGGAGCTGGAGTACCTTCTGCAGGTCCCCGGTGAGGCTCTCGAGGGCTGCTCGACCAGAGGTGGAAGCGAAGTTCTCGAAGCCTCTGTTGAGTCGAGCGATGAGCCTCAGGTCCACCGGGCGCCGCCGGGTCATCCATCACCCTCACAAAGAGCCCTTGGAGGGTGAAGAACTGGTTTGCCAGAGTCGTCATCTCCTCTGGCAGAGGCGAGGGGAGCGCCTCTAGGGTGACTGCCGCTGGAGGCGGGACTAGCAAGTCCCGTGAAGGGGAGACGGGCGTGGTCCTCTTCGGGACCCGGGGCACTTGAGGGATCGAATCCCTTACAGCCCTAAAACCTCCGCAATTGTCCAGTCTTTCGGGCTGGTAAAAATACTGGTCAAGGGGTGGTAACTGCTCCGGAGGGGTAGGCTCCAGCTCAGGGAACGAGAAGGGCTCGTCCTCCTCATCATCACTGGGAGCCCAGAGCATCGCCAGGGAGCAGGCTCCCAGATGGAGCGGTTCTGGATCGGAGCCCAGGACGAGCTCCTCTCTCTCGCCCTCCGCGAGAGGCCATGGGTTGGCGAGGGAGCAGGCGCCCAGAATGATCGGCTCCTCCGGGAGCTTCCTTCTCCTCTGCTTCCTCTTCTTCTTCGTGGGGTCTGTCATTCTGTCACGATCGTGGCAAGCAGAACGGCAAGGAGAGCGGCGATCGTGCGGGCAGGCGTGCACAGAACAAGCGAGACAGGCGAGATCGGGGCAGGACTACGGGCAGGAGACATGAAAGCACAGCTAACCACAATGACGGACGGGCGGAACAAGGTAAGACCAGGACTTAAATAAGACAAGACTAAGCAAAGCAATCAGACAAAGCTGGAAACAATCAGGGAAGCACACGTGGGTAATCAGGGGGCGTGGCACACACGAGGAGCCGACGAGCCGGGTATGACAACAGAAGCTGAGTAAAACTATATGCTAAAAGCTCAAATGGCCTAATTGTCGGTGTTTGTTATAGATCACCAAATGCCTAATGTAGCTGCAGAAGAAAGCAGAATGTTATATGACGATATCAGGATTATGAGTCATAAAAATGATGTGGTGGTTATGAACTTGAGATGGTGGAATTAGTACAGGATTGATTTTTTTACTAAGTTTGTTAATAGCCCTTTGAGGGGAGAATAACCAGGATAGGATTGGAAAATTAGAGGTTTTAGAAACACTGGATGGTAGTGATCATAGGATGGTTAAATTTGGGGTTAATTTTAATGTCCGATGAGCAAAGTCCAAAACAAAATTATATAATGTTAGGAAGGCTTACTTTAATAGTATGAGATTGAAACTAGAAACTGTAAACTGGATGGAGTTAAATAGCATGGGAATTTTTTAAAAGCTCAATGTTGCAAGTGGAAGAGGACTTCATACCTGTTTCCAACAAAACTAAATCAAGGAAACTACAACCAAGGTGGTTTACTAAGGAAATTAAGAATAAAATCAGGTGGAAAATGGCTCTCTTCCACAAATAGAAATTAACTAATGATTTAAAAGCTAAGCAGGAGTACCTAAGTCTACAGGTTGAGTTAAAAAACAACAGTAGACTCTCTAAGAGGAATGTCGAAAGAAAAATAGCATTGGAGGCTAAGGATGACAATACAAGTTTCTTCCAATATTTTAACTCCAAAAGAGCTTTGAAAGCTGAAATCACTAATCTGCAGGATAGTAAGGGCCTTATCATTGAAAATGAAATTGATATAGTAAATGAGTTTAATGATTATTTTACATGGGTGTTCACAGTAGAGAACATGAGTAACTTGCCACCTTTTAGTAGGAATACAGCGTCGTCTTTGACCAATATAGGTATAACTGAGGCCGATGTGGTACTAAGCCTAGCTAAGCTCAAAATAAATAAATCACAGGGCCCTGATGGCATCTTACCTATAGTTTTAAAACAGATGAGCGATATTCTTAGCCAACCTTTAACTTTAATATTCCAGAAATCGTTATCTGCAGGTGTGGTACCTTCTGATTGGAAGCATGCTAATATAATGCCCATAATCAAAAAAGGGGATAGAAGTAACCCAGCAAACTATAGGCCAATCAGTTTAACTAGCATTACTGGAAAGGTAATGGAAAGTATAATCCAAGTGAAAATCGTAGATTACCTGGATGCAAATAACATTCTGAGGGATACACAGCATAGATTTAGGAGAGGTAGATCCTGTTTAACTAATTTACGGGAAGCTACAAGAGATATTGATCACAAGAAGGCCTACGATGTAATCTACTTAGATTTCCAGAAGGCCTTTGATATTGTCACCCACAAATGGCTCTTGCTTAAGCTCAAAGCTGGAGTGATTTTAGGAACTGTAGCAGCTTGGATCAAAAACTAATTAAGAGACAGGAAGCAGCAAGTAGTTATTAGAGGCACAATGTCACAGGGGGCCTGCGTTCATAGTGGGGTACCGCAGGGTTCAATTTTAGGACCACTATTGTTCCTAATTTACATTAATGATATTGACACCAATACATACAGTAAACTAGTTAAATTTGCAGACGACACCAAGGTGGGTGGTGTAGCAGATACTGATCTAGCAGCGGAGAGGTTACAACGGGATCTGGATTTAATTAGCCACTGAGCTGATACCTGGCAAATGAAATTTAACATAGATAAATGTAAGGTAATCCATGCAGGGAGCAGAAATATAAAGTACAGATATTTTATGGGTTCCACTGAAATAAAGGTAGCTGATCACGAGAAAGATCTCGGTGTGTATGTTGATGCTTCCATGTCCCACTCTCGCCAGTGTGGGGAAGCAATAAAATAGGTCAATTGAATGTTGGGTTACATCTCTAGGTGTGTGGAGTTTAAGGCAAGGGAAGTGATGCTACGATTATACAATTCCTTGGTAAGACCCCACCTAGAAAATTGTGTGCAGGTTTGGTCATCATATCTTAAGAAGGATATTGTTGCCTTGGAAAAGGTGCAACGTACAGTGGGGCTATGAGAAAGATTCCTGGTCTTAGAGGCATGTCTTATGAGGAAAGGTTAGCTGAGCTGAATCTGTTCAACCTCGAGCAAAGGAGATTAAGGGGGGACATGATCCAGGTATATATGATTCTAACAGGTCTGGATACTGTTCAGCCAAATGGCTATTTCAGTATTAGTTTAAATACTACAACTCGTGGCCATAAGTGGAAATTAGCAGGAGAACATTGTAAACTGAATTTAAGCACAGCATTCAGTTAGAGTATGGAATAGTCTTCCTGCTAGTGTAGCACAAGCTAAAACCCTGGGTTTCTTTAAATCTGAGCTAGATAAGATTTTAACAACTCTATTAGTTAAGTTCTCCCCAAACAAGCTTGATGGGGTGAATGGCCTCCTCTTGTTTGTAAATTTCTTATGTTCAGACATAGTAACAAATATAGTAACATAGAGTAACTGCTTGAGTTAAAACATGAGTCACAATTCATTAATGATGAATTAATATGACATTAGTATGTAACCAAGACTTAGTTTGTGGTTAGTTAATAAATAATAGTGTAATACTATATTATTTATGCCTGGTCAAGTAAAGTGTTGCAAAAAAATTTGAGCCAATCACAGGGAACACACAATGAAATGCTACGGGGAATTGGAGGCACCAGATCATTTTTGGACTATGGGAAGCAAGTTGCAGAAAGACATATCCCTGGTTCTGACTGTACAAGACAGAACCATTACACATGCAGAAAGACACACGCTTTGTAAACATCACCACAGGGGGGTTTACAGGACATAATATAGCTGATCTTGCACCTTTGCATTGTATTTGCATAACGATGGGCTTCTCGAAAAAGGCCTGGCATGACTTTAAATGAAACACGTCACATTAGCTCTGCATTACCAGACAGTTGACTTCCTCTAAATTTGAAATCTGTTTCTGCACGGTGGATGTTACCAATACAAGCAGTAGACTCAGTTTGCTAGGCATATGAACAACAATTCAAACATACTTGCCTAGTTTATTTCTAAGTATTTTTACACTCAGATACACTGAACCTGTATGAGAAATGGTGAACGTAAATTAATACAGTAAAACCTCAGATTGCAAGCGTAATTCATTTCGCAAGCATGCTCAAATCAAAAGCACTCGTATATCAAAGCGAATTTTCCCATTAGAAATAATGGAAACACAGATGATTCGTTCCACAACCCAAAAACATTCATATAAAAATGATTAATGCAAAATAAAAATACATAAAACAAATTAACCTGCACTTTATCTTTGAAAAGACTCGTGGATGGTGTGTGGGAGATGAGAGAGTGGAGAAGAGGAGGGTTATTTTGTAGGACGACTTTCAGTATAACTAACAGAATCACTGCTATCTGTTGGCTCACTGGAATCTTTTTCTTTTTGTGCGACTTTAACAAGGAACCTATCCAATGACAGCTGGTTTTGCCTCCTGTACAACTTCACGGAAATGAGGGCATTGCATTGTCATTAAACAGATTCATCGCTTGCACTGCTACGCCCTTATTCAGGTGGTGCTTTTTTAGTAAACTTTGACTTTTTTTAGTAAACGTTGAACAAAAGGGCAGCCTGATGGCCAGCTTGGAAGTCGCCCAGTGGGACATCACTCAATATATGCTTTCAGAAACCTCCACTGGCCTGGCTGTCATTGACTGGAAAGCTTGGCGCCCCCTGTGGGACAGAAATTGGGACTCTAAGATTCTACCACAAATTGTCCATTGACTATGCCCGTCAGCTTGACCCGACACTTTAACCATCTCAAGCTGAGCCTGTATCCAAGGAGCAGTTCCAGACAGCTGTTAGAAACTTTATGGAGTACTCAATGAGTCTAGGGATTGATATGAGGCCCAATTACCTCTGGGGCTTCTATCTCTTCCCTGAGAGAACTGGTGCATTAACACATCTTGGTGCATTAACATCGGAGTTTACCGCATGCGGAATGCGGCTCAGGCAGTTACAGAATCAAATACCCGGGAATGCAAGGAGTTTAGTGAGGCCATGGAAAGTGCTTTCGGTCAACCTCAAAAAGGTTCTGGCAAACCGTCCAGAATATCAGGAATGGGAAGCAGCTCCTGTTTCCCACTGTTTACAGTAGGGAGGGGGTGCTGTTTATCTCACTTGGGGACATCACCCGGAGGTGGAAGGAATACTTTGAGGACCTCCTGAACCTTGCCTCAGATACATCTACAGTACGTGTACCACCTGCGAGACATCTGAGGGCACGGGGCCCAAGGGGGCTGGGATGGACTTTTCCATCACTGAGGCTGAGGTTGCTAGGGTGGTTAAAGAGCTCCTTGACGGCCGGGCCCCAGGAATGGATGAGATTCATCCAGAGTACCTGAAGGCTCTGGATGTTGTGGAGCTGTCATGGCTGGCACACCGTCTCAACAGGGCGTGGAGGTCAGGGACAGTACCGGTGGATTGGCAGGCCGGGGTAGTGGTCCCCTTATTTAAGAAAGGGGACCGTAGAGTGTGTTCCAACTACAGGGGAATCACACTTCTCAGCCTTCTTGGGAAAGTCTATTCCGGGGTACTGGAGAGGAGGGTGAGATGAATAGTCAAATCTAGGATTCAGGAGGAACAATGTGGTTTTTGTGGAACACTGGGACAGCTTTACACCTTTGTGAGGGTACCGGAGGGAGCCTGGGAATTTGATCATCCAGTCTACATGTTTTTTATGGACTTGGAGAAGGTTTATGACTGAATTCCCCAAGGTGCTCTGTGGGGGGTGTTTCAGGAGAATGGGGTTCAGGGCCCACTTCTATGGATAATTCGGTCCTTATATCAACGGAGCAGAAGCCTGGTCTGCATTGGCGCTAATAAGTCGGACGTGTTCCCAGTGCGTGTTGGGCTCTGCTAGGGCTGCCCTTTGTCACCGCTCCTGTTTGTAATATTTATGGACAGGATTTCTAGGCATAGCCAGGGTTTTGAGGGTGTCCAGTTTGGTGACATCAGGATTGCTTTGCTTCTTTTTGCGGATGACATGGTCCTGTTGGCTTCATCTGCTGGGGACCTCCAGAGTGCTCTAGGGCAGTTCTCAGCTGAGTGCAAAGTGGCGGGGATGAGGATTAGCATCTCCAAGTCTGAGACCACAGTTCTCAGCTAGAAATGGGTGGATTGCCCTCTTAAGGTCAGGGAGGAGGTACTGCCTCAAGTGAAGGAGTTTAAGTATCTTGGGGTCTTGTTCACGAGTGAGGGTAGAAGAGATCGAGAGCTGGACAGACAGATCGGAGCGGTGTCTGCAGTTTTGCAGGCAATTAACTGGTTCATCATGGCCAAAAACAAACAGCCTGAAAGCAAGGCTCTCGATCTATTGGTCCATCTTCATTCCTACCCTCGCCTATGGTCATGAGCTGTGGGTAGTGACCGAAAGAATGAGATTGCAGATACAGGCGACCGATATGAGGTTTCTTCGCAGGGTGTCTGGGGTCTCCCTTAGAGATAGGGTGAGAAGTTCGGATATTTGGCAGAATCTCAGAGTAGAACCGTTGCTTCTCCACTTAGAAAGGAGCCATTTGAGGTGGTTTGTACACCTGGCGTGAATGTCTCCAGGGCGTTTACCAGGAGAGGTTTTGTGCATGGGGTGGCTGTAGGGGCCTCGGGTTCAGTGCTCTGGGGGGGCACTATGAACTTTGAAGACAAGGTTAATGACATACCATGAATCTCAAACATTTTCATTCACTCTTTCAAATATAATTCCGGAACATGTAAAAGAATGAAGTAAAACAGGCTGTTTTGAAATTCCTAGACTGTTACATAACACTCTTAACCACACCCCAAAAAGTTAATATATGACATAGCACTCTCATGGTCAATGAACAAGCATTGTTCAAGAGTTGTGCAGTTATTGTTAAGAACGAAGTCAAGGACAACATTGAAAATGTCATCAGGCATGGTACCCTTTACCCATTATGATGAGATAATATGTATACCATGTGACAGAAAATTATCAGTTACTTATGTTGAATGAATGAATCAATGCTACATTTATATGTACATTTTAACATTTTACAATCTACACACGATATATGTTTATGCAAATTTTTTCCAACAAAAGTTACAAAAGGCTAAGCTAAAGTTTGCTAAACTTCAAGCAAACGGTGCGATTCACTATGCACAGAAAAATAAAGTATCAAAGTGCCAATGGTTTCCAGAAGTTGACATGACTCATGAGCAGCGTAGCATGTAGGGATGTGCATATCATTAATTTTTTAAGTAAACGTGTGCACAAGTCTCGCGAACACTGTGTGATGATACTGCCATACAGTAGATGCCATACATTGAAAATTGATGTCTTTTCCTTCACTTAGTACTCTATTGTAACTTGCAACACTGGGTCATACGGGTTGCAGTGCTAAACCCAGACCAACCTCCAGGCCAGGGGCCCAAAAAGACGACGTATTAGGAGAAACCCAGATGCATGGTAACTCTATCCAGGGATCATTCATGATCTCCAAAAGTCGGGAGATGAGTTTCACATCTCACCTAAACTGTGGCACCAGTGTCCCCATCACTGCACTGGGACCCACAGAGACCACAGGATGGGCTAACCTGCCATCCACACCAACACCTCTGCCAGTAGCAACCCAGCTATCTTACTTGGTCTCCTATCCAAGTTCTAGCCTGGCCTAAAGCTACGTAGCTGCAGATGGATTACCATGGAGTTTAAACAGAAGGTGGGTATGGCCGCTTTGCATGGTATTACGTTAATCTAGTATAATACCACCCTTTGTATGTTAGGCTTTGTATACTCCTACAGTAATCTATTATAATAGCACTTATTAGGGGTGTGGTCTAGTGATTCCCTGTATGACACTTGTTGTGATACTATTGGCTCTGCAGCAGGAGTGTGGCTTCCTATAAAACTGGAAATGCACATTGTCAATAGTACACTGAAGACATTACACTGAAACGAGTCTGTGTGGAGACATTGCGTAATAAAACTGCATTAGGCAAAGTGCAACCTCTTCTTTTGTTACTTGAGTTATTCTTTTTACGGTCCAGCACTCTGATAAAATCATTAGTAGTGAAGCCCGTTCTTCTATATTTCATTCATACAGGAGCTGCCATGGATTTGACCATCTGGATGAAGGGATCCAGTCCTCTCCTGCTGCCCCTTCTTCTCTTATCTTTAGTGGGCAGCATTCATGCCGCGCTCCCCTATCCTCCTACCGCCACCCCACTGTTTGAGGGATACCCTTACGGCATCATATGGAACATGCCAACTCCTGTTTGCAAGCAGAACAACATCCCGCTGGACACCTCGCCGTTCCAGGCCGTTACCACCCCAGAGGCTGTTCCTGATCAGTTCCTCTTCCTCTTCTACAACAACCGCCTGGGCTTGTACCCATTTGTGGATGAGGCAACCAAGAAGGAGATCAATGGAGGCATCCCACAGAAGGGCAACCTGAAGGCCAGCTTGGAAGTCACCAATGGGAACATCACTCAAAATATACCTTCAGGAACCTCCACTGGTCTGGCTGTCATTGACTGGGAGGCCTGGCGCCCCGTATGGGACACAAACTGGGACTCTAAGACCGTCTACCAAACATTGTCTATTGACTATGCCCGTCAGCTTGACCCCTCACTTTCCCCATCTCAAGCTGAGCCTGTGGCCAAGGAGCAGTTCCAGACAGCTGCTAGAAACTTCATGGAGGACACAATGAGTCTAGGGATCAGTATGAGGCCCAGTTACCACTGGGGCTTCTATCTCTTCCCTGAATGCTATAACTATGGTTGGGATGGCCCTAACTACACAGGAGAGTGTCCCACAGATGCACAGACCAGAAACGACCAGCTCCTGTGGCTGTGGCAGACGAGCACGGCCCTCTACCCATCCGTCTACCTAGCGACCAGTCTGGCCAACACCCACAATGCCGCACTGTACGTCCGCAACCAAGTTCATGAGGCCATGAGGGTGGCCAGCCAGCCTAAACACCCCTTCAATGTCCCCATCTACGTCTACACCCGTCCTGTCTTTACTGACCAAACCAGCAAATTCTTAAGTGTGGTGAGTACATCAGGCTAGGCATGAAACGGTTACTGGCTTCACAGTAAACCACACTTTCAATTCTTAATTATCCTTTAGGCAGTGCTTGATTAGTACACTTTGAAAAACTCACGTTAAATACTGTCCAGCATCAACCAAAGCCAGTGACAGTCTCTCAGACGCAGGCACGCACACAAAACATGCAGTGTGGGTTTGTTTGTGTCAGTGAAAACATGGCAGAAGCAGTGACCGCGTTCTGGAGATTTTTAATGCACATTGAATATGGTTTTCATATGTTTACATGAGGCAACATCTACGATTTGACTTGTTTATGCAAGCAAAAAAGTGCATCGTGCTGCTCATTTTGTCACTTTAAATATAAAACTTAGTGATATGATTTCAGTTTGTGTCTCGGTACTTTTTAATAAAAACAATAATAATGATAATGGATACTTTATGAATCGTTGTGGGGAAATTCTCTTTGCTCCTCCCCCAACCTGCTCTCTGAAGGTGAAGCTGGCTGTAAAGGTGGCACCCATAGCAGTACCCAGGGTTTTATTCAAGGACCTGCTAATATGCTGAGGCTGGGCTTGAACCGGCGACCTTCTGACCACAAGCCCACTGAGCCACATGCTCTTTCATCTCTAATCAGACTCTGGATCATCTCACTCTTATATAGAAGATATGATCAAGCTCCACTGTGCTGGCTTCGCTTCAGACCTTCATATTCTCATTTAAGTCATCAAGGTACGGAGCCCAGAGCTTCTGTCTCACTGCTCTGTGTCTGTTCTCGTCTCCAGGAGGACCTGGTCCACACTCTGGGTGAGAATGCAGCTGTGGGGGCCTCGGGTTCGGTGCTCTGGGGGGCCAGTGCAGATTTTCATGACAAGGTATGAAACACAAACACTCTTGGTCACATGCTGCAGGCCGAAACAGAGCACGGCTGAAAGAGATCACTATGTTCACAATGTTCATAACGACTGCAATTCTGTGACAATCAAGTAACATAAAACTGCAGTAAAACAGTGAAGGAAATGAAGTATCTGTGTTATAATAATGCCAAAGTCGTCCTTCATATCTCAGGAGATCATTTCTTCACACTCAGTCAGAGATTAGCCGTCTATATTACCTGTCACCATGCACTTTATTGGAGCTATGAGACACATATCTGGTCTTCTCTTATTACCAGGATAACCTTACCGTTCCTTATTTAATACATATTAATTATAATTTAACTTTGTCTAACTGCCTTCAGTACTCTTATGGCGGAGCTGACCACCTTGCATTTCTTACAGTTGGACTGTATACCTTGCATGTGATAAATAATACCCTTGTATCCTTGAATGAACACTATATGTCACACAAACATGTTCCATCCTTTTAGGCGTCATGTGAGGCCTTATCCTCCTACCTGACCTCCACCCTGAACCCCTACATCGCCAATGTGACGGCAGCTTCCAGGCTCTGCAGCGAGTCACTCTGCCAGGGTAACGGGCGCTGCATCCGGAAGGACTACAACTCTGACGTCTACCTGCACCTGAATCCTGCCAGCTTCTCTGTCCGAAAATCCAACGGGAAGTACGTGGCGGTGGGCATTCCCACCTTCTCTGACCTCACCTACTTCTCCGATTACTTCACCTGCCAGTGCTACGCTGGGCTGAGCTGCTCGCCCCGGATAGCGAGCAAGCTCCCCAACACACCCATGGTCATTCCTGTGTAACACAGCCCTTCAGTATGCTGTAGACTCACCATGCTTTAATAATGTTTCATCATCTTGCTGATTCATTTGCTGTTTTCTGATGCATTTATTTCTCCTTTGCAAATAAATTTCAGTCATGCTTTGTTGAGTTCAAACATCATCACTCTGCATCATGGAATTTCGAGGAAGTACTATTCTACCCGGCACAGTGATAGCAATAAGCCTTCTATGATTAAAACCAATTTTGTCTTTAATATTGCAAAGAATTTAAGTGTCTGAAATCGCAAACTTGTTTGCTATGTAGCAAAAAGACATGCATATGAAAAACTACGTTAATGACCGTACTGGGGAAACAGATTTGAATGCGGAGTAAATACACAAGACTGAAGGCAGGAAACGTAGAACAGCTGGTGAACGTAGGGATTCCACACGGGGTTAATGAGGGGGCGTGGCACACATAAGGATCGTATGAGCAGGTCATGACACAAACAACCCGCCTATATCTTAGCTCCAAACAGAAAAATAACTAAATCCGAACCTCAGAATTGGCAGGTGAAACCTTCTATATTTGTGTTGATGCAAATTAGCATGACAGAGTGCTCCTTCTTCAACACGATTGGTTACCATATAGTATGTCCAAATTTGACCTCCAATCATCTTACTGAGTACATTCAAACATTACATGATTGATTAATCACCTACTGTTCTATTGTTACATGCTGTTTCTTCTGACAGTGGCTATACAGTTGTACCTGAGATTTCCTATAATGACAGTAAATGTCAGTAAACTATCACAGACCAGATGATAGCAGGAATCTCCCCTCCCAGCTGCTTTTCTGCTGTTCACCGTTATCATGACATCCTTCCCTCACAAGCCTGACAGATGCACCCCCTCTTCCTAATTAGGACCATTCCTCGATAGAAAAGGAATCCCACAATGCAACATCCTCTTCTTGCCTAAGGCCGAAGACAAAACAACATTCTCACAATCCGCCCAACCCCATAACCTTTCATTATTCTCACGCATAATCAACATCTATAGTCATGTGCCACATAACATTTTGGTTAACAATGGGCTGCATTTACAACAGCGGTGAAAAATTCCTACAGTATCTCCTATTGACATCATAGTGCAAACGCATTATTCAGGTTTGTGGCGTAAACAAGCCGTAAAAAAGTGTAAAAGTTTAGTGCATACAATTATGTATAGTACATAATACTTGATAATGATTAAACAACCAAGTTACTGGTTTATGTATATACTACAGTATATGCTGTACTTTTTATCGTTATGTTAGTGTACTCTTTCTACTTTACCACATGTAGCTGTAATACTCCCACTCCTACGTAGGCACAATATTAGCTAAGTCATAACTTTTTTTTTAGCATTGGAACAACAACACCGTAATTTTTTGCATCTCAGTCAACATGCAATTTTTATCATGAACTACAGTATAAACAGCAAGCTGAGGAACTTAGAGATGTCTTGTTTGCAAATAATTTGGACTTTTGGTTTTCTTTGTTTTTAATTAGATAGGACTACATATTTGTTTAGCTAACCAAAAGGAGACGACAGGCAGTAAGAAGCCTCATCTCACTGTCAGTATCACAGTAAATGTTCTTTACTACTCCTGTGTTAAACTGGGGTACTTTTTGAAAAGCATAGTTGTAAGGTTCCAGGTATGTAAGTTGCTAAAAGGACTTACCTTCTTAATGTACTGGTCATAAATAACCTTACATCAATGGCTGTCAGTATATATATTTTTCCTTGCCTGGTGCACTTCTGGAAACTGTACACATGTCTCTCTAGAGTGATAATATATGTTGCAGGTGTGCAGGTTCATTGAGCTTGAAAGTGCTGGTGTATGTTAAATTTGAGGGGGTAGTTAAGACTGTTCTGTAACAGCGCAGGATTTTTGAATCAGCCTGTTTTACCACCTTCTTTGTCAAATATGGGATTTATATTTGAAAGAGGGAACATCAGTGTTTCAGAATGACGTATCAGTTCCATGTACAAAACTCTCCTCATTCAGCTGTGTCTGAGGTAAAGTCACCTTTAAGGAACCTTAAAGTATAAAATAATCAGTTACATGAGGAGACTCCAATATGTATTTTTTTGATAGTTTTTAACAGTAACTTTCCTGGGGTTCAAGCTACAGTATGTCATTTGTACATATCCAGGTCAGGTAATGCGTGAGATGGTGACCGCAGCATGTCCAAGTGCATTCATGTTGTTCTCATGCTTACATACTGTAAAGTGCATACAACATTAATGGCCAAGTAGTAGGCTTCTAACAATATTTAGTATGTACTGTGCGATATCTGATAGTGGAAACACGCAAAGACTTTCACACACTATAGTGACAAAAATCATGATTGGGAATTACATTAGGGAATAAAGACAAATCACTAACAGATGGGCAAAGTCCATAACTGCAGAGTTCTAATCTTCCTCTGACTTTAACTCGAGCACAAAAATTAGCTTCATGGAATGGGGTTTCATGGCGAGTGGCTGCATACAAGCCTCACATCACCAAGCATGATGCCAAGTGTTGGTTGGAGTGGTGTAAAGCAGTCCACCACTAGACTCTGGAGCTTTGGAAGCGTATTCTGTTGTATGACAAATCACCGCACTGTGCCAACTGTAAAGTTTGCTGGAGCAGGGATAATGGTCTCAGGCTGTTTTTCAGGAGTTAGGCTAGGCCCCTTAGTAACAGTGAAGGAAACCTCTAATGCTTCAACATACCAAGACATTTTGAAGAATTCTATGCTTCCAACTGCCTGGGAGCAGTTTGGGGAAGGCCCTTTCCTGTTCCAGCATGTCTGTGGCCCAGTGCACAAAGTAAGACCCATAAAGACATGGTTTGGTCTGGAAAAACTAGTCTTGCCCACACAGAGCCCTGACCTCAACCCCATTGAACAACTTTGGGGTAAACTAGAATGGAGGCTGTGAGTCAGGCCTTCACATCCAACATCAGTGTCTGACTTCACAAATGCTCTTCTGGATGAATTGGCAAAAATTCCCGCAAACACACTCCAAAATCCTGTGGACAGCCTTCCCAGGAGACTGATAGCTGTTATAGCTGCAAAGGGGAAACCAACAATATATTGATGCCTATGGATTTAGGGACGTCATAACAGACGGGCGTAATGGTCAGGTGTCCCAAAACGTTCATCCATTTTTTCTCGGTCTGTGTGAGTACTTGTCCGTCCTTGTTAATAGACAGCACGAGTGTCATCGATAGCTGTGGGTGTTGCGTGAGCAACGTTTCTCTCCACGTACCTTTGCTAAAACACCCGCGAGGTAATATTATCCATAACTTTGGTAATATTAACTCGGAAAAGGACAGTTGTTCCTGAGCTTTGCTTGGTCACCAGGCGGGGCTGGGTGGACATTTTCCACTTTTTTTCCAGCTCCGGCAGTAACCTGCTTTGAGGGTCTTTTGTGGTTTTTCAGCCTCCCTAGAGCAACTTCTCTTTAATTTAGTTAAACATGGTTCAGCAGGAAGTTAGGGTTAGGATTAGGTAATTTCTCATTTGGTTATTTCTAAGAAAGTTCATTTCTAAGGTTGTTATCTCTGACCCTATCGGATACTTTTTCCATTTTAACGCAAGTCTTTAGTGTTTTATTGTACAGTACTTGGCACTTTACTATATTAACTATACGTTAATTAAATCAAGTCAAAGTTAAGTACGCTATATAAATATACTTGTCTGGGAGTAAAAGACGGAGTCATACTGAGCTAGTTAATTATGGGGCCAGTGTTGTGTTTGCAAGATGTTTGCCCTTCTGGATGTTTGCGTCCAGTCGGACTTCATCTGCGAGCGATGAAAGTTAGTGGACTCACTCATGGTCAAGGTTTGGGACCTCGAGGAGCAACTGGCTCTCATCCAGCACAACAATGAGTTAAAGAAGAGAGTTAATACGCCGTTTAGGGAGACGGTGTGTACGTCACAAGGGGGGAGGGGGGAGAATGATGAACAGGTAGCTCGAGAGAGCTGGGTGAACGTAGGTCGTAAACGTAGAACAGGGCGTACACAGTTCACAGAGACGGAATCACCTGATTTAGATGGTGTTGCAGTGTATGTAAAAGTGAACTTGCAGGCAAGTGAGCTCACTGATAAAAATAAAAGCACAGAAGCTGAGTAAAACTATATGCTAAAAGCTCAAATGGCCTAATTGTCAGTGTTTGTTATAGATCACCTAATGCCTAATGTAGCTGCAGAAGAAAGCAGAATGTTATATGACGATATCAGGATTATGAGTCATAAAAATGATGTGGTGGTTATGGGTGATTTTAATTTACCTGGGATACAGTGGGACACAGTCTCTGGCTCTTCTGTAAATGAACTTGAGATGGTGGAATTAGTACAGGATTGTTTTTTTACTCAGTTTGTTAATAGCCCTACGAGGGGAGAATAACCAGGATAGGATTGGAAAATTAGAGGTTTTAGAAACACTGGATGGTAGTGATCATAGGATGGTTAAATTTGAGGTTAATTTTAACGTCCGATGAGCAAAGTCCAAAACAAAATTATACAATGTTAGGAAGGCTTACTTTAATAGTATGAGATTGAAACTAGAAACTGTAAACTGCATGGAGTTCAATAGCATGGGAATTTTTTAAAAGCTCAATGTTGCAAGTGCAAGAGGACTTCATACCTGTTTCCAGCAAAACTAAATCAAGGAAACTACAACCAAGGTGGTTTACTAAGGAAATTAAGAATAAAGTCAGGTGGAAAAGGGCTCTCTTCCACAAATAGAAATTAACTAATGATTTAAAAACTAAGCAGGAGTACCTAAGTCTACAGGTTGAGTTAAAAAACAACAGTAGACTCTCTAAGAGGAATGTCAAAAGAAAAATAGCATTGGAGGCTAATGATGACAATAAAAGTTTCTTCCAATATTTTAACTCCAAAAGAGCTTTGAAAGCTGAAATCACTAATCTGCAGGATAGTAAGGGCCTTATAATTGAAAATGAAATTGATATAGTAAATGAGTTTAATGATTATGTTACACGGGTGTTCACAGTAGAGAACATGAGTAACTTGCCACCTTTTAGTAGGAATACAGCGTCATCTTTGACCAATATAGGTATAACTGAGGCCGATGTGGTACTAAGCCTAGCTAAGCTCAAAATAAATAAATCACAGGGCCCTGATGGCATCTTACCTATAGTTTTAAAACAGATGAGCGATATTCTTAGCCAACCTTTAACTTTAATATTCCAGAAATCTTTATCTGCAGGTGTGGTACCTTCTGATTGGAAGCATGCTAATATAATGCCCATATTCAAAAAAGGGGATAGAAGCAACCCAGCAAACTATAGGCCAATCAGTTTAACTAGCATTACTGGAAAGGTAATGGAAAGTATAATCCAAGTGAAAATCGTAGATTTCCTGGATGCAAATAACATTCTGAGGGATACACAGCATAGATTTAGGAGAGGTAGATCCTGTTTAACTAATTTACGGGAAGCTACAAGAGATATTGATCACAAGAAGGCCTACGATGTAATCTACTTAGATTTCCAGAAGGCCTTTGATATTGTCACCCACAAATGGCTCTTGCTTAAGCTCAAAGCTGGAGTGATTTTAGGAACTGTAGCAGCTTGGATGAAAAACTATTTAAGAGACAAGAAACAGCAAGTAGTTATTAGAGGCACAATGTCACAGGGGGGCTGCGTTCATAGTGGGGTACCGCAGGGTTCAATTTTAGGACCACTATTGTTCCTAATTTACATTAATGATATTGACACCAATACATATTGTAAACTAGTTAAATTTGCAGACGACACCAAGGTGGGTGGTGTAGCAAATACTGATCTAGCAGCGGAGAGGTTACAACGGGATCTGGATTTAATTAGCATTGTATTTGCATAACGATGCATTGTATTTGCATAACGATGGGCTTCTCGAAAAAGGCCTGGCATGACTTTAAATGAAACACGTCACATTAGCTCTGCATTACCAGACAGTTGACTTCCTCTCAATTTGAAATCTGTTTCTGCATGGTGGATGTTATCAATACAAGCAGTAGACTCAGTTTGCTAGGCAATAATATGAACAACAATTCAAACATACTTGCCTAGTTTATTTCTAAGTATTTTTACACTCAGATACACTGAACCTGTATGAGAAATGGTGAATGTAAATTAATACAGTAAAACCTCAGATTGCAAGCGTAATTCATTTCGGAAGCGTGCTCGTAGTCCAAAGCACTCGTATATCAAAGCGAATTTTCCCATTAGAAATAATGGAAACACAGATGATTCGTTCCACAACCCAAAAACATTCATATAAAAATGATTAATGCAAAATATAAAGTAAAAATACATAAAACAAATTAACCTGCACTTTATCTTTGAAAAGACTCGTGGATGGTGTGTGGGAGATGAGAGAGTGGAGAAGAGGAGGGTTATTTTGTAGGACGACTTTCAGTATAACTAACAGAATCACTGCTATCTGTTGGCTCACTGGAATCTTTTTCTTTTTGTGCGACTTTAACAAAGAACCTATCCAATGACAGCTGGTTTTGCCTCCTGTACGACTTCGCGGAAATGAGGGCATTGCATTGTCATTAAACAGATTCATCGCTTGCACTGCTATGCCCTTATTCCGGTGGTGCTTTTTTAGTAAACTTTGACTTTTTTTAGTAAACGTTGAACAGAAGGGCAGCCTGATGGCCAGCTTAGAAGTCGCCCAGTGGGACATCACTCAATATATGCTTTCAGAAACCTCCACTGGCCTGGCTGTCATTGACTGGAAAGCTTGGCGCCCTCTGTGGGACAGAAATTGGGACTCTAAGATTCTACCGCAAATTGTCCATTGACTATGCCCGTCAGCTTGACCCGACACTTTAACCATCTCAAGCTGAGCCTGTAGCCAAGGAGCAGTTCCAGACAGCTGTTAGAAACTTCATGGAGTACTCAATGAGTCTAGGGATTGATATGAGGCCCAATTACCTCTGGGGCTTCTATCTCTTCCCTGAGAGAACTGGTGGCCCCCCATCCTGAGTTGTTCCCTGCCTCCTGCCCATTGCTTCCGAGATAGGCTCCGGACCTCCCGCGACCCAGTAGGATAAGCGGTTTGGAGAATGGATGGACGGATGGATGGATGGTATAGATATTACCAGTAACTTATGTTGAATAAATGAATGAAGTAGTACTCCACTTAGTACTCCATTGTAACTTGCAACACTGGGTCATACGGGTTGCAGTGCTAAACCCAGACCAACCTCCAGGACAGGGGCCCAAAAAGAGGACGTATCAGGAGAAACCCAGATGCATGGTAACTCTATCCAGGGATCATTCATGATCTCCAAAAGTCGGGACCTCAGTTTCACATCTCACCTAAACTGTGGCACCAGTGTCCCCATCACGGCACTGGGACCCACAGAGACCACAGGATGGGCTAACCTGCCATCCACACCAACACCTCCGCCAGCAGCAACCCAGCTATCTTACTTGGTCTCCCATCCAAGTTCTAGCCTGGCCTAAAGCTACGTAGCTGCAGATGGATTACCAAGTTTGAACAAAAGGTGGGTATGGCTGCTTTGCATAGTGTTACGTTAATCTAGTATAATACCACCCTTTGTATGTTAGGCTTTGTATACTCCTACAGTAATCTAGTATAATAGCACTTATTAGGGGTGTGGTCTAGTGATGCCCTGTATGACACTTGTTGTGATACCATTGGCTCTGCAGCAGGAGTGTGGCTTCTTATAAAACTGCAAATGCACATTGTCAATAGTACACTGAAGGCATTACACTGAAACGAGTCTGTGTGGAGACATTGAGAAATAAAACTGCATTAGGCAAAGTGCAACCTCTTCTTTTGTTACTTGAGTTATTCTTTTTACGGTCCAGCACTTTGATAAAATCATTAGGAGTGAAGCCCGTTCTTCTATATTTCATTCATACAGGAGCTGCCATGGATTTGACCATCTGGATGAAGGGATCCAGTCCTCTCCTGCTGCCCCTTCTTCTGTTATCTTTAGTGGGCAGCATTCATGCCGAGCTCCCCTATCCTCCTACCGCCACCCCACTGTTTGAGGGATACCCTTACGGCGTCATATGGAACATGCCAACTCCTGTTTGCAAGAAGAACAACATCCCGCTGGACACCTCGCCATTCCAGGCCGTTACCACCCCAGAGGCTGTTCCTGACCAGTTCCTCTTCCTGTTCTACACCAGCCGCCTGGGGTTGTACCCATTTGTGGATGAGGCCACCAAGAAGGAGATCAATGGAGGCATCCCACAGAAGGGCAACCTGAAGGCCAGCTTGGAAGTCGCCAATTGGAACATCACTCAAAATATACATTCAAGAACATCCACTGGTCTGGCTGTCATTGACTGGGAGGCCTGGCGCCCCATCTGGGATACAAACTGGGACTCTAAGACCATCTACCGCACATTGTCCATTGACTATGCCCGACAACTTGACCCCTCACTTTCCCCATCTCAAGCTGAGTCTGTGGCCAAGGAGCAGTTCCAGACAGCTGCTAGAAACTTCATGAAGGACACAATGAGTCTAGGGATCAGTATGAGGCCCAGTTACCTCTGGGGCTTCTATCTCTTCCCTGAATGCTATAACTATGGTTGGGATGGCCCTAACTACACAGGAGAGTGTCCCACAAATGCACAGACCAGAAACGACCAGCTCCTGTGGCTGTGGCAGACGAGCACGGCCCTCTACCCATCCGTCTACCTAGCGACCAGTCTGGCCAACACCCACAAGGCCGCTCTGTACGTCCGCAACCAAGTTCATGAGGCCATGAGGGTGGCCAGCCAGCCTAAGCACCCCTTCAATGTCCCCATCTACGTCTACACCCGTCCTGTCTTTACTGACCAAACCAGCAAATTCTTAAGTGTGGTGAGTACATCAGGCTAGGCATGAAACGGTTACTGGCTTCACAGTAAACCACGCTTTCAATTCTTAATTATCCTTTAGACAGTGCTTGATTAGTACACTTTGAAAAACTCACGTTAAATACTGTCCAGCATCAACCAAAGCCAGTGGCAGTCTCTCAGACGCAGGCACGCACACACAACATGCAGTGTGGGTTTGTTTTGTGTCAGTGAAAACATGGCAGAAGCAGTGACCGCGTTCTGGAGATTTTTAATGCACATTAAATATGGTTTTCATATGTTTACATGAGGCATTATTTACGATTTGACTTTAATGTTTATGCAAGCAAAAAGTGTATCGTGCTGCTCATTTTGTCATTTTAAATATAAAACTTAGTGATATGATTTCAGTTTGTGTCTCGGTACTTTTTTTAAATAAGAACATAAGAACATAAGAACATAAGAACTATACAAACGAGAGGAGGCCATTCGGCCCATCAAGCTCGCTTGGGGAGAACTAAACTAATAGCTCAGAGTCGTTAAAATCTTATCTAGCTCTGATTTAAAGGAACCCAAGGATTCAGCTTGCACTACATTATCAGGAAGGCTATTCCATACTCTGACTACACGCTGCGTAAAGAAGTGCTTCCTTAAATCCAGCTTGAAATGTTCTCCCGCTAATTTCCACCTATGGCCACGAGTTCGTGTATTTAAACTAATGCTGAAGTAACTATTTGGTTGAACAGCATCCAAACCTGTTAGAATCTTATATACCTGGATCATGTCCCCCCTCAATCTCCTTTGCTTGAGACTGAACAGATTTAGCTCAAGTAACCGTTCCTCGTATGACATTCCTCTAAGACCAGGAATCATTTTTGTGGCCCTACGCTGCACCTTTTCTAAGGCCACAATGTCCTTTTTAAGATATGGTGACCAAACCTGCACACAATATTCTAGGTGAGGTCTCACCAAGGAATTGTATAATCTTAGCATTACCTCCCTTGACTTAAACTCCACACACCTGGAGATATACCCCAACATCCTATTGGCCTTTTTTATTGCTTCCCCACACTGGCGAGAATGGGACATGGAAGCATCAACATACACACCAAGGTCTTTCTCATGATCAGCTACCTTTATTTCAGTGACACCCATGAAATACCTGTACTTTATATTTCTGCTCCCTAGATGGAGTACCTTACATTTATCGACGTTAAATTTCATCTGCCAGGTATCGGCCCAGTCACTAATTAAATCAAGATCCCGCTGTAGCTGCTGAGCCACTAATTCAGTATCTGCTACACCACCCACCTTGGTGTCATCTGCAAATTTCACCAGTTTACTGTATATATTGGTATCCATATCATTTATGTAAATTAGGAACAATAGTGGTCCTAAAATCGAACCCTGCGGTACCCCACTATGAACGCAAGCCCACTGTGACATTGTGCCTCTTATAACTACTCGCTGTTTCCTATCTGTTAACCAGTTATCAATCCAGGTCGCTACGGTACCTAAAATACCAGTCGCTTTGAGTTTAAGTAGGAGCCTCTTGTGGGGGACAACATCAAAAGCCTTTTGGAAATCTAAGTAGATGACATCATAGGCCTTCTTATCATCAACTTCCTGAGTAGCTTCCTCAAAAAACTCCAACAGATTTGTTAAACAGGATCTACCTCTTCTAAATCCATGCTGGCTATCCCGCAAAATGTTATTGGAGTCCAGGTAATCTATCATTTTCTCTTTGATTATAGCCTCCATAACTTTACCAGTTATACAAGTTAGACTGATTGGCCTATAGTTAGACAAATTACTTCTATCCCCTTTTTTGAAAATAGGCGTTATGAAGGCGTGCTTCCAATCAGAAGGTACCACACCTTCAGATAAGGATTTTTGAAACAGTAAAGTTAAGGGTCGGCAAATAATATCCCTCATCTCTTTTAACACTATAGGTAAGATGCCATCAGGGCCCTGTGATTTATTTATTTTGAGCTTAGCTAGGCTTTGCAAAACATCTGCTTCAGTTATATATATATTAGCTATAGACAATGCTGGATAGGTAATAACTGGTAAATTACTAAGGTCCTCAACAGTGAATACCCGTGCAAAACTATCATTGAACTCATTTGCTATATCAATGTCGTTTACTATTATAAGACCCTTACTATCCTGCAGATTAGTAATTTCAGGTTTTAGAGCTCTTTTAGAGTTAAAATACTGGAAGAAACTTTTAACGTCATCCTTAGCTTCCAATGCAACCATCCTTTCGACATTTCTTTTAGCTCGTCTAATATCATTTTTTAACTCAGCCTGTAGACTTAGATATTCCTGCTTAATTCTGTCATCATCAGTTAATTTCCATTGCTGGAACAAAGCCCTTTTCCTCCTTACTTTATGCTTTATATCCCTAGTAAACCACCTAGGTTGCAATTTCCTAGATTTATTCTTGCTGGAAACAGGTATGAAGTCCTCTTGCACTTGCAATAATGTGCTTTTAAAAAATTCCCAGGCCTCTTCAACAGTTTTGTTATTTAACTGCATCCAGTTCACAGTTTCTAGTTTTAGTCTCATACACTTAAAGTCAGCCTTCCTAACATTATATATTTTTGATTTGGACTTAGCTCTTCGAACACTAAACTTAACCTCAAATTTGACCATGTTATGATCGCTACTGTCAAGTGGTTCTAAAACGTCTAATTTACCAATCCTGTCCTGGTTATTAGAGAGAACAAGATCAAGAATGGCATCTCCCCTGGTAGGGGT